>NW_026652292.1:70649058-70748949 GCF_009828535.3 Hylobates moloch | reverse complement strand
GGAGGTTGCAGTGAGCCGAGATCGCGCCACTGCACTCCAGCCTGGGCGACAGAGCAAGACTCCGTCTCAAAAAAAAAAAAAAAAAAAAAAAAAAAAGTTTTCAGTTTTCACATCTACTATCTCATTTCTCTCATGCATCAATACTCCAAATTAGATAAAGGCAGTATTTTTATTACTTTATCATTGAATCTCTTCTCCAGAGCCAAGCAAAATGCAAGGTAAGCACCAAATAAGAATTTGTTAAGGAATCAAAATTAAGAGGCATGGCTAAAATACAGAGGTGCTTAGGTAACATAGCAAGTTATATCTTTGCAGCTGCCATTCCTTCTAGGTTTAAGGACCATGAAATAGGTTTGGTTTTCAAAAGAAATAATTAAGTATTTTGTTCATGGTATATTCACAAAACAAAAATTGCTCTTGGAACAAATAGCAACTGGAATTCAACGTATGGAGCATAGAAAGAAGTTTTGGTAACACCCAGATTTGAGCCTCAGGAGAAATCTTAAGACTCATGTTTTAATTTTAATCACATACGTGTGACCTAGACAAGTTACTCTGCCTCTACAAAACGAGGTGATTGTTTCAATTGAGTAATTTCTTCTGGCTACAAAATGTGATGATATATCTACTTTTTCAGCCATGCCTGTTCCATAACTGTGGACCTCAATGGTTGTGTTTTAGTTGACTCTGAAGACAAGGAAATGCATTGTAAAACAAAGCCATTTCAGGCAGCTATGTGAGCAAATGAGTGTTTTAGGCTCCACAAATGAGGCTGCAAACCTAATTATGACAAAGAACAAGCATTAGTTCTGTTACTTAGTTAAATGAGTCAACAGAAGAGAGTTTAAGCCCATTCTCTTTCTTGGAGAAGTCTCATCAAATGCCATGACTTTGCAGATACCTAGGTAAATGCATTGAATGGGAACTACTGAAAAAGAAAGTCTGCTCTTAGGCAGTCACTTTGGGCTGAAAATCTAATGACAGAAGTAGTCCTTAGACAGGGTATAACATGATTAGTTATATCCTTCTCAATTACAAAGAATAACAAGCAAACATGGTCCCTCACCTAATTTTCATGGCAGCTTCCTGTGGTGGGATATAGATGGGTTTTGGAATACCATGAACTCAGGTTGAAAATTCTAGCCTTTGCCCTGAATGACATTGGCTAAGCTATTAAACTCCCTTAATCTCAAATTCCTAATCTACAAAATTAGGATAATAATATTTACATTCTGAGATTTTAAGTCACAAATGTATTTAAGCACATGGTTGAGTCCTGTGACACCAAATAGATGATGAATAAACATTGACGTATCACAGTTTGTTTAACCATTCATCTATTAAAAGACATCCAGGTTGTTTCCAGTTCTGTCTATTATAAATAAAACTTCTTTGAATATTTTTGTACAAGTTTCTGTAAAAATAAGTTTTCATTTCCCTGAATAAATCCCTCAAAGTGGAATTGCTGAATGATATGATAGCTGCATATTTAGTTTATAAAGAAATTGCCAACCTCAAGAGTGACTGTGCCACTTTACATACCACTAGCAACACAAATGAGATCCATTCTCTCCACATTCTCAACAGTATTTGGTATTGCCATAATTTTTATTTGTGCCATTCTGATAGGTATGTAGTGATAACTCATCATGGCTTTAATTTTTATTTTGCGATTTGCTAATCAGGTTGTTTGTTTGTTTTGAGAGTTCTTTATGTATTTTATATGCTACCCCTTTGTCAGGCAAGTGGTTCCCAAATATTGTGTCTCCAGCTTGTATCTTGGCTTTTCATTCCCTTAGCAGTGTCATTCTGAAGGCAAAAGTTTTTAATTTTGGTGAAGTCCAATTTATTCATTTTTTCTTTTATGAATCTTACTAATAATGTTACATCTAAGAACTCTTCACGCAAGACTAGGTCACAGAGCTTCTCTCCTATGTTCTCTTCTAAAGATTACAGTTTTATGTTTTATGTTTAAATACATAATTCATTTTACATTTTTGTATAACATGTGAAGTTTAGGTTGAGGTTCACTTTCATTGCCTATAAATTACAATTGCTCTAGCACCATTTGTTGAAAAAGTTATAATTCCTCCTATGAATTGCTTTTCCATCTTTGTCAAAAATTGCCAAGACCATACACTGGGGAAAGGACAATCTCTTCAATAAATGGTGCTAGGGAAATTGGATATCCACATGCAGAAGAATGAAGCTAGACCCCCACTTTGAACTAAATGTAAGACCCAATATAATAAAACTATTAAAATAAAACAGGGAAATGCTGCAGAAAATTGGTCTGGGAAGATATTTTATGAATAAAGCCTGAAAAGCACAGGCAACAAAAACAAAAATAGACAGATGGGATGAAATCAAACTAAAAACCTTCTGCCCACCAAAGAAAATAATCAGCAGAGTGAAAAGACAATCTACAGAATGAGATAAAATATTTGCAAACTATTTATCCTACAAAGGATTAATATTCAGAATATACAAGGAACTCAAACATCTCAACTACAAAAAAAAATTTAATTAAAAAATTTAAAAATAATAAAAATCATTTGGACATATTTATGTAGTCTCTTTGTTTTCATTGTCTATTCTGTCCTTTTGATTTATATGTCTATCCTTCTGCCAATAACATGCAGTCTTGGTTACTATAACTACATAAGTCTTCAACTTGGGCAGAGTGACTCCTCACACTACATTATTTTTCACAATTGTTTTAGCTATTCTAGTTTCCTTGCCTTTCCATACTACTGTTAGAATAATCTTGTCTGCATGTACAAAAAATATAGCTGGAATTTTGATGAGAATCTTATTAAATCTGTTTATCACTCTGGGGAGAATTGACGTTTTTATTATGTTGAGTCTTCCAGTCCATAAACATAGTACACCTCTTCATTTATTTAGAAATTCTTTGATTTCTTTCATCAGTATTTTATAGTTTTCAGCTTGCAATTCCTGTACATATTTTTTATATTTACACCTCAATATTTAATTTTTGGAGGAATTGTAAGTGGTATCATACTTTTAATTTTGATATCTGTGTTTTCATTGCTAGCATATAGAAATGCAATTAATTTTTGCATGTTTATCTGGTATCCGGTGATCTTTCTGAACTTATGAGTTCTGGGACAGTTCTTAAAATACATTCTTTCAGATTTTCTATGTAGACAACCATGTCTTCTACAAGTAGTTAAAGTAGTATATCTTCCTTTTTGATGTGTATGTCTTTTTCTTTTCTTGCCTTAATTGCGACAACTAGAAAGAACTTCAGCATTATGTAGAATAAGAATGATGAAAGCTGACATCATGTCTTTTTCTCAATTTAAGGGGAAAGCATTCAGTAATTCATCACTAAGTATAATGCTAAGCTGTAGAAATTTTATAATTTTTACTCAAGCTGAGAAAGTTATCCTGTATTTCTATTTTTTATGATAGCTTTATAATAAATACATGCTGAATTCTGTCAAATGTTTTTTTGTTTTATTTTGTTTTCTTTGCATCAACTAACATGATTGTGTGTTTTTTTCTTTCTTTCCTCTGGTAGTATGGTGGGTTACACTGGCTGGTTTTTCAATAATGAACCAGACTTGCATCCTTGGAATAAATCTATTTTGGTTATGAAGTATAATTATTTTATTTTTATATATTATTGAATTATATTTGTTAATGTTTTAAAAAATATTTTTGTGTTTATATTCATGAGGGATATTTACCTATAGTTTTCTTTATTCTGTACTTCTTTTGAGTTTTCATTTCAAAATACAATTAGCCTCATAAGTTTAATTAAGAAGTAATTCTAGTTTGTTTTCTAGTGAGACTAGACTGCACTGAATTGGTATTAGTTCTTCTTCAAATATTTGGTAGAATTCTCCAGTAAAATCGTCTGGGACTGGGTACTTCTTTTTAGGAAATGTATTAGTCTATTCTCACACTGCTATAAAGAAATACCTGAGACTGGTAATTTATGAAGAAAAGAGGTTTAATTGACTAACAATTCCATAGGCTGTACAGGACGCATGGCTTGAAGATCTAAGGAAACTTACAATTATGGTGGAAGGCAACGGGAAGCAAACACATCCTCACATGTAGGAGCAGGAGGAAGAGAGAGCGAGAGAAGGGGGAAGTGCTACACATTTTCAAACAACCAGATCTCATGAGAACTCACTATCATGAGAACAGCAAGGGGGAAATCCTCCCCTCCCCATGATCTAATAGACTCCCACCCGGTTCCTCCCCCAACATTAGGGATTACAATTCAATGAGATTTGGGTGGGGATCAAAGAGTTTTAAAGTTACAAATTCAATTTTTGTGAGTTGTTGGGCTATAAAAATTATCTATTTCTTATTGAGTGTGTTGAGGGTTTGCTTTTTGAGGAATTGGTCCATTTTATTTGTTATCAAATGTTTGTATATGGAGTTGTTTGTATATTCACTTATTATCTAATGTCTTCAGGGCTTGTGATGATATCAGTTGTTTCATTTTTTTATATTGGTAAATTGCATCTTCTCTTTTTTTTTCCTTGTCACTCTTACTAGAAATTCACAAGAACCAACTGTTTCTTTTTCTCTTTTTCTATTTTTAATTTTGTTAATTTCTACTCTTATCTTTATTATTTCCTTTCTTCCGCCTGCTCTATTTTATTTATTCTTCTTTTAGTTTTTTGAGGTGGAAGCTAAGACTATTAATTTGAAATGTGTCCTGTGTTCCAATGTAAGCATTTAGTGCTATAAATTTTTCTCTCAGTACCGCTTTAGCTGCATCCCACAAATTCTGACATGTATTATTTTCATTTTCATTCAGTTCAGTGTATTTTTTTTATTTCCCTTGAGAGTTCTTCTTTGACTCAAAGGTTATTTAGAAGTAAATTCTCTAGTTTTTAAGTGATTGGAGGTTTTACTGTTATTTTTTAAAATAATTTCTAGTTTGATTTCACTGTAGTCACAGAACATGCTCTGGATGATTTTAATTGTTATAAGTTTGTTGTTGTTCTTTTTATGACTCAGAATATGATTTAACTTGGCATATGTTCCATAGGTGCTTGAAAAAATCTGTATTCTGTTGTTGATTGTTCTGTAAATATTGATTACATCCTGTTGGTTCCAGTAGTCTTGTGATATGAATATTAGATCTTTTGATATAGTCACATAAGTCCTCGGTATCTGTTCAATTTTTAAGTTTATTTTCTATTGTTCAGATTGGATAATTTCTATTATTCTTTCTTTCAGTTTACTGATTCTTTTCTGTTCCTTCCATTCAGCTGTTGAGTCCATCCACTGAATTTTTTTATTTGTTACTGCATTTTCTGTTCTAAAATCTGAGTTTATTTACAGCTTCTACTTCTTTGCTGAGACTATTTTTTTTTCATTTGTTTCAAGCATGTTATAATTGCTCATTGAAACATCTTTTATAATAGCTGCTTTAACTTTCTTTTTCAGATAAATGGGTCAGGAAAGATAATCAGTACACTGAAAGAGAGAACAATGAAAATTATGCAATCTTAACATACTGAAAAAAAAGAGAGACTTGGGGACCTTTATGAGTAAAATAAAAGCCCTAACATTCATGTCGTAGGAATATGGGAAGGAGAAAAAAGGGAGAGCTGAAAAAATAATGGTTGAAAACTCCTCAAATCTTAACATCTCTGTCATCTCAGTGTTGGCATTCATTGTTATTATTCATTCAAGAGAGATTGTCCTGGTTCTTGGTTTGATGAATCATTTTTGCCTGGAACCTGGACATTTTGGGTATTTTGTTAAGAAACTCCAGATTTTATTTTAACTTTATAGTTTTGTTAGCTATCTATGATATCACTCTGGCAACAGCAGAAGGGGATATTGACTCATTACTTCCAGGTAGAGATAGAAGTCCAGGTTCCTCACTTGGCCCCTGTTGATACCTGAGAACAGGGGGATCCATGTCACTACTGAGAGGAAGTGGGAGTCTCAGCTCCCCACTAGTCCTCCCCTGATACCACCCTGGATAAAAGTGGAAATGACTCATTACTGCTCCCCACATGTCCTCCAATGTCACCACAGGGATGTATGGCCTCATTACCACTGAACACTAGCAAAAGTCCAGACTCTCCATTAGGTATCTTCTGACGTCGGTTCAGTAGCAGGAGGGAGTAGAACCTAATTACTGCAGGGTGCAGGTGGAGGTCCAGGTTCACATGTGGTCTCCACTGACATTGTGAGTGGGGGTCTTCATTATTCCTCGGCAAGAATGAAAGTACTAGCTTTCTACTCGGCCTCCTCTAACACCATCCAGCACCATCTAACACCATCCAGGTATGTTTAGGGTGTTGGGGAGAAACACTTTGTTACAGCCTAGCAAGGGTGGAGCTCTAGGCTACCCACTTGGTCTTTGCTGGCATAGCTGATAGCCGGGCCACATTTTTTTTTTTTCTGTAGTATTTGGCTGGAATAGGATGGCTATTGTCTAAAGTTTCTGTGGTGCTAGACTGCCCTTTTTCTGTTTTGTTTGTTTGTTTGTTTGACTACAGAGAGCAGGCTTTTGTTGAGGCTTTGTTTGTTTGAACATGTTAGCATTTACAGAGTTCTAGTTTCTCCACCTCCAATTCTGGGATATACAAGGCAAAAAGGAAACCAAAGGGCCTTACTGTCCCTTGGGTTCCAAGATGCCTAGACAGTTATCCTTCTTTTCTTTACCTTTTGGATTTTTAGATTTTTGTTTTGTATATAATATTCAGGGTTATTCGTTGTCCTTAGTGGGAGGAAGAGAGGCAAATAATCTACTCTATCTTCAAGGAGGCAGAGGTTCTAAACATTTATTCTTAATAACATCTTATTATAAAAACACATTTAAATGGCATTGAATGAAATGTTAAAGACTTCGTATAATGTTTAGTAATCTTACTGTTGTTATTCCTTACAAGATTAAGATTTGTAGGTGAGTATTGGCCAAATTCTTAGCAAAGGCATGTGTATGTATACCCACCTATCTAATTTAAAGGTATTTTTGGTAGGCAGATTGGTAACTACGAATATGTGGTTTGATGGTGCTAAGTAAACCAGCCTTCTTCAAATAAATTCTCTCTCTGGCTAGTGTATAGCATTACCAGGCTTAAGCTTTATCCCTTTAACGAGTGTCTATAATACCTGCTGAAATATAAGTATTCATGGAAAGTATATGGTACTACTCTAGACCCCAATTGTGCTCCATGCTTCCAACCCTCACCAATAGAAAGGAATTAGATACTTAACAGAACCAAACAAATGAGGACAGTTCACCAGAACTCCCAAGTATATTCTTTTAGACACAGACACACAGTCATGTACATACCTCTCTGCAACACATAAGTACATATGTATCTTAACCAAATGGACAAAGAAGATCCAATTTAATCAGCACTTTAGATTATAACTAATATTTATTGACAACTGTTTTGTGTGTTGACTAGGTTACAAGAAGTTGGGCGTAACATGTCTTCCCACTCACTTGAAGAGAGACAATCTGATTTTCTCTTGTGTCTTTCAGTCATTCAGGAGCTAAGCTCCAAGTATTTATTAAGCACTTACTGTGTAACAGACACCACGTTACTAGGGATAAGAATGTATAAGTCACTTCTTTATACTTTCTTTTATTTGATGGCTCTTATACCAAAAATTTGTTCTGTGAAATTGGCTTTCTTAATCATAAATTTGTAACACATTTTAGAAACTGCTTTCCCATACATCCACCCATTAATTCTTAAAATAAGGTAGAAAGCTCTATTATTTCTTATATTTAACAAATTAGGGTGGTGAGGTCAAGAAATTTCAGTGTCTTTCCCACTACCACACAACCAGAACTGCAGTGATGTCGTAAATAGTGATCTTCTGGCCCTCCAAGCCCAGAACACTTTCATATCACACTTACATGCTGCTCACTTTCTGAGAGCTGTTTCCCCCAATGATTTGACCATCTTTGGTTAAGATCCCACCTTATGATTGTATTCATTTTCCTAAATCGTACTACTAAACCAATAATTCCAGGAGGATGAAGCTCTTGTTATGATTCATTATACTTTTAATCTGTCCTTGTTGGCCTTCCCTTATTATTTGTTAATTTCAAAATGGCTGCAATGGATCCAGACTCTGAAGAAGAAATAACCCTTGATGCTCTTCCTTGTTAGCAATCGACCTGCCTCTGCCTCTTCCTAGCTCTGTGGTCTCAGCGAAATTAATAATATTCTCTTAGCTGAGGTTTCTTATTTTATTTATTATTTTTATTATACTTAAAGTTCTAGGATACATGTGCAGAACATGCAGGTTTGTTACATAGGTATACAAGTGCCATGGTGGTTTGCTTCACCCATCAACCTGCCATCTACCTTAGGTATTTCTCCTAATGTTATCCTTCCCCTAGCCCCCAACACCCCAACAGGCCCCGGTGTGTGATGTTCCCCTCCCTGTGTCCATGTGTTGAGTTTTCTTATTTGTAATATGGGTGTAATAATTCTTACCTCTGAGGGCTGTTAAAAAATATAGAGAATACTCAATGGAGTGTGCAAAACTCCTAGGACAGTGTTTGGCAAAGAGCAGGCCCTCCTCTCCTTCCTACTGTATAGCAAATGTCTTGAGAATAGGAACATGTCCACACAGTGCTTTGTACTTAACAGGCATTGGAAACAGATTTGCTGAATGAATGGATAAACAAATACAATATTACAAAAGGATTTTTAATTATTAGTATTACAAAATAACTTTACATACAGCAAGTTGATAGAGTATTTTGGCATTCAGTCTTATAGTACAGTCTACAAGATATATATATATCTTGTACAGTCTACTATATATATATATATATATCAAGACATATATATATATATACCAGTATATACACTACATACACTATACATATCTTGTAGACTAAAATGGAATATATGATCATTAATAACACTAAATCTTTTCACTTTAACATGTTTGCCCTATTATTTATTTAATCTCTGATGTCTGCACCAGCTCCCTGCTACCTGGCCTTATCCTTTCCTGTGAACTAATCATTCACTCATGCATGCAATTAACATTTGCTGACCACTTACTGTCTACCACAAACCAGGGTGCATGATTCATAAGACTCCTCTGTCTCTTCCTCCAAAAGATTTACACTATGAAAAAAATGCATAAACAATTTATAATTAATGGAGGTGTTATGATAGAAGTACAAAAAAGTGCTATGCTTATAAGAATGATTCATTTTGCCTAGGGAGTTTGCTTACCAGAGCTTACATGCTAGAAAGTGATTTTTCTCTTTGTAAACTAAATTGACTTACTAGTAATAAAAATAGCTTCCATTTGTATAGTATTTTTAAAGTGCTTTCACATCCATTTCTTCTTTTAATCCTCACAATGAATGCTCTATAGTGTAATGGTTTTCTTTAAGATATATTTGCAAAAAAAAAAAAAAGGAAGATATGAGGCCAACTGATATGCAACATGGAAATTTATTTGAAATCTCATAGGTAGAAGATATAAGCCAGAACTGGAAACAGTATTCAATTGGAACCTCATGGAAATCATTCCAAGAATTTTTGCTATTTTGCTAATAGCAAAGACCAGTTTCTTCACCTTCATCCTCAATGTCATCTCCTCATTTCAAACCTGACCTGCCATCTCGCTCTTGGGTTATTCCGACAGCCTTCTGACTGGATTCTCTGATTTGTATCTCATCTCCCTCCAAACCATTTGCCATATTGGCCACAAAATAATTTTTTAATACAAATTGGACCACATCATTTTCCCATTGAAAGCTGTTTTATGCTATAGAGCTTCACACTCCCTACAGAGTTAAGTCCAAATGCTTTTGCATGTATATAAAACTCTCCATCATCTAAACCTGTCAACTTGTTCAAACTTGTTATTGGTCACTTTCTTCCAACTATACTTACTGATTTTACTCCAAGCCACCATACTATCTCAATTTTTGTGCCTTTATAGATGCAATCTTTGGCCTAGAATGCTTTTAGCTCTCCACCATTCTGTCTGGTACAACGATGGCAGACAGAGAAAGTGTAGCGATTTTCTTGTTTATAACTAGACATACTTAACAACAATAGCAGAATCTTCACAACATAATTTTCGCTCTTGCTTTTTTTCCCTCTTATTTTATTACTACATAAAATAGAATTTGGGAACCATTAGTCTAGCTTTTTCTCTTAAAATCTCAGGGAGAGATTATTATGTTTTTATTGCATATTAAAGATTCATGACATTTATATTCATTTAACATAGAACTAAAATATCTTCTATTGTGAGCATATTTTGTGCTACATGCTAAGTAACTAGCTGGGGATAAGTCAAACAGGGCATATCTGAGTGTATCATGGATCTCATATTCAAATGAAATAGACAATAAAATAAATAAATGAATTAAATCTTACATATTGGTGAGCAATGCTTCTGAGGAAATAAAAGATGGCCTGAGAAGGAGGACACTTTAGACAGGACAGCCCATGAAGGTCTCTAGGAGGAAATATATCTTAAATGAAATTTGAAAGATGAGGAGCCAGCCATGCAGTTGGGAGAAGAGTCAGCTGGG
The DNA here is from genome assembly GCF_009828535.3 of Hylobates moloch. Classification (NCBI taxonomy): domain Eukaryota; kingdom Metazoa; phylum Chordata; class Mammalia; order Primates; family Hylobatidae; genus Hylobates; species Hylobates moloch. The sequence goes on along the minus strand of NW_026652292.1, from coordinate 70,738,406 downwards.
TCAAGGCAGCAGCAAGCACAGAAACTCTAAGTCAGAGCAAAGTTTGGAGTGTTTGAAGAACTGAATGACCAGGATAGTTGAGCATGGTGCGTGAGGGGTAGAGTTGATGGTAGAAGATACAGGGCCTTGTAGGCTAGGCCAAGGAAACCACTGGATGACTTTAAAAAAATAAATGATGAGCTGGATGCAACACTGGCTACTGGGTAAAGAATGAATTATAAGAGAACAGGAGTGGAAACAAGGGAACGAGTTAGGAGGTTATAGTAAGGTTCTGTCAAGAGATATTGATGGATAGGACTATAGTGGTGGCGGTGGCAATAGAAAGAAATGGATGGATTTGAGATACACTTTAGAAATAAAACCAACAAGATCATTTTGGAAGGTAAGGAAGAAAAATGTAATATGTGTCCTAGCTCTCTGGCATGAAGCCACTGGGTAGATGGTGAACCATTTACTGAGATGGAAAAGACTGAGGAAACAAAAAAAATGAAGGAAAACTGAGAGCTTCATTTTGGACACATTATATTTGAGGCACCTCTCAAACATCTGAGGGAAGAGACATCAAGTAGGTAGTTGAATAAGCAGTTCATACCTCAGAAGGGAGTCCTGAGCTAGATACGCAAACGTGGAAGTTTTAAATATAGAGATGAGGTGAGGTGAGTTAATGTATTGAATATATTAAATGAAATAATACATAGAAAGCAGCAGATATTCTACTCGGCATAGTAGCAAACATGTGCTCAAAAACAATGTTAGCTGTTGGATGCTGCTTGTGGTTAGGACACTCTTCACACAGTGTAACCTAAATTTTTTTCACTAAGGATAAATGGCTTTTATATTATTTTCTTCTCAATAGAAATATTAACAACCAGTAGTTGTTAAAAGTTACTCATGTATTTGAAAGCTCATTTAGAATGTTTTACATATTCATATGCAGAAGTACAAAAGATGAAATGAAAAGGTTAATATTAGAAATACATGGCATATATAATAATATATTACATAATATAAAATATATATTGTATTGTATATAATAGAAATAGATATATAATTTAGTTTCAAAGGTATTTTTAACAGACCGAATAGAAAATTGGTTAAATTATTCAGATTTTAAGAGTTTTAGCATGTATATACAAATAAATATATTCCAGAATGCCGAAAAATTAATTTATGACACAGACTAATTTTTATGCATGTTAGTTACAACTAAGAAAATGTGGTTTTACCTCATACATTGTCTCTGCAATTTACTAGCTGTGTGAACTTGGGCAAATTATATATAACCCCTTGGTTCCTCAATTTCCACATTTGTAAAACACTAATAATTATACCCTATCTAATCATGTTGTCACGTGAAATGACAATAATGTGTGTAAAATACATAGTACAGTGCCTGAAGTAAACCATAAATGATTGGTCTGTGCAGTGGTTCTCAACCCCAGATGAATATTAGAATCACCTGGGGAGTTTTTAAAATACTGATGTCCAGGCTTCACCTAAAGCAATTACGTCTGAATCTCTGGAGGTGGGGCTTAAGCCAATACAATTTTTTAAAAAAATTCATCACATGGGCCAGGTTCAGTGGCTCACACCCGTAATCCCAGCGCTTTGGGAGGCCAAGGCAGGAGGACTGCTTGAGCCCAAAAGTCGAGATCAGCCTGGGCAACATGATGAGGCCTTGTCTGTACAAAAAATTTAAACAATTAGCCAGGCATGGTGGAGTGCACCTAAAGTCCCAGCTATTTGGGAGGCTAAGGCAGGAGGATTGCTTGAGCCCAGGAGATCGAGGCTGCAATGAGCCTTGTTCGTGCCACTGCACTCCAGCCTGGGCAATAGAATGAGACCTTGTCTCAAAACAAAACAAAACAAAAACAAACAAACAAAAACCTCCCTCACTTTATGATTTCAATGCATATCCAGGGTTGAGAACTACTGATCTATAATAACTATCATGTATCACATATGGGAATGTAATGTTTTTATATGTGAATTATATTAATATAATATAGTGTCATGTCTATTAAACAAGTGGTAAAAAGAATTTAAAAATCTGTCCAGTGATTTAGTTTGAAAAAAATATATAAATTGGAAGAGTAGATAAATAATAATCAGGCCTAAGATCTCTGGTGTAAGTTGCCTGTGCACAATTACCACCTCCCACATTCACTAGCTTATAACTTTGGGCAAGTTACTCAACTTCTGTTTCCTCATTTATCAACTAGGAATAATGAAGATGCCTATCTCTCATTGCACTGTTAGTAAAATGCATATAACATTGTCTGGCATATCACAAGTACTACACATTTATGTTTTGGGAAATTTAATGCAACTGTCGCTGGGAATGTAAATTAGGTTCAACCCTTGTGGAAAGCAGTATGGCAATTCCTCAAAGAGCTAAAAACAGAACTACCATTAGACCCAGAAATCCCATTACTGGGTATATACCCAAAAGAATGTAAGTCGTTCTATCATAAAGGCACATGCACGTGTATGTTCACTGCAGCACTATTCACAACAACAAAGACATGGAATCAACCTAACTGCCCATCAATGGTAGGCTACCATGAAATACTATGCAGACATAAAAAAATGAGATCATGTCCTTTGCAGGAACATGGATGGAGCTAGAGGCCATTACCCTTAGCAAACTAATGCAGGCAGAGAAAACCAAATGCCACATATCATCACTTATAGTTGGGAGCTAAATGATGAGAACACATGGACACATAGAGGGGAACAACAGACTCCTGCACCTACTGGAGAGTGGAGGGTGGGAGGAGGGAGAAGATCAGGAAAAATAGCTAATAGGTACTAGGCTTAATACCTCTGAAATAATCTATACAACAGACCCCCATGACATGAGTTAACCTATGTAACAAACATGCACATGTACTCCTGAACTTAAAAGTCAAAAAAAAGAAATTTGATGAAAATAGGTATATGGAGTGAATATTACTAGTCACTAATATTCAAACTCAGTAAAATACTTTTGCATTAGAACTGAAAAACAGATGCTATACCAAAGGTCTGGGGTAACTGTGAAGAAACATTCTCTAGACCTTATATGAAAGATCAAACTGATCCTCATTTCATATTAGTTATTTGTCATCATAGAAAACAATAATGTTAATCCTGCCAGGACCTATATAAAACATCATAGAATATGTTAGTAAAAGTATCCAGCATCCCCAAAGCCCTGAATCTCAGATACTACAGGACAAACTGCTGGGAATGTTCAAATTATGCAACCAATATACAGGTCCTGTGTTGGGTGCAGGTCCTGGAAGTGGATTTTGAGTGATGAACCCCTCTGTCTCGACTGGCTTGACTTCCTCTACATCTCCAGCCTTGCTCAAACGGCCTCACCTCACTCCCTTGCTCCATCTAGGCAACACCCTCTTCCCTTTCCATAACATGTCCTACTATTTGTCTCCTCCAAGGCTTGGCTATTCTTGCCGATACCTCTTCCTAGAATGTTCTTCCTATTTCCCTCTGACTATCTCACCCCCAACCTACACATCTTTTAAGATTTTTAACTCAAGTACTAAGCTTTTCCATTGAAGCCTTTCCCCAATGTCCCAGGTTGAAGTAACAATTCCCTCTTTTTTACCTACTTAAACCATGAACAGAGGGCCATTTAAAACCATCATTGAGGCCATGCGGTGGCTCACACCTGTAATCCCAGTACTTTGGGATGCCGAGTTGGGCGGATCACGAGGTCAGGAGATACAGACCATACTGGCTAACACGGTGGAACCCCGCCTCTGCTAAAAAATACAAAAAAGTAGCCAGGCGTGGTGGCAGGAGCCTGCAGTCCCAGCTACTTGGGAGGCTGAGACAGGAGAATGGTGTGAACCCGGGAGGCGGAACTTGCAGTGGGCCAAGATCGCGCCACCGCACTCTAGCCTGGGCGACAGAGCAAGACTCTGTCTCGAATAAAAAAAAAAGAAAAAAAAAATCATTGAGCCTCCTTAAAGACCAGGCACTTGTCTTATTCATTTATTTATTTATTTACTCATCAGCCCCTGGCATACGGCCTGGCTTGTTTAACTGATTTCATTGACTTAGAGAATGGAAGGAAGGGAGGGAAGGAGAAAAGAAACAACATCCATTTGTAGAGTGTATGACCTAGAGGAGGGCCACTAACAATGAGCATGAATGTATAAATGAAAATCTGTGGCCCCTGGTTTCAATAAGATCAACAGAAAAGCCATGCTGACACTCAGCAATCAGCTTCTCATAAAGTTAATGCAGCATCATATCTCTGCTTCATGGAGAAGCACTGTTCCGGATTTCAGTAAGAATCAGAAGTTTACTTTCAAACACTGAAATTCTCTAGATTTCCATTCTTATAAAGTAACTCCCATCTTTCAAAGATCTTCACTCAGGAGGCTGAGGTGACAGGATCACTTGAGCCTGGAAGGCGGAGGCTGCTGTGAACTGAGATTACAGCACTGCACTCCATCCCGGGTGACAAAGGAAGACCCTGTCTCAAAAATAAATAAACAAACAAACAAATAAACCAAAAAATAAGGAAACCAAACACCACATATCCTCACAAAAAACAAAGATCTTCTAAACTGTCACCACCTCTCGGAAGTCTTCTCCAGTTTAGTGGAGACAAAATCATGAGACCCATGACAATTTCAGCACAGTAAATTAAGGGCAGGAACTCTGGGATACTGTTTCTACTATTACCTCTGTGGTTTCAGGCAAGCTGCCTAACACCTCTGTGCCTTAGTTCACTTGCCTTTGAAATGAAGACAATAGTCATATTTATCACGGATTTGAAAAGGGTACTGAATGTTCAGAATAATGCCTTGCACATGGAGAGAACTACATAAATGTTAATAGTTTATATTATAAATTGTTAATAGTTAATACTATAAATGTGACTATTAGAAGAAAGAATCACTGAATTTTCTTCCTTCCTTCCCTACTTCCCTAAACAAGAAGAATGAAGGTATCTCTGTTTTAATTTCTATAACATTGCTTATTTTATAAGTTAAGGGCCTAAACATATTGGCCATAGAGAGAATATACTTTCACCATTCATACAAATAAACAAGTCTACATTTAACTTACAAAACAGATTTCTCCTCTATAAATCCTTTGTAATATTTGTTGCTTCAGAGTCTATATTAGCAATAGTGAAACTTGGCAGGATAACTAATCTTGTGTAATGGCAGAGAAATGGCAGGACAACCTTGCCTAAGATTTGTAAATTTCAAATAAGGCAGTATCTGTCAGATGTACGGGAACATTTTTTTCTGAACTAAAATGAGCTGAACACAAGTATAAAGCTTATTATCAATCTCATTTTCAGTTCCTTTGAAATCTTTTGTGAGTTGATCCTAGCTAAGAGACTAGCCATCAGAAAAAAAAAATCTATATGTGGTAGAGGATTAGGTAAAACAAATGCCTATAGAAGTTGAGAATCCATCATTCCTGTTTCCATTCTCCAATGAAGAAGGTAAATCTTATCCTCCTCAGTAAATGAACTACAGAAGGCTGCAAAGAGACTGAAGCCTTTAGACAGTCTAGGGGGCCCCTGATGTTATGCCTAAGGAAAAGTTACGGTATGTCCTCAGCAAGGATGAAGAAATAACAAGTTAGTAAATTATCTCTGTTTACATTTACAACCAACAAACCAATCATTTCTATATAGTTTGTACCTAAATTTCAAACATTCTTGATTATTAATAAAAGAGACTATGTTAGAATTCACAAGTTTCATATCTTGTAGTCTTAACCAGAATGAAGTTCCTAAGTCCCTCAAAGAAATATGTTCTGCTATGTCAAAGGTCTTTCTATGCCTTTTCCACAGTCTCTCTCTCTCTCCAGATTCTTCCTCCAGCCTCCAGCCACCAGCCACCAGCCCAGACATTTTATCTTGTTGAGCAATAGGGCAGACAACTGGATTCACAGGAAACAAGATGGAGTGAACAGAACACAGAAATGTAACTCAGAAGACAGTGGTGATTTTGCCACTTACTGTGTGTCTTCATGAATATACTTGACTTTAGCTTTCATTCACTCACAAATCAAAAGTAGATAATAGTATTACCCCCTCCCTCCATCTTACAAAGTTACTTTGAGGATATTGGAATTGCTTACGAAAGCAATTCTAAGCTGCAAAGCACTAAACAGAAGTAACTCTGATCCTGCTCATTCCATAGCATAGGCTTTAGTCCTCAGTGACCTCTGGTTTTAGACTGTCTGTGTTTAAATCCAGGCTCTTAGTCATTGACTGTGTCCTTGAATGAGTTCATGCTTCAGTTTCCTTATCTGTAAAATGGGGCTAATAATAGCATCAATTTATAAAGCTATTATGAAATGTGAAGTGGAATGGCACCCATGTGGCACTTAGAACAATGCCTAAAACCTAGAAAATAAGGGTATGATCCAGTGAGTACTTCTTTAAGTGGCTACCTTTTGAGTATAGTGCAGCTTTGAGGATTCCAAAGAACGGATAAGATCTAGCTCCTATTCATCTTTGGAGATCTCACAAACTTGTGAAGAGTGGACACTCAGGTAAACAAGTGCTGTGACAGAGATAAAATGAGGCAAAGTACAAGGTACAGATTCATCCCTAACTCCCTCTTCTGCCCTTTTGCCCTTATTCTGTTTTCCTGCTTTCCCTAGGTAAGTTTGGCTGATAATCCCATACACTTTCATGGCCTCAGCTATCAACTGCACACCAACAAAAACCAAGATCCACAGACCAAAACCCTACTCTTACTCTCTGATATCTCCACTTAGTTTACTCTTTCTCCCCACTCCTGAACCTGTACCTCTTTCAACTAACCCCTCAAACCTAATAATTGCCAAACTATGACAATTACATCAGAGAAACATGCCCACTCCTCAACCCCTGTACACATCTACTATATTCACCTTAACTATTGCAGCCACCTCCTAAGTACCTCAGTGCCTCCAGTTTCAGTCTCCTTATCTGCAACCCATTCCCCATTCAGCCACCTGGGGGGGTTCTAAAAATTTCTATCTGTTAACAACACTCCCTCTACGAAAAGTTTTGGTAGCTTGCCTTTGCTTGCGGAACAGCGTCGTCTTGGGCCTGCAGCACTCTTAACGTACGTCTGAGGCTCCTTTCCGCTCTTATTCTCAACTTCCCAGATCTCAACACAAAGAACACTCAGTGTCCTTTTCCAGATGGCCTGTGCACCTTCCATTACTCTCCACTTTTGCTCTTGTTGGTTATGCTCTCTCAAATGTTCCACCTGCCACCTATCCATCCACTCATCTTCTCCCTTATCCTTCAATGTACAGCTCAAATGCCACCAACTGCACATCATTTGCCCTGCTTAATAAATTCTTCAAGACTTACTGTTCTTTCACATGGATTTGCATATAACATGTAGGTTGAACCATATGAGTTACCAGTTTTTGGTAGGCCAAAATGGTCAAATAACTGCAGTTTCCAGTACTTGAACCTATAACATGACATGTTCCTCTTACAGCATTTATCCTGCTTCATCAGAACTCTTTCTTTAAGTATATTGCCCACATACCTTGTCATCTTCACCTTTCCATGCCCAGTGCCTCGCAGAGTGCCAGGCAAGAAGTAGATGCTCCAGGAAAGTGTGTAGAATTCAAGGTAATTGCTGTGTATGGATCTTAACACTTTGTTGAGCTCTCTTACATCTAGGTCCTAATCTTACTCTCATTATCTAGGGTCTGCCAAAGGTAAACGTAGCCATCCAGGGCTGTCTGGAAGAGAGTCAGGATTGTAGGTAGCCCTTTCCTTCCCCCATTTACATCAAGACCCAGCTCTCTACCTACTAACTAATTACCTAACCTAGGCAGGAAAACATCAGCCTCCTGGGTTGTCCTTTCTTTAGGCAGCAAGTATGTAATCTGCAATACCATTCAGGGCACTTAACACATTAATTCACTCATTCAATCACGGGGCTGTGATTGGTACTAGGAATATAGTAGTAACTAAGGCAACTAGAGACTATGAGTTTGGTGTGTTTTAATCTATTCTTCAAACTTTTTCCCTTAAGAATTACCTAAAGAAACTGAATATTTTCCAAAACATAGCTTGCATATTTGAACACTTTTAAATGTCTTATACATACATTTTAAGTCCTCTAAAAATATTGTAAGTTGAAATAATTGTTGCAAAGGATGTAATTTCAGTATATATTTTATTTTGTCACTTTAAATTACTATTATTTTTAATGTATTTAATGAAATCTGAATATCATAACACTCTGATACCCACGACTATCTCTTTTTAATGAGAAAGATGTTTTAATTTAAAAATTTTAGATTTTTTCTCTTTGAACTCACATTTGCATTATATTTGTCCTTGAATTTTATACATTTAAGAAAAATCAAAACTATGGCCCTTCATATTTAGCTCAATTTATGGAACATGTGTACTACATATATTGGCAAACCAGTAAGCCAAATTGTACTTTCCCTCCAGAAAAATCCTGCCTTTATTTTTCAATTCAAACAAATGTGTTAATTTGCATTGCAAAAAATATTATTAAAACATTGAGGCTGGACGCGATAGCTCATGCCTGTAATTCCAACACTTTGGGAGGCCAAGGCAGGCATATCACTTGAGGTCAGGAGTTCGAGACCAGCCTGACCAACATGGCAAAACCTTGTCTCTATTAAAAATAAAAAAATTAGCTGGGCATGGTGTTGGATACCTGTAATCCCAGCTACGCAGGATGCTGAGGCAGGAGAATTGCTTGAACTCAGGAGGCGGAGGTTGCAGTGAGCCAAGATCACACCACTGCCCTCCAGCCTCGGCAACAGAGCAAGACTCCATCTCAAAAACAAAAAACAACAAAACCCATAGAACATTGAGAAATAAGTTACAAAATGAATCCTATAAGACAGATTATGAAAGGACGTCAAACTTAATATAGCTCTAACACAAGTAATGCATCTCATCAATTATAAAAGGAATATAAATTAATATGATAATTCTTATCAGCTAATTTTCAATAAAGCAATGAACGTACAATTTATCAAATAATGACTATATCATTCCTCTAATAAAAATGCGTATCTCTCTCCAGTCAAAAGACAGAGAATGCAGAATGAAGCAAACACAATTCAATCATATGCCATCTACAATAGACACACTAGATTCAAAGGTATAAGTAAGTCCAAAGTGAAAAGATAGAAAATTGTATCCCATAAAAACAGTATCCAAAAGAGAAATGGAGTGGCTATACTAGTATCAGACAAAATGGGCTTTAAGACAAGATTTGTTACTAGAGTCAAAAAAAGACATAATGATAATAGGGTCAATTCATCAGGAAGACAAACAACAAAAACACAAATGCACCTAACAACAGAACCTCCTAAAACATGAAGTAAAATACATAAGTTGAAAGGAGAAATAGACATTTAATAATAATTGGAAACATCAATAACCTACTTCCAATAATGGCTGAAGACTTGAACAACACTATAAACTAACTAGATGTAACATATCTATAGAAAACTCTAAAAATAGCAGAGCATACATTCTTCTCAAGTATACAGTGAAAATTCTCCATGATAAAGTGTATGTTAAGAGGCCATAAAAAAAAACCTCAATAAATTTAAAGACTGTTAAATCACACAAAGGATGTTCTTCGACCGTCATCGAATACATTTAAAAGTCACAATAACAAATACATTTGGAAAACGCAAATATGTAAAAAGTAATCTAAACACTTTTAAATAACAAATGGTTTTAAAATGTACAAGGCAAATTAGAAAATTATTTGAGATTAATGAGACCAAAAACACAACATACCAAAACTTATTAGGTGCAGCTTAAGCAGTAATCAGAGAGAAATTTGTAGCTGTAATGCTTATTATGAAAAGAAGAAAGATTTTAAATTAATAATCTAAACTTCTATCTTTCAAAACTACCAAGAATAAACTAAAACCAAAGCAAGCAGAATAAATAACATTATAAATATTAAAGCACAAATAAATGAAATAGATAATAAATAGCAAACATCAATGAAATCAAAAGTTACTTATTTAAAAAATCAATAAAATTAATGAACGCTTAGTAAGGCTGAACAAGAAAAGAGGAATCAAATTATTAAAATCAGGAATAAAAAAGGGGACCTCAGCACCAACCTCATAGAAATAAAAAGGATTAGAAGAGAACACTATGGACAGGATGCAGTGACTCACATCTGTAATTCCAGCACTTTGGGAGGCCAAGGCAGGAGGATCACTTGAAGCCAGGAATTCGAGACCAGCCCAGCAACAAAGCAAGGCATCATCTCTACAAAAAAATTAATTAAAAAAAAGTAAATAATAACTTTTTAAAAAAGAGAATGCCATTAACAATTGTATATCAACAAATTAGAAAGCCTAGATGAAATAAACAAATTCCCAAACACCAACAACTCATACTAAAATAAGAAGAAATGAAAAGTCTGAATAGATTATAACAAACACAAATTGAATTAACAATTTTTTTACTATACTTTAAGTTTTAGGGTACATGTGCACAATGCGCAGGTTAGTTACATATGTATACATGTGCCATGTTGGTGTGCTGCACCCAGTAACTCGTCATTTAACATTAGGTATATCTCCAAATGCTATCCCCCACCACCCCACAACAGGCCCCGGTGTGTGATGTTCCCCTTCCTGTGTCCATGTGTTCTCATTGTTCAATTCCCACCTATGAGTGAGAACATGTGGTGTTTGTTTTTTTGTCCTTGCGATAGTATACTGAGAATGATGGTTTCCAGCTTCATCCATGTCCCTACAAAGGACATGAACTCATCATTTTTTATGGCTGCATAGTATTCCATGGTGTATATGTGCCACATTTTCTTAATCCAGTTTATCATTGTTGGACATTTGGTTTGGTTCCAATCTTTGCTACTGTGAATAGTGCCGCAATAAACATACATGTGCATGTGTCTTTATAGCAGCATGATTTATAATCCTTTGGATATATACCCAGTAATGGGATGGCTGGGTCAAATGGTATTTCTAGTTCTAGATCCCTGAGGAATCGCCACACTGACTTCCACAATGGTTGAACTAGTTTACGGTCCCACCAACAGTGTAAAAGTGTTCCTATTTCTCCACATCCTCTCCAGCACCTGTTGTTTCCTGACTTTGTAATGATGGCCATTCTAACTGTGTGAGATGGTATCTCATTGTGGTTTTGATTTGCATTTCTCTGATGGCCAGTGATGATGAGCATTTGTTCATGTGTCTTTTGGCTGCATAAATGTCTTCTTTTGAGAAGTGTCTGTTCATATCCTTCACCCACTTGTTGATGGGGTTGTTTTTTTCTTGTAAATTTGCCCTTTGTCAGAAGAGTAGATTGCAAAAATTTTCTCCCATGCTGTAGGTTGCCTGTTCACTCTGATGGTAGTTTCTTTTGCTGTGCAGAAGCTCTTTAGTTTAATTAGATCCCATTTGTCAATTTTGGCTTTTGTTGCCATTGCTTTTGGTGTTTTAGACATGAAGTCCTTGCCCATGCCTATGTCCTGAATGGTACTGCCTAGGTTTTCTTCTAGGGTTTGTATGGTTTTAGGTCTAACATTTAATTCTTTAATCCATCTTGAATTAATTTTTGTATAAGGTGTAAGGAAGGGATCCAGTTTCAGCTTTCTACATATGTCTAGCCAGTTTTCCCAGCACCATTTATTAAATAGGGAATCCTTTCCCCATTTCTTGTTTTTGTCAAGTTTGTCAAAGATCAGATGGCTGTAGATATGCAGCATTATTTCTGAGGGCTCTATTCTGTTCCATTGGTCTATATCTCTGTTTTGGTACCAGTACCATGCTGTTTTGGTTACTGTAGCCTTCTAGTATAGTTTGAAGTCAGGTAGCATGATGCTTCCAGCTTTGTTCTTTTGGTTTAGGATTGACTTGGCAATGCAGGCTCTTTTTTGGTTCCATATGAACTTTAAAGTAGTTTTTTCCAATTCTGTGAAGAAAGTCATTGGTAGCTTGATGGGAATGGCATTGAATCTATAAATTACCTTGGGCAGTATGGCCATTTTCATGATATGATTCTTCCTACCCATGAGCATGGAATGTTCTTCCATTTGTTTGTATCCTCATTTATTTCATTGAGCAGTGGTTTGTAGTTCTCCTTGAAGAGGTCCTTCACATCCCTTGTAAGTTGGATTCCTAAGTATTTTATTCTCTTTGAAGCAACTGTGAATGGGAGTTCACTCACGATTTGGCTCTCTGTTTGTCTGCTATTGGTGTATAAGAATGCTTGTGATTTTTGCACATTGATTTTGTATCCTGAGACTTTGCTGAAGTTGCCTATCAGCTTAAGGAGATTTTGGGCTGAGACGATGGGGTTTTCTAGATATACAATCATGTCATCTGCAAACGGGGACAATTTGACTTCTCTTTTCCTAATTGAATACCCCCCTGGCCAGGGCAATCAGGCAGGAGAAGGAATTAACAATTTTTAAACTTTCCACAAGGAAAGTCTAGGCCCAAATGGCTTTACTCGCCAATTCTACCACAAATTTAAAGAAGAATTAATATCAATACTTCACATACTATTAACAAAAAAATTATAAGAAGTAATACTTCCCAACTCATTCTATGAGACCAGTATTAGTTACTCTCATACCAAAAACTGATGAAAACATCACAAGAAAAAAACACCACAAGCTGATAACCCCCATAAACATACACGCCAATATTCTCAACAAATTGCTTGCAATCCAAATCCAATAACATATAAAAAGGATTATACACCATAACCAAATGAAATGTATCCCAAGAATACAAGGTTGGCTTAAAATACGAAAATCAACCAATTTAATATACTATATGAATACAATAAACCATAAAACTACAATCATCTTAATAGATGGAGAAAAAGCAATAAAGTGGTGATAACTTGTATATCAATTGCATGGTGAAATAATAATTTGCATATATTGATTTAAATAAAATACATTACTCAAGTTAATTTCACTTGTACCTTTTTAATTTTTAAAATGTGGCTAGTGCACACCTGCAATTCCAGCAGTTTGGGAGGCCAAAGCAGGAAGCTAGCTTGAGTACAGGAGTTGGAGACCAGCCTGGGCAACATAGCGAGACCTCATCTCTACAAAAACTTTAAAAAAAAATTAGCTAGGCATTGCAGTGTACGTCTGTAGTCCTAGCTACTTGGGAAGCTGAGGTGGGAGGCTGCAATGAGCTATGATCACACCACTGCACTCTAGCCTGGGCAACTGAGCCACAACCTGTCTCTAAAAAATAAAATGTGGCTACTAGAAAAGTTCACATTACATATATAGCTCACATTTAGGGCTTGTGTTGTATTTCTATTGGACCACAATGATCTAGACATATCCTAGTTTGAAGATCAGTGCTCTAACAGCATTTGGTGTTTTCATACATATTTCTCTATTATTTATCAGAGGAGAAAACAGAGAATGAGGATAGTTAACATGCCCAGGTAAACATAACCCATCCCACAGGTGTCAGAACTGGTAGTGGGATTCAGTAATATCCTTAAAGTCAGAGTTTGCCCTAATTGCATAACTGGTCTCTGGTCTTTCTTAGAGGGATAAAACAGTCATTGAATATGTTTAACATTTAACTTTCAGAAATTTTTTATGTTTTCCAGATCCAAGAGGAATTTAGCTTTTTTTTTTTTTTTCTCATTTTTTATTTGGATATCTCATTCCACTGCTAGCAATCAAGGATTTCACTGCCATTACCAGCCTCCATGTTGTCTGGTAACTGTTTTGCTTTGTTTTTGCTTTGGTTATCCATTCTCCAGGACTACCACTGTGTTCAAGCTGGCTTTCTCATCTACTCTTTACCTTGAACTGCATAGCAGATGACAGCTAAGGTGTTTTTTCTGTTTGTTTAAACATCTGTTTTCTGTCAAACAGTGTAGAAGACTCGCTACTTAAAATATCACTAATTATCATCACCATAGCCCCTGCTTCACAGGTAATGTTTGTCTTTACCTTCACAGATGAGAATACTGAGGTTCCCAAAGTTTAACTGCCAAAGTTACATAGTAACAGAGGAAGTTGGACTAAAAGCCACGTCTCTGACTCCGTAGACCTGGTGTGTCCATCATATCACTCCTCCCTATCTCTTAATATGGGATGAATATGCATCAACTGTGGGCCTACAAACAACAGTATTTTCATATATACGATTCATGTCCTTATGAAAATCTTAGAGTTTCTTATTCTCCGTACCAGTTTGTCTATCTTTTTTCTATTGAAAATTGAGGTCTATGTTTTTTCTTATTGTTACGAATTGCATACTCCAATGTTAGTACAATGGCTTACACTATAAATGAATTTTGGATGTGAGGTGACATGAAGTCCTACAGTCCTTTCTCAAGTTCCATGAAAAAAAGGAGACAGCAAAAGTGAATTGCTAGCACTTACAATGAAGCACTAACTAACACTAAAATCAAATATCCCTTTTCCCTCCGAATGTTTTTCCCCTGTCTTTACATTTAATCAATCCTTGTACAAAGGCTGGTGATAACACCTGCTACCATATAAGCTTCATGATATTTCTTTTTAACTGAACATTTACAGCTTCGAAAACAAACATTTAAATATATCTGACAATGCCTGGAATTATTTTTGGCTTGTTTAAGATTCTAAACATATTAAGGTCAAATTTGATAGATGCAATGCTCTTCATCTACTTCAAGTCTACATATTTAATATTTAGTCAAGATGCATCACTTTTCTCTGCCTAGAATACTTTATCAATTGAAGCAGTTAGCTTTCCACAATGTGGAAAAATACAATATATCCAATATATACTGCCAGACCCCATTCTTACTATAGGAGAAAAATGAGTAAGCATATGTGAGGAATATCTCTGATTTTCTGTGGGATATGTTATTTTGAAAATAAGATGCTTTTCTCTGAGGTCTCTACTACCAATTTTCATTCATGTAGCTAGGTGTCACTGTGAAGGCTTGAAGGATTATCCCTTCCACTCCTTAACTTTTAGTAGAAGCAGGCACTGTTGCTTAAAAAAAAAAAAGTTTTATTTTTTGAATATAATTGTATATTATTATTGGATACACAGTGATGTTATATGTATACAGAGTTGAATGACTGAATCAAGCTAGTTAACATAACCATCAGCTTAAATACTTATCATTTTAAATCTAACTACAACTTTCTACCCTTTGACTAACATTCCCTGTTCTCCCAGCCCCTGGCCTCGATAGCCACCATTCTATTCCCAGCTTCCATGAATTTGATTGTGTTAGATTCCACATATAAGTGAGAACATTTAGTTTTAACCTTTCTGTACCTGGCTTATTTCACTTATATAATATCCTCCAAGTTCATCCATGTTGTTGCAGATAGCCAGATTTCCTTCTTTTTTAAGGCTGAATAGTATTCCACTGTGTATATATGCCACATTTGCTTTATCCATTCATCTATTGGTGAACACTTTTAGGTTGTTTCCATGTCTTCACTACTGCGACTAATGCTACAGTGAACACAGGAGTGCAGACATCGCTTCGACATACTGGTTTCAAGTCCTCAGGATATATATATATATACCCAAGCACCGTTTTTAAGCGTGTGTCCCTGTGACTCTGTTTTGCTCAGGTACTTGCTGAGCAGTGGCCCACTCTTTGTCTTTGCTTCTAGCACTAACCCGAGGGCCAACTAATGAAGCAAGAGACTGAGAAATGAGGAGATGGGGGCATTAATCTCAGTCTATGCAAACCATCTCAAACAAATGACTTTACCTCTGGGCTTTGGTTTTCCAACAATAAAACAAAAATATTATTTGCTTTATCTACTCACAAAGTATATTGTGATAAGAAAAAGAAATAATAGAAATCCCATTTCAAGCCAGGATTGAGATGAGCTTCGGTGTGTAATTTTTTCTGCCTTCTTGCTAGATTTGCCTTACCTCAATATTCTGTATAGATCACAAGGCTCCACCAATGACCAGCCTGGCAAGGTCATATTGCAGCAAGTAGGATTCCAATTTAGTAGGTCAGTTTCAGCCTACAGTCTCACTGTTTATGACTCTGCCCAGACAATTAGGGTTGGCAATTATCATAACTGATGTCAACAGTATTTATTTACAGCCTCTGTGAGGATGTACAGAATAATGGATATGTTTTCTGTTCTTTTCACAGTTATACCTATAGTGCCTTGCACAGTGTCTGGTACAGAGCAGGCACTCAACAAAGAGTTTCTGAATACATAAATCAATCAATAAGAACTAGGAAAATTAAAGAACATATAAGGCATAGCAACTGCCTACAAAGACTTGTAATTCAATCGCGTTCACATGGCCTTAAAGATACAAGATAAGTAGCAATAGAGAAGCAAGTCAGTCTACGTAAGGGCCCAGTGAGCATCGTGGCAGAAATTACTTGAGAGACTGACAGGTTCTCTCCTAGGTGGGGGTATTGGAGTGGGATGAAAAATCCCCCAGGGTGCCACAAAGGGTAACAAAGACCTTCTATTAAGTTTTGGGGCTATACTTTGTCATCAGGGGAAGATTCTTGGTATTTTTCTTTGTCAATGAGTTCATCTTTGTATGGCATAATAACCAGAATGGAGATCGTAATAACCAGAATGAAACTTTCAGTTTGGTATTGTCACGGAAAAAATACTGGGAAGGAAAATAACTTTTTTGTCATTGTTATTATGGTTATTCATTTTATTTTTTTCTCCAGTAAACATAGGGCAACAATGCTACAGTTATCCACAAAATGGCTCATGTCTTTGTAAAGCATGCTTTGCAAACATCTGCCTCTTTCCTTCCTTCCATCTCCCTTCTTCCTTTCCCTACCTTGTTTTCTCCTTTTCTTCATCTTTTCTTCTTACAGCATTCATTGGGCAATTACTAGTCAACAAATACTTATTGGGCACTTGTGTTCCAGGTACGTGAAAGGCAAGGGGAATGCGGAGATACATGAAGGAATTACATTTGAGCAACATTTCTGCAGTATAATTGACAGAGGTTGACAACTGTCTTGGGAGGGTGAGAGAGATGAAGGAAGAGGATGACTCATGTTTCAGCTTGAGAAACTGGTTGTGTGATGATGACGTCAGCCAAGACAAGACGCAAAATAGGAGAAGCAGATTTTAGGGAAGATGTTGAATGCGGGTATAGACACGTTGAATTCATGTGGCTGAAGGACACCCAGGTCAAACTGTTAAACAGGCCGCTGGAAATATGATTTTGACCATGAGGCTAAAGAGATAGATTTGGAAGACATTAGCATTTAGATGATGTTTGAAAACATGATAAAAATTCATCCAGAAAAAGTAGGTAGAAATATAGAAAAGGACCAGAAACATAAGCCTAAGGAACTCTCACACGTAAAGAATATGTAAGGAGAAAGTGACGGAGGAAATTATGAAGGAAAGTTTAGAAAAGTAGGAGAACTAGAAGTAATTGAGGATGGTACTACTCTTGAGTGCCACATCAATAAAGCACCTTGAAGTTGGACAAGGTCAGAATGAATCTTAATTTCTACTTTCTCCTTTTCCAACTCCAAACCAGAACTAATTAGCTCCCATCTAAAGACTCAAAGCTTTCCCATTCTGTTGGGCTAATTAGATTTATGGGCATGGGCTCTGCCACAGAAAGAAACCAGCAGCATGGAGATAAGGCATCCAGTTGACCTTAACCGCAGTGCCTCCTGAACTGGTTCCGTTTCTATGAGCTGGGGTCTTGACTCCTTTCTTTGTTCAAGCTCCTGCAATGAACCCCTGTGTTCCTGGAGCCTGGAGTCCCAGTCCCAACTCTAGGCTCCTGAGACAGAAGTCTTGCCCATTGTACTCCAGGGTTATCTAATCCCCAGTGTTACAGTCCTGGGATGACTTACCTGTCTTCATGCACTTATCCTATATCTGACAATGCCTGGAATTATTTTTGGCTTGTTTAAGAATCCTAGGAGCATCTGCATGGTGTTTGGATAGCTCCTGAAAACAAATTAACAATTTATAAACAGACCCTTGTATTACTATTGTATTCCTTTAGCTATCATTTCCTAAAATTGCTATTTATTAATTCAACAATCCCTTTATTCAGTGCATGCATTTCCCAACTCTTGAAAGCCTACTATGTGCAAGGCATTGTTGTAAGTGCTGAGGATACAACAGTGAACAAAACAGGCACGGACTTTTCCTCATGGGCTTGTGATCTCAGAGAGAGGACAGATAAATAGTTCAAGTACATAGTGGGTCAGATGGAAAAACAAACACCTTATGAGGAATAAGAAGGCTGGAAAAGAGTCGGGGGGGGGTTGTTATTTTACAATGGTGGTCAGGAAAGACATCACTGAAAAATGACTTTTAGCAGAGACCTAAGTGAGAGAGACATGAAAAAAAATGATAAAAACATGATTACGTGAGCCCTGTTGCTACTTAGGAGACAAGTATTCCAGGTGTAGGAATCGCGAGGGTAAAGACCCTAGGCTGAATTGGCCTAGGCTGTTAGAGAAATAAGCATTCCACTGTAGGGAAGCTTTCAGAGGGGTTAGTGGTGGCAGGAGCGATTCTGAAGAAACTTGGTTATTAAAATGTTTTGACTTCTATTCTGAGAAAATGTAAGTATTTAGTCAGAGGAGTTGACATGACCTGTCTTCCATTTCAAAAGTATCATCCCGACTGCTATGTTGGGAATAGACTGGAGAGGGGCAAGATGAGAAGCTGGCATACAAGTTAGTAGGTGAGAGCAACGATGTAGCCTGGCACAGGCTGCTTGTGGTGAGAATGGGGTGAAGTGCTTGGATTCTGGATATACAGGCACTCCTTGCTTTATTGTGCTCTGCTACACTGTGCTTCTCAGATAATGTATTTTTTACAAATTGAAGGTTTGTGGCAACCCTGCATCAAGCAAGTCTATCAGCACAGTTTTCCCAACAGCATGGCTCAATTTGTATCTCTGTGTTACATTTTGGTAATTCTTGCGTTATTTAAAGCTTTGTCATTATTATTATATCTATTTTGGGGATCTGTGATCATAATATTAATGTTACTAGTGTAATTGTTTTGGGACACCATAAACCACAACCATATAAGACAATAATTTAATCAATAAAGGCTTTGGGCCTCCCTATTCCCTGAGACACAACAATATTGAAATTAGGCCAATTAATAACACTCTAATGACCTCTAAGTATTCAAGTGAAAGGAAGAGGCACGTGTCTCTCACTTTAAATGAAAAGCTAGAAATAATTAGGCTTAGTGAGGAAGGTATGTGGAAAGCTGAAATAGGTTGAAAGCTGGGCCTCTTGCACCAAGTAGTCAGCAAGTTCTGAATGCAAAGGGAAAGTTCTTGAAAGAGATGAAAAGTGCTAATTCCAGTGAGCACATGAGTGACGAGAAAGTGAAACAACTTTATTGCTGATATAGAAAAAGTGTGAATGGTCTGGATAGAGAAAATTAAACCAGCCACAACATTCCCTTAAGCTGAAGCCTATTCCAGAGCAAGGCCCTAACTCTCTTCAATTCTATGAAGGCTGTGAGAGGTGAGGAAGCTGCAGAAGAAAAAAGTTTGAAGCTAGCAGAGGTGGGTTCGTGTTTAAGGAAAGAAGCCATCTTCGTAACATAAAAGTGCAAGGTAAAGCAGAAAGTGCTTATGGAGAAGCTGCAGCAAGTTATCTAGAAATCTGGCTAAGATAATTGACGAAGGTGGCTACACTAAATAATAAGTTTTCACTGTAGAAAAAACAGCCTTCTATTGGAAGAAGATATCATCTAGGACTTACATAGCTGGAGAAGTCAATGCCTAGCTTCAAGCTTCAAAAGACAGACTCTTTTCTTAAGGGCTAATGTAGCTGGTGACCTTAACTTGAAGCCAATGCTCATTAATCATTCTGAAAATCCTAGGGCCCTTAAGAATTCTGCTAAGTCTACTCTGCCTGTGCTCGGTAAATGGAACCACAAAACTTGGAAAGAGCATAGTTTACTGAACATTTTAAGTCTACTGTTGAGATCTACTGCTTAGAAAAGAAGATTCCTTTCAAAATATTACTGCTCATTGACTATGTACCTGGTCACCCAAGAGCTCTGATGGAGATGTACAAGATAATTGTTGTTCTCATGCCTGCTAACCCAACATCCATTCTGCAGCCTATGGATTCAGGAGTAATTATGAGTTTCAAGTATTATTATTATTATTTTTGAGACAAAGTCTGGCTCTGGCTGTAAGACTGGAGTGCAGTGGCACTATCTTGGCTCCCGGCAACCTCCGCCTCCCAGGTTCAAGCGATTCTCCTGCCTCAGCCTCCCGATTAGCTGAGATTACAGGCATGCACCACCACGCCCAGCTAAGTTTTGTATTTTTAGAAATGAATGGTTTTCACCATGTTGGCAAGGCTGGTCTCGAACTCCTGACCTCTAGTGACCTGCCCGCCTTGGCCTCCCAAAGTGCTGGGATTGTTTTGAAATAAAGCTGCTATTAAGCAATTCTTTTAATAATGCAACAAATTCCTCTTTATAATTCTATTTTCATTTTAATATTTAAATCACTAAGTTGTCACCAGGACGGCCTCAAGTATTATTTTAGAAATAAATTTCATAAGGCTATAGCTGCCATAGTGATTTCTCTGATGGATAAGGGCAAAGTAAATTGAAAACCTTCTGGAAGCGATTCACCCTTCTAGCTGCCATTCAGAATATCTGTGACTCATGGGAGGTCAAAATATCAACATTAACTGGAGTTTGGAAGAAGCTGATTCCAACCCTCTTGGATGACTTCGAGGGGTTCAAGACTTCAGTGAAGGAAGTTACTGCAGATGTGGTAAAAATAGCAAGAGAACTAGAATTAAAAGTGGAGCCTGAGGATGTGACTGAATTGCTGCAATATTACAATAAAACTTGAAAAGAGAAGGAGTTGCTGCTCATGAATAAGCAAAGAAAGTGGTTTCTTGAGATGGAATCCACTCCTGGTGAAGATGCTATGAACACTGTTGAAATGACAAGAAAAGATTTAGAATATTACATAAATTTAGATGATAAAGCATTAGCAGGTTTTGAGAGGACTGACTAATTTTGAAAGAAGTTCTATGGACAAAATGCTATCAAGCAGCATTGCATGCTACAGAGAAATCTTTCATGAAAGGGAGATTCAATCTATGTGACAAACTCTATTTTTGTCTTAAGAAATTGCCACAACCACCTCTGCCTTCAGCCACCACCATGTTGATCAGTCAGCAGCCATGAATGTCAAGACAAGACCCTCCACTGACAAAAAGATTATAACTTGCTGAAGGCTCAGATGATCATTAGCACTTTTTAGCAGTATTTTTAAATTAACGTGTGTATATTTTTCAGAATAATGCTACTGTGCACTTCTTTAAACATAATTACAAGTTATGTTTAGACTATAATTGAGAAGTTATGTTTAGACTATAATATACTGTAAACATAACTTTTACATGCACTGGGAAACCAAAAAATTGGTGTGACTTGCTTTATTGGGATATTTGCTTTATTGTGGTAATCTGGAACCAAACCCACGATATCTCTAGGTTATGCCAATAATTTAAAGGTAGGACAAGCAACATGTTCTGATGGTTTGGATATGATGCAAGAAGGATAGAAGTGAAGAATGACTATAGGGTTTTTGGCCTGAGCAACTAGAACAATGGAGTGCCAAATGGGAACTAGAACAATGGAGCGCCACAGGGATTGGGACCAGTGAGGCAGGGAGTTTAATTTTTGACATGTTTAATTTGAGGTATCTATGAGACACTCAGTCAAATGGGCAAGTTGTTCAGGCAATGTAAAAGCAGAAAAAGAAGGCAGTAGCTAAAGGAGGGAGAATATAAGGTCAAAAGGTTTTGGCTTTATTTTTCAAAGGTGAGACCTAGTAAAGCAAGTTTTTGTGCACATGGAAGTGTTTCCTGGAGAGGAAAGAGGTCATGATGAAGGGGAGAGAGAAAACTGTTGGAGCCCATGTCTTGAGTAGGTTAGAGGTAGTTGCTCCACCAGTGGAGAGGCTGGCCTTAGACAGGAGTGTGGGCAGATGGGCCATCCATTGTATCGAGAGGGAAGGCAAGGTGTGCAGGGAGAGATGCAGGGAAACTGTGGAAATTCTCCTGTGGTTGCTTCTCTTTTCTCCGTGAAATAAGCATGTAGCTCAGCAGCTGAGAGTGCTATATGCTAGCAGATGCATGTAGGAGAGATGTGACAAGAGGTTTTCAGATTCAGCAGAATGTTTGAAATGGTCTCCTAGGACAGTGGTTTTTCAGCTCACAATCTGATAGAGGGTGTTAAAACCAACTTTGTAATTTGAGATCAAAAGTGATTTTAAAATGAAAATAGAATTATAAAAAGGAGTTTGTTGCATTATTAAAAGAATTGCTTCATAGCAGGTGTATTTCAGTTGCATGAGTGTGTACTTGCACATATATTGGGTTGTAGCAAAAATATTTTTAAAAACACTTGCCCAGGACAGTGGGAGTAAATGAATAAGGGACTGTCAAATACAAAGTCAAGGTCCTAGTTAATGATCATGAGTCAAAATATTTTCACGTAAAAAAACAAACAAACAAAAATCATTAAAGGGACTCATAAGATCTTGGCATACAAAGTGCTAGAGGACCATAGTCCCTCCTCACCACTTGCGGCTCCTTCTCCCTACCCCACTCCACTCTCCACTCTAGGAAATCTTTTCATTTGAATATTTTCAATAAGGGCAAGATCACCAGCTTACAAGATGTCACAAAGTAACTTTCTGCTCTAAAAAAATGGGGCCCTCACAAAAGCAGTGTGTAGAGGCCCTGGCAGGATTTGGAATTTGGTGTACTTAATATGAAGTTTGACATTATTATGTAATAACAAACTTGATGGCTTTTCCCCATTTCAGAGAGCTCTAAATCCTCTAAGACAAAACTAGTACCAGAGCACTAAGAAATCTTGTTTTTGTTCAAAACTCTAGCCCAGAAAGGAACCAGTTAGCTTTTAAAACTATGTGCTCTCTCCTCTTTACTAACTGCGATGTTAATGGATAATTGAGCTAAGGTTTATACCTGTATTTTCCTCCTATTTCAAGATTTGTTGTTGGATCTGCAAATGATTCCAATCAAATACAACTGTACTTGGAAAAAAATTCATCCGTTGTTAAGACTTTACATTCCTTAGTTGCAGAAGTAGTTTTTTTTCCTGCACAATACCTTTTAAAAAATGAATATTTAAGATATCAGTATGTACTGTGAAAATAACCATTTCTATTTTAAATTCTGAGCTCAGGTTATTTTCTAGACATTGTAATTTAGAATAAAAATACTTCTCCAGTTCTACATTTTGCCTGATTGTTAAAAATGATTTTGAAATTAATTAAGTTGAACCAATTTTCTATTCTATTCAACTGACCAAATTCTGAACCATTTGAGTTTTTTTAAAAGTACTTTTTCCTTATTGTAAAGGCAACATAAAACTTGGCTCATTGGACAGGATAGCAGAGATAAACATTATACATGAAATATAGTTCCCTGGGGGCAATGTTGCTCTCTTTCTACCGTGTTTATTTCGATTTATATAAATGAGACACTGAACAGAAGTAGAATTCAAATAGAGAATGAGGACTTATAAAAATGTACACTCTGCCTACATCAGTAAGAGTATGCTAATTTATAAAATTAAATATTTAATCTTAGTTCACTTGTAAACCAAAATCAAGTAAAGTCTGAATCCACCTTCTATTGCTTTGGGGGTTTGAGTCTATATTCTAGGATTCATTTAATAGTTTCATTTTTCTAAGCATCAAGCAAAACAGTTAAAATTACAAAACAGGAACATGAAGTTCATCTCATCATGTAGTATGGATCACTGTTATTCTTTATCTAGACCTTCAAATACTTTATGTAAAAGGTTTCCATTCCAAAGGAAACACACAGGATTAGTTCCTCCTCTAATGCTTCTAAAGAGCTCTACCATGGAAAGCTCTCTCCCTTCCATTTTGCAAGTCTCAACAAGTCTGCTGCTGAGTCAGAACCTCCTTTTTTCCCTGATGTAAGAACTATTTCTCCCTTGAAAATTCATAAAGCTTAGGAATAAATTAGAGTCTCCCTGGGGGGAAGGGGCGGGGACGCCGGAATGAACGTGGTGGGGAGGAGTCCCACGCTGCAGCCCTGATGATGGCACACGAAACGCTTTTATTAAGCGGAGCTGGCCCGGGGTTACCATGGGAGCTCGCCGTGGAACCCGGTCCACGCATCCGAGTGTGTAAATAACCACGCGGAGCGTGTTTGTTCCAGGGACTTTGTTCCTTCTTACCCAAGTGAAAATGCCTGGAATATAGCCGAGGCTCCGAGGCTTCATGTTTACCCTACAGAAACACCCTCGGCGGCTATAGGATGTCGGTGACAGCACCCCTACCAACGCCTAAAAACAGAAACAAGCTTAGAGGGCGCTTTCTAGGGCGACAAGGAGGCCCTAGATCGGGGACTTGGGGTCTAGAGTTGCGGGTCGAGGCGCTCAGCGGACTTCAAGCCTGCAGAGCCCAGATGCCAGTTCACCACAGGACCCCCGGGGCTGGGCCGGGCTCCAGCGTTGCGCTGGGGGCCCCTCGGGCGCCTATTTCTACGCGGGCTCGCACAGTGCAGGCGCCGGTCGGGGTCCCGGGCCTCAGTTTCCCCCGCGGGCGAGCCCCGCTCTGGGAAGCCCGAGTGGTGCAGCAGGGCTTCTCCCCACCCAGGGCGGAACCGAGGTGACAGGAAGGAGGAGGCACCGCGAGGGGCGGAGACGCGTGCGACCCGGGCAGACTCTGCGCGGATCCCGCGCCAGGGAGGGGCCGTTGCCCAGGAACCGTCCCTCCCTCCCGCGCGTGCTTGCCCTCGTGCGCGCGCCCGCCCAGTGCTCCCGACCACTGTTTGCTAGCCGACCCCCACCCCAACCGGCCTGTCCATTTACCCGGGAGCGGAGAGACCCAAAGAGACACGCCGCTCGCTCCCGCCCTCCCGGGAGCGCGAGCGCGCCCTCGGCTGCGTCTGCATATTAATGAGGGGCGGGGAGGGGCGACCGGGGGCGCGGTGGCCTCGCGCCCGCGCGTGCCGGGACGCACCGCGGGGGGCGGCGCGATTGTGAGGTGGCGCTGACGCACGTTCCGGGGTTCTTAAGCGGCCAGGGCGGCTACGGCGACTGCGACGGCGGCGGCTGCGGCGCCCGAGCCGGTCTCGGGAGGCG
This sequence comes from Hylobates moloch, assembly GCF_009828535.3. Taxonomy (NCBI): domain Eukaryota; kingdom Metazoa; phylum Chordata; class Mammalia; order Primates; family Hylobatidae; genus Hylobates; species Hylobates moloch. The sequence continues at coordinate 70,713,249 of NW_026652292.1, read as the reverse complement.
GCGGCGGCGGCGATCGCCGCGAGGGGTGGTGGGGCCGAAGTCGGTGCCCCCTGGCTCAGTCACGGTGTCTCTCTCTCTCTCACTGACTCCCCCTCCTTCCACCACGGCCGCGCAACCCCAGCGTCTCCTCCCGCTGCCGCCGGCCTGATAAATGAGGGATTTCGGGTTTGGGGTGCTGCAGACCGCCCCGCTCCGAAGTAGCAGTCCCGGGCCCCTGTTCAGCGGCGAGGCGTACGATCCTTACGCCGTGGGGTCCGCCAACCCGCTGCCCTCCGCCACGCCCTTCGGCCCGCTGTCGCCACCACCGTTGCCTGTCACCGGCTTCTTAGAGGCCGCCTCCCCCTTCTCCATCCCCCTTGGCGGCGGCGCGGGCAGCCTGGCCGCCGCCGCTTCCTCTTCCTCCCCGTTCCTGGCGCATCAGCAGACCATGCAGGATGAGCTGCTGCTGGGGCTGACACAGCAGCCGGCGCGGCCGCTTTCGGGGGCGGCGGCCACGGAGAAACTCCCCAACCACCACCCCGGCGGCGGCACGATCGCGGGTGTGACCCACCTCCTCCCCTCCCAGGACTTCAAACCGAGTCTGCACCACCCCTCCTCCTCCTCCGCCTCCTCCTGCTGCTGCTGCCGCACCTCCTCCCCGCAGGACTTCAGTAAGCGGCAGCAGCAGCAGCTGAGCAGCCAGAAGACGAAAGAGTTCAGCCCTCCCCACCTTCCCCACCCTCCGGACTTGAAGCCGCCGCCGCCTCTGCCGCTCCACAGCTCTGGTCGGTTCAGCTCGCCGCCGCCGCCGCCAGCCGGCCCGCTCCTCCAGCCGGCGCAGCTCGCTCAGCGCCAGCAGCAACAGCCGCCGCAGCAGTTCAGCCTCCCGCATCCGCAGCACCTCTCGCCCCAGGACTTCGCCCCGCGGCAGCGTCCGGCCGACCTGCCCCCGCTCCCGCAGCTCCCTCCCTCGCCGCCCGCAGCCCCGCGGCGCCGCCACGGAGGCGCGGGCAGCCCTCGCAAAACCCCAGCCGCGGGCGAAGGCAGCGCCGCCGAGTCCCCCAATGCGGGCTTGGCCTCCTCGACGCCGCCGGTGAACCCCGCGCCGGGCTCCATGGAGTCCCCCAACCACCCTCTGCTCAACAGTCCCAGTAACCTCCTGCCCGGAGGTGCGCTTGGCGCGGGCGCCTTCAGCAGCCTGCAGAGCCCGGACCTTCCACACCCGGGCAGCGGCGGCGGCGGCGGCAGCGGCGGGGGCGGGGGGCCCCCAGGAGGCGGAGGGGGAGGCGGCTCCGCGTCGCCGCCGCCGCTGCCCGGCTTCGGCACCCCCTGGTCGGTGCAGACCGCGTCGCCGCCACCCCAGCCCCAGCAGCCGCCGCCGACCCAGCCGCAGCAGCAGCCACCGCCACCCCAGCAGCCGCCCCAGCCGCAGCCGCCCGGCTCGTCTGCCACCACCCCGGGCGGCGGCAGCGGCGGCTCGCTCAGCGCCATGCCGCCGCCCAGCCCCGACTCAGAGAACGGCTTCTACCCCGGGCTACCGTCGTCCATGAACCCGGCCTTCTTCCCGAGCTTCTCGCCCGTGTCGCCGCACGGCTGCACTGGGCTCAGCGTGCCGACGAGCGGCGGCGGCGGCGGCGGCGGCTTCGGCGGCCCCTTCTCGGCGACCGCTGTGCCCCCTCCGCCGCCGCCCGCCATGAATTTACCTCAACAACAGCCCCCGCCGCCCGCGGCGCCGCAGCAGCCGCAGAGCCGGAGGTCACCCGTCAGCCCGCAGCTCCAGCAGCAGCACCAGGCGGCGGCCGCCGCCTTCCTGCAGCAGAGGAACTCCTATAACCACCACCAGGTACGGCGGGCGGCGGCCTGGCCGCGCCACGGGACCGGGAGACCGCGGGCGGGGGACGGAGGCTGCGGCAGGGCGGCCGGGGACCCGACATTAGCCCGGAGAGAAACCGCGACGGGGGCCACTTGCCCAAGTGAGAGTGGGACTGAGAGGGCGGACAACCGTGACAGGACTCGGAACCCCAGCCCCCGGCGGGTTGGGAGGGCAGTGGCCACCGTGGGCTGCGGGGGCGTGGGAGACGAGTTCGCGCTGGGAGCCGCTGTTGGCCGGGCGCCCCCTCGAACGTCTCGGCGCAGCGGTGGGGACTGGGGCAGGGGCTGAATAGCGCCGGGGCCGCGGGCGGCCAGGCGCGGCGTCTCAACCCGGCCCTTCTAGCTGGCGCACCCCGGGATCCGCCCCGTGCCCTGGGCCTGGAGGGCCGCCGCCCCGGACCCCAGACTCGGGAAGGCGCGGCGAGGACCGGGGGCGGGCCGGGGGCCTCAGAAGAGCGGCCGTGGGAAATGAACTTGGGCAGGGGAAAAATGATTGCTGGAAAAGGTGCGTGTGGAGGAGCCCAAGACTCTGTCTCGCCGTCCAATGAGGGAAGGCGGAAAGGGTTTTTTTTCTTTGGAGTTTGTTTATTCTTAATTGGCCGGCGGGGATCTCGCCTAGAAGCCTCAGCCCCCCGGGCGGTCAATCGAGCTGCTCCCAAAGCTCCGCCCGATCAACCTGCCGGCAGCGCTGCACCCTGGGCCGCCGGCGAGTCGGGAGGGAGCGCCGACCGCCCTCCTCGCAGGACCTGGTTCCCGCGGGGCCACCTCCTCGGCTGTCACAGGACTGGGAAAGAGAAACTGTTAGTGACGGCTCGGGTTCAAACCGAGATATCCCACGATTGTCTTAGTTTCTGTGCTTTTCAATGTTGGGGTCATGTTTTGTGGGCTTTAAGACAAAACTGAACCTGGATCTGGGATTAGTGTGTTTCCTCGTAGACTTTCGGTACATTTTTTGGTTGTGTTAACCTTCTACAAGGGAATATGTGGGCCATGTGTATTTTCAGTAGGTAATACTGTGAAATGACACTGGGCAGAATTTTTATTTTCCGGATCTTTTTTGATTCAAGATCTTTTTTGTTATTCCCTCAATACAATTTTTGGGTGACCGCTAGATTGGTAAATTGACAGTGAAAGAGTGTCTTGTTGGTTTTGAATCTTGTTAGCGTTTGTTGCAGAGTTCATTCTGTTTAAGTCCATTTTCTATTTTCGTGATTAAGGATTGACAGAGACGCAAAATATGACCTTAACCCCATAACTTTTTCAGTTGACCAACGTTTTCAAGGATTAGTCTTTTTGAAGTAAATATTATCTAAATTAACCCAAGTGAAAGTTAACAGTTTATCTAAGTTAACCAAAGTGACAGTGAACAGTTTTTGTTGAATCACTGATTTCTTTCTTAGAAAAGAGAATGTGGCCTATAAGGATTGAAAATAGGGATTCTGAAATAATGTTCCACTTTTTCATGATTTTTATAACCCTCAGCACCTAACTGTCTTTTGTGTCTCAGGGTCTTCATTTTGTTAACTGGAAACTTGTCCACAGAAAATTATCTATAGGTAATTTTGTATTCTTAAAGTTGTGATACAGAGCGTTGGAAGAACATATACCATGATCCATATTTAACTGTAATTTGCTTTTGGACAAAAGATGGTCTAGCCATGGAGTGTGAGGTCACACAGCTTTCATACGGAATTTTAGATCACTGGAAGATAACTTTGAGCATTAAATCATTTAATAAGGAAAGTAAGGCCCTCAAGAATGAAGTGGTTTGTCCATGGCTCCCTAATTATGCTTTGGAACTCTGTGGAGGAGGAAAGAGTAATAATATACTCATGATTATGTTAGCATTTAAAAGTTTTTAAAAATTGGTGCTCTAGATCAGGAGTTTCTCTTTTAATTGTCTTTTAAAAAGCAGGTTCAATTTTAAGAGAACTATATTTATTTTTAGTAACTGTATGGTTCATACTTCTTTAGCTACATCTTAACACCAAAGTATTAAAGTATAAACGTATTGACAGAATTACCAGCAATGAATACTTCTTAAAAAAAAAAACAAAACCCAAAACTACAATTATTAGTCTTTTGGTGGATTTACCATTCTTCGATAACTTGACTTGTCTTGCCACAGGTTTGAGATTAGGATGTAATTTACTTTTGAAAATGAATCAACTTTATGGAGACTTGTATCAAGATCTCTAGTGGAATAATCAAAGCATATAGTTAATTGGCAGTATACCTCAGTGGATCCACCTATGGGCAACATCAGATAATTGCTTCAAAGTTCATGGATAATTAAGTGAAATAAAAACAAGACAAACTATACTAAAACTGGAATAAAATGCCTTAACAGCTAAATAAACAATGCAGAAAAATGACATTGTTTCTATGCTGTCCTTATTTCAAAAGGCGATTTTAATTTGTACAAGAGTAATTCCCACTTTTGTAGTAGTGCGACTTGTTTTGGAAACAAAGTCTATATGTTTCACTTGTATGAGTAGGATATTTTAATTAACAAAGACCATATTTTTAGTTTTGTGCCTAGCATAATTAATATGGTTGCTTTAAGATCACCATGTATGTTATATCTTTAAGAATCTTCAGAGTTAACGTCAATTTTTTTCTTCATATTATGTGTACAGTTATTTCTGAAGGATAAAAAGGAACTGCATGGTTCTATTTTAGTAACTGTCATAAAATATCATGATATTTATAGTATACAAGAAGATGAAAACTTGACCAGCATCAAATATGATTTCACATAGAAAGATCTCAAGACTTACTTTTATAATCTAGAAAAGATGTATTCTTTTGCCTTTATATATTTCATTCATATAAATTCTTAGGTCTAAATTTGAATTTGAATTTGAATTGTAAACTCTTTAAATGCCGCAATTTAAATAGCTGTGTTTTCTCCAGCCTCTTCTGAAACAGTCTCCCTGGAGCAACCATCAGAGCAGTGGCTGGGGCACTGGAAGTATGTCCTGGGGAGCAATGCATGGCAGAGATCATCGTAGAACCGGAAACATGGGAATCCCAGGAACTATGAATCAGATATCTCCATTGAAGAAACCGTTTTCTGGTAATGTCATAGCACCACCGAAATTTACTCGCTCAACTCCATCACTGACTCCAAAATCTTGGATTGAAGATAATGTGTTCAGAACAGACAACAATAGTAATACACTCTTACCCTTACAGGTAAGAATGGTATGTAAATGACCTTATCTCTAATGTTAATCTTTCAAAATAGAGAGTTGGGTGGTGATGGTAGTGGTATGCTAAAATTAACATTTTTTCAAATAAAGTTTTAATTTTTAAGCGTGTAATTTAATTAACAAAGGTTAAAATATACAGAGAAAATTGAGAATGTAAAATAATTCTCTAAACACGCAGTGGGAAATAAGCTTAGTAAAACGTAGAAAAACCCATTGTATTTATTAAATACATACTGAAGCTTTCAATTGGCAGCTCTTTAAGAATGCTTTAATTTATAAATTCTAATGGGCCACCAAAATTTGTTTCTCCTTTAATATAGCTAAGCTAATATATTCTGTAATTGTAACTATTCTTAGATTCGACTATGATTGGCTGTATATATATTAGAATATACTTAGTACAGCTGTGATGGTGGCAAAATAATATTAGGGCTTTTTTGCATCTAATTTAAATTTATTTTCACTAATTCACCAATTATTTTTTCTAAATGTGGCCTAATATGTTGATTAGACTTTTTTTTTTCAGGCTTTTTATTATTTTGTTGAAGTTCCCTTATGGCTATTGCAAGTGAGGTTTTTGTTTTGTTTTGTTTTTTCTTAAACCTTTAGAGGATGGAATGAGGATTTAAGATAGAGCTTTATTTTTTTTCTTTCTTTCTTTCGTTGGGTGGGTATGGGGAAGACAACTGCTCATTTCTGATGAAAACTTCTATGCTATTGAAGGTGAGATCTAGTTTGCAGTTGCCAGCTTGGGGCTCAGATTCACTCCAAGATAGTTGGTGCACTGCAGCCGGAACATCCAGAATAGACCAGGTAGGCTGCACAGTGTATACTTTTTAGGATTTCGGTTAGGAGTTTAGTATTTATATTATGAGTAAGATTTATTATTTACTTTCTTATTATACCAATTGAAACATATGTTAGAGGACACTGAAGCAATTTATTTTTTAAGGATCACCTGCTTTGAACTATTTAATGTAAGAAAATTTTTATTTTCAAATTTAAGAGTAATTAATCCTTTTATAATTCTAAAACATAATAAACTTTTTTTGGAAAAAGGGATTATATACACAAAAGCACCTGACTTTAAACATCAGTCAAACTAAGCAGATTGTATCTCTTTTCAGAATTAAATGCAATTAGGTACAAAATCATATGTTTACTTAACATCCAGCTTTATATTTACTGTTTCATAGAACTTTTCAGTAAATTTTTGTCATGAAGTCTATTTGTTTTGAGATATATTTCTAAAAAAGACTTCTCTTGGTTCAGTTTTTTCACCTTTATTAAAAAATATATAGCCTAGTATTCTAAATTTTGTTACTGCTTTTATACCCTGACTTCTTCCAAATAATCAGTTTCCTATGGAGAAACCGTTAGTCAAAAAGCTGGGAGTTAGCCTTACTCAAATTACATTCACACCTTTGGTGGTTACAGAATGCTCTCTTTCTTCCTGCAAACTGAATTTGAATGTATACTAGGTATCAGGTGGTGAGGATTATTATAGGATATAGAAAACTCAGTCCTTATATATGCAGGTTCTTTCTTACAGAGCTCAAGTTTGAATGAGCATAGACTTAATGTTGTGTGTGTTATATGAATGGAGCTATGTTATTCTAAGTCTCTTCCTTGGTTAATTTATCACCATGAGATGATTTTACAAGTAAGGACATAAACAGATTAATAATAGATTTGTAAGTAACATTCTAATCTAGAAGGTTAGCACTAATTTTGATAACCAACCACTAACAGTTGTTTTAGCCAAGTCCTGCCTGTTTTCCAAAGTAGTCCTGCCAGGGTCTTGACTTAGAAATGGTAGTTACTTCATGCAATTTGCAACATATTGTCTTGTTAATATAAGTTAGCTATTTACGTCTACTCTCTTCTCTACTCTGGTCCAGTTAAGCCTTATTAGTGATGTTTTTATGGTAGCATTTTTGTATTTAAATTCAATACATGAATGCCTAGGAGATGGTATGTTTAGAAGAAAATTAATGTAGTTATTTTGAAGGTGGCAAGAGAAATGTTTTCAGATAGAAAAGGACATGATTACTCTGTGCAGGAAGAAGCAATAGGATGGATACATATATAGGATACATATATAGGAGAAATAAGTATCCATGGAAAAGAATACAAATTAGCTGGCGTACAGGGTCCATGAGGCAGGGACAGATGTTGAGAAATCAGATTCTTGAGCTGATTTCAGTTGGTGGAATGCTAGAGAGGAGATAGGGGTGATAATGAAAGGGAAGCTTTCAAACCAGCCTCCGGCGCTGCCGTCTCACTTAGACTTCAATCAAAGCTACTCTGCTTTTACCTGTGTTATAACCTAAGATTTTAGGGAAATTTATTTTAGGAAAAATGATTTTGGTGCTTAAAGATAAACTTATCTGGTAAACTGCTGAGATATTGGCATTCCCTTTGGACTTTTGAGCCAGAGGTGTGATGTGATGAAGTAGAAGACAGTGGTGGGGGAATAAAAGAGATAATGGAAAGTGAATGGAACTGGGAGGAAAGAAGGCCTGAAACCTGGATCTTCTTCCTCTTCCTCATAATCTTTATGACATTGAATGACATAGTTTATGGGCTTTCATGTCTTTGGGTCACAGTTTCCTTATCTGTAAAAGGGGGACCTTGAACTGGGTCATTTAAGGCGTTTCCAGCCAGCTTTTACACTTTCTGTGATCTGTTTTGGCCATTTCTTTTCCTCCATGCTGCCCCACCCCCCTTGCCTCTATTTTTAGAATACAAGCCTCTTGGTTTCTTTGAGCGAAGGGTCTAAGGCATTAGTCTAAGGCAGTGGAGGTAGTATGTGACCTTTCAACTGGACTTAAAAGCAGTGTCATTGTCTTCTCTAAGTACCCTAAGAGTACTTACACATAGTTTGTTGTGTGTTTCCATCTTTCCATAAAAGGTTGAGGTATTTGAAGTTGAGCCTCTTAAAAATACAGCAGCTACAAAATGAAATTGATACCTTAAAATGTTGGATAGTTTCTCATTCTTTGGCAAAATTAAAATTATAGAAGATACTTGGTCACTTAAATATCTGAGGAGATTATTTGCATTTCTGACCTTTTGTCATCATATACAGTGTAATTCTAGTATATTTTTGTTAACAAGTACATTATTTTAAAACATTTTACTTTTTATTTCCTTTAGTCTCAAACTGATTAGGGCCTAGAATATAATACAAAATTCTAGAACTGAAGTTTTAATTCTTATACTTGGATACTGCAGGCTTTACCTATATCAAGAGCTGAACACATAATCGAATTCAATAAATAAGAACTAGTTTTGTAGGTTGATTTTTATTTCTGTTAATATGTAAAATTTTGTGGGTTGGAATTTTATTTTAAATAAGATTTTTTTAAAATAGAAAACCCTCAAATTTAAAACTTTTTAAAAGCAAATATAAATTATTATAAATATTTCTAACTTTAAAATGAGTATTTTATATATCGCTTTTTTTTTTTTTTTTTTTTTCAGTTTCACTCTGTCGCTCAGGCTGAAGTGCAGTGGCATGATCTCGTCTCACCGCAACCTCTGCCTCCCAGGTTCAAGCGATTCTCATGCCTCAGCCTTCCCAGTAGCTGTGATTACATACATGCACCACCATACTCGCCTAATTTTTATATTATTAGTAGAGACAGGATTTCACTGTGTTGGCCAGGCTGGTCGCAAACTCCTGATCTCACGTAATCCGCCCACCTCAGCCTCCAGAGTGCTGGGATTACCGGCTTGAGCCATCGCGCCTGGCCAGTATATCTGCATGAATTTGCTTAGGGTTATTAATTACTGTACTTTAAAATGTCATTAGCTGGTTACCCTTGCAAGAATCATACTCAAAAGTTTGAATTCTAAATTATATTACAATGGAATTTGCAGCCAGATCCAGCAATGTGCACTACTTGGAAGGCTGAGGCAGGAGGATTGATTGCCTGAGCCCCAGAGTTGAGTCCAGCCTCGGCAACATAACAAGACACCACCCCCTCTTCCCAAAAAAATAAGAGTTTTCAGTTTAATGTTAAGGTTACCCTATATTTATTCATATGTTTTAAATCAAAGAGTAAATATCCTTTAACTGAGGTTATTATTACTTACAAGTTTACATATGACATATCAGCTCACTGTAAACAAAGTAATGTCTCGCAACAGTAACTGAGTGTGTGAAGCATATACGTGCATGTCCGCCTGCCTTCCACCTGGAGAATTATCAATATATCAACTCTAAATTTTTGCTCTTCCACAAGCTCTACTTGCAGTGCTTGAGCATGTCACATAATAAACTACCTTGAATTAATTGAAAATACTTCCCACTAATCTTTAATAGGCTGTTATGATAATGTGGTAAATCATAATTTGGAGATCTGTCTCAGAAAAAATATTTTTTGAGTCTTTACTCAACTTACACACAAAAAAACAGTATATAGTTGCATACCAAACCCAATTTGTTTATCTGATAAAGCATTTCTTAAATAGTGGTTTGTAAACCAGATGAACTTCAGGGACATTCATAGTCATCAAACCGTTACATGCCCACTGAAAATGAAAAAGAATGGACTCTTGTATTACAGCTTAAGTAATGGATGCCTTATTTTTGTTTCCTGTTCTGTGTTCAGTACTTTAATTGTTCTTGAAATGTTTTCCACTTGTCTCTTTTTTTTTTTTTTTTTTTTTTGAGACGGAGTCTTGCTCTGTCACCCAGGCTGGAGTGCGGTGGCGCAATCTCGGCTCACTGCAAGCTCCGCCTCCCGGGTTCACGCCATTCTCCTGCCTCAGCCTCTCTGAGTAGCTGGGACTACAGGCGCCCGCCACCACGCCCGGCTAATTTTTTGTATTTTTAGTAGAGACGGGGTTTCACCGTGGTCTCGATCTCCTGACCTCGTGATCCGCCCGAGGCGGGCGGATCACGAGGTCAGTGAGCCACCGCGCCCGGCCTCCACTTGTCTCTTTTAATTCTTGTGAGTACTAGAATAGCTTTGGCCTTTTAAAACATTTGATTGTTTTTTTTTCTGAGAATGACTAACACACTTTATTGAGGTTTGAAATTAATAAAGAAAATTAAAGAAATGTATCTTCATTCATTCTGCATGTTAGTGTTTTAAATACCCTTAGGATATGGATAAAAAATACTATTCTTTGTCTTGGAGAAGGTAAGAGTCTAGTTAGAAGAATAAGGGTTATCTATATGGAACAACTAGAGAATGAAAAGAGAGCTTATGAGATTGAGTACGACGTCATGCAGTAGAGTAGCACGTCATCTGCTACTGAGTATGGTGCAATAACATTGTGTAACAGGAAAGTATGATCAATATCTACTTAAAATTAAGGACAATATTAGCACTACATTGCTTTATTTTAAAGTAAAAATTAGAGAACTAAACACAAACATTATAAGTACAATAAAAGCTGATCTTTCTAGTTAAGCAGAATAATACATGTTCAAGCATCTGCTAAATCATTAAAGTATATAGGGTTTTTCTATAATCTTATTTTTCTTTGGAAGAGTACCTCATTTTCAAGAGGAGAAGTTTCTAATTGACCACTTCTTTTAAAATAAAACAGGGTTTTTAATGTATCCCAGCAAAAAAATTAATATCTCTTCAAAAAGTTCTCTTGTAATTAAGTTTGAATTCCCTTTGTCATACTGCTTCTAATATTGTACATTGACCTCCTTAGTTATTTTTCAGTGTTTATAATCTTTTCTTGGGTCATCTTTTTTCAAAATTAAGATTACTTTGTTCTTTTCTGTGTTTTTCAGCCTTTCTAAGCTTTTATTGTCACTCCTGTAACAAACATTTGTTTGTGGCAAATGTCTGGGTTTAAGAAAAACCATGAAATAAATATTATAATAAAAGAGGTTATGCCTTTTCCAACAATGTTTTCTAATCATTTTATTCTGTTAGTTATTGTGAGATTCTGTAATCTCAGTTTCTGAAAGCCCATTTAGTTGATTCTTTGCCAGATAGTTTTTATATTTTAGAATAGATTGCATGCACACTTCTCATAGAATCTTATTTTTGTGAAGTATTTTGGTGTTTTCAAATAACCTTGTAGTAATAAATGTAAATTACATTGCTATGATTTTCCATATTTATTAATGATAATTAGTATTGTTGTGTTCATGGTCACTTGAAAATGGCCTTAGTTCTTCTATTTAGTTTTTAAACTGATGGCAGTTTGCATGAACACAATTTTTCCTAATGTCTGTATTTCAGAAGAATGCATGAGTGCTTGTTTTATAACCAGATTTGTTTCTGTTTTTTCAGAAGTCATATTTTAATTCCCGCAATTTATTTAATGGAATTATCTATATCTTTTGCATGTAAGCCTATAGGTTTCATTAAATTCAAAAAGCAATTTTGAGATGTCATGTGCTCTTTGGTTGCTTAAGGCCGTTTTATGTTTGTTGCTTTAAAAATCACATGGGATGCAGCTGATGCTTTACAAAGTACAACCAAGCTAATCGTTGTTTTCTTTCCTAGAGTAGGAGTTTAGGATCAAATACTTAACAGAAAAAGGAAAATAAGAGACCTTATAAGTAGGCATCTCACTGATTCAGTTAGATACAGACATTCAAGCTAAAGTTATTAATACATGCAGCCTTTTTGAATAACACCTCTCAAAATTGATTATATAGTGGTCACTGATATTTATAGTTAGTTTAAGGATGTTTCTCTTTCATACTTTAAATATTGTCCATGACCCATGCAATAATTTTACCATGCTGTAGAGCAAGATCACACCTCTTGCAATGAAGGTAGAGGGTACTTTCCCCTACACCTCCAGAAAAAGGAAGTTACTTGGGAAATATTGTTTGGGTGATTTAATAGTTACCATTAATTAAGGTCATCGGTTGACTGGGCATAGGTTGATTCTGTTCAAAGTTAACAACCTAAAAAGATAACCATGAACTGTAATATATTTCCTTTGTGAGGATTTAGGGTAAGGAAGATAATAAAGTATTTTAAAGTGTTTACAATATACTCTTAGAACCTTCATGATATGGCACACCTGCAGAGGGATTTTTTGCTTAATTATATGAACATTAACTTTTCTCATTACAGCTTACATTTTATAATTCTATTTTAAATACATCTGGGAACTTTCAGTATAGTAGTATTTAATCTTCCATTGGGTAGTTGGAAATTCAGGTTCATAGCAAGCCATATTAATCTGATACTTGTCTCAGTTTAGTCAATTAACATTTGACTACCTATTCAGTTGAAGATTCTAAGAAAGTTTTATAGTCCTTTACAATTACTGTTTAAAAAGTGCAGTCTTTCTCCTTACAGAACTCGACTGTTTTTTTACATTTTTTACTGAGTTTTTATGGTAGAGATAAAGGGAGTATTCATTCAACAGACATATGAGAACTAACTATATTCTGTAATTAGATAGTCCCTATTCTTAATCAACTTAGAAGTTTAGTGGGAGAGACAGGAAAATCAACAAGTTAGTTATGAATACAGTATAGTGGAAGCACATGGAAGATGGAACTATCTGGATAGATTCCTAAAATTAATATGTCATTTTTGCCCATATGGGCCATCCTATTCTCTGTTTCAGTTTTATTAATATTTCATTTATTTTAGAGTATTTTGAGTCTTTTTCTTTTCTATAATTTTTAAAGAGACTATAGGCATCATCTAGTCTGACATGATTATTTTCTAGGAGTTAGAACCAGAGCCTAGAGAGATTTATTGACTTCAGACGAAGAAACTAATTGCTTCTTATAAAGTGTGTTATCCAGACCAGCGGAATCAGTATCACCTGGGAACTTGTTAGAACTACATACTGTCAGGTTCCACTCCAGACCTACTGAATTTGATGTGTTTCAGCAGTCTGTGTGTTTAACCAGCCTTCCAGATGATTCTGAAGCATGTTCAAGTTTAGGAACCACTGTTACAGCTCATTGATTCTTTGTGCCTCCATCACTAATCAAGGTCACTGTTCTAGAGAGCAGCTATTACTGATGCATGTGTTTTACCTCAGGGGCCTTTCAGTAAAAATCAGTAAAGAGTACTGATAGAGTTAATTGGTGATAAAGCTGGAATAAGAGCCTCCAGTCTAGCATTCCTTCCGTCATTCAGTGTTACTTTTTACCTTTTTAAATCTCTGACAGCAACTTATTTAGTCTACAGTACTGATTCTGAACCCCTAGCTTTAAAAAGGCTGCAACCCTAATTTAAACATCAAAGTAAAGTAAATAAATGAACGTATTCTTAGAAAAGCTTCTTAGGTTTTTCTTCAGCTTACTAAAGAACTGATTCTGAATCTTCTCTGGATTGTGGATTCCTGTGGAAAACTGATGAAAGCTATAAACCTTTTCTTCAGGAAAAAAAAGAAATTATGTATACACTAGTCCCCCCTTATCCACGAGGAATACGTTCCAAGACAATCAGTGGATGCCTGAAACTGCAAGTAGTGCCTTCATATGCTGTTTTTTTCCAATGAAAACCTATGTATGATAAGGTTTAATTCATAAATTAGGCACAGTAAGTGATTAACAACAATAACTAATAATAAAGTAGGACAATTGTAACAATGTAATAAAAATTATGTAAATGTGGCATCTCTGTCTCTCAGAATATCTTATTGTATTGTCCTACAGATAACTGAAATCGTGGAAGGCAAAATGCAGAAAGGGGGGACTACTGTACACCCATGAACAGTATATTATATATAATCTCAGAGACTTCTGGTCTCTCTTGAAGCTCATGGACCCAGGTTAATAAATGCCTTATTTTGATTTCTATGGGGACTTTTATTTCCACTTAATTTTCAGATTCTTCCTTTCCATTTTCTGTGACAATCATTTTTTGAGAGTTTAGAATGGACTATCCTGCATCCCCCAGTATAAATAAGCTTACACATGCGTGTACACACATACGTAACTGGGTGGGTGAGTATTTTGGGAAGACTCCTAGATTATTTGGAGGGCATGGGCCAGAGCTTCCTCTAGTAGTTCCCCACATACGTTTTTTCAGGTACATTGAGTATGTGTTGAACAGAATACAGAGAAATTGATGGACATTAAAGAGTCAGATTCTTTCAAATAAGCAAGTGAAGGGATTGAACATTCAGCAAACAAGGTTCTGATAACACAAGACTTTGGAGACTTGGTGAAGTAGCAGACTTAATGAGATTACTGTGCTTTTACTCTTCTCTCCTCCACCTGCCTATTTTGCAGGGGAGTTGGGGGAGGCCGGCTTAAAAATGCAGAGGCAAATATGGAAGCACTTTAGAGAGTAACATATGAATCTGAATATTCTAGGTATTAGTCCTTGTTCTGGTATTAGTATCTTATGCTTTTGATTTTTACCATATAAGATGTTTATGCATTCATTATGAAATTCAGACTACTATGTCAAATAACAAAATGTTTGATAGATGTTTAAAGTATGGTGCAATTATGGAACTAAAATATTTCCTCACAAATATTTATTTTCTACGTGCCACTATCTGTCTTCCTAAATATGTGTGAAAAGTTTCAAAATTAACCAAAAAATACTTTCTGTGTGTATAAGATTTCAGGAAACTTTATAGAGAAAAGTAACCATAGAAATTATTTTACTGTTTTGCATTAGTATTGCCAATAAAATCAAATTACTTTTGATAAAAGATTTAAGAGATAAATGTACTGAAAATAATGTCCTCCAATGCAAGGAGCATTGTAGTTCATGAGATCTTTAGTTATTGGTATTTTTGTGGGATACAGATTAATTAGTAATATAATCAGAGGTCCTATTTTATGTAAGAGAATTTAGATAGTGTTTTATAATCACTTTTTGAAAAAACTGCATAGATTATAATGTCTTTTTTCCTCTTCTCTTCCAGGATCGAAGTAGAATGTATGACAGTTTGAATATGCACTCTTTGGAAAATTCCCTTATCGATATTATGAGAGCAGAGCACGATCCTCTTAAGGGTAGGTGACTTTTTAAAAATACATATGTTTATATTATACACCAATTTGCTTATCTTACTAGTTTTATATGAAAGTAAACCCTAAGTAGCACCTATATCCAATATAAAACTCTCTTATACATTTATTAATGAGAATCTTTGTTTTTATGAAATGCCATACTTTTTCCTTTGTTGCTTACTGTGAACTCACCTCCCTTGACTTACAATTTAAGGAAAATTTACTATTTAGAGACACGCTTCAGTTCACCAGAGAATGAAGAATGGATCTAAAAGTATACACTAGTCACTTTTCTAGAATTCTTTCAAGTACAAAAATACTAAAAATATTTCTTGGAATACTTGTATTCACAATTTGCGGTGATTCCAGCCTAGACTTACCCCTAGTTAACCTCCTTTCTCTATTTTTCTTCTACTGTCATAGGGTTTTGAAAGGGGGGGAATATTTTATAGTAGCTTCTCTGAGGTGAAAAATAGCTTTTCATAGACGTTGAGACAAATTCGGGAAAAGAACCGGCCCACTTACCCTATAGTAGCAGTCTTCACTAATTGTTTATAGTATTTGAAGAAATTTCATTAGCATATTTGTTTTTGTCTGTACATATTCTATGTATAAAATGAAAAAAGGCGATTATTATGTATTTTTTATACAATATGTCTCATTGTCATTTATATCAGTGGTGAAAATCTACCAAATTGTCTATTTGAGTCATGACAGTTACTATTTATCTATTGCTACATAATTATCTCAAAACTTAGCAGCTTAAAAACAGCAATAAATATTTATTACCTTAAACAGTCTCTGTGAGTCAGAAATTCGGGAGCAGCTTAACTATTTTATTCTGGCTCAGAATCTCTCATTGAATCAAAATCTTGGATTACTTTGTAAATTTTCTCCATTTTTAATTCTATAAAGCCAAGTTAGAATTCTCTTTCAAGATTTGACCTAAAAACTCTATAAACTTCCATATTGGCAGGGAGGTGGTGATGTGGGGCTAAGTTGATAATACTGACCACATATCTAACTATTTTGTTCTGTTTCTGGATTTTGCTTGTAAAAAGAATTCCTTGTCTTTTTAATTCCTTAGTTTTAAGGAGCTTGAGAAGCTGAGGGGATATTAGTGATTGTTGATTATGTGTGCTAATAGTAATTCCTCAGGTTTTTGGGGATGTTTGTTTGAGTTTCTTTTTTTTCTTCTTTTTTTTTTTTTGCTTCTAACCAAAATTCAGCTTAGTTTTTTGAGTATCTTTGTATAGGGTCTTGGTCTTTTTCACTGTTATGCTGGCAGTTTCAGTGGTTTGTCTTAGATCCACCGTTTAAAATAGAAGCCAGCAGCTTATGATTAAGAAGTTTCCTGTTTCTCTCCTTGGCTTCTCAAGAAAGAAAACTCTTAGAAACTCTTAATACAAGATAAAGTCAAGATTATTAACTGTTACCAGTGGATAACAAAAGTTTTTCATTGTTGTTTCTCCCAGTATTTTTTTTTTTTTTCAAAAGGCTTTTTAAACATGTTAGACAAAATGTTCATTGTGGCACTGTTAATTATCTCAGTTTTTCTTTTTGCTAGCCTGGGTTATAGTAAAGTGAAGGGAAACCTAAAAGAGGACATTGAAAAGGAAATGGAAGCATTATAAGGCTAAGGGGAATTTTATATATATATACACACACACACACACACACACACACACACACACATACACACACACACATATATAGATACATATGTTTTTTAATCTCAAGTGAATTCAAAATTTTTAAGTTAGGAAAATTATCTTTGGCTGTGAGAAGGGAAAAAACATGCTCACTAACCACCTTTAGGAATCATTATGCTTACAAGTCTCTTCATATTTACACAAAACGTGGAATATTTTATCTTCCACGTGTTTTATGACAGAATTTTTAAGAAGAGAAAAAAGAAAAAAATTGAGAAACTTTCTCTGCATAAAATAAAAAAGTAAGACTGATATTTTTACAAAGCACCATCGTATGCCTATTTAAAATTATCTTGGTACTAAGTGCTGCCACTTTAAGTCTTTTTTTTCCTTTCTTTTCTTATTAATACAAATTCCACTGCCTCTTGGGATATTATGTTGTATATTTTCTTTTTCCCCATACTCTGATTATTGTACTTTTTTCTTTGGGCTAGACCTCAGTAGAATCTTCTAAATCGAGGTGGTAGCACATGGAATAAACTATCCAGGGTTTAACACCTGAATTTTTTTCCTTCTTTCCATTACTGTTCTTGAGGGCAGTATTTCGCCCTCTGTCTCATCTCTTGTCTCTTACCTTCTCATCCCTTGTAGGAAATCCTGTCCTCTGTTTAATTAAAAAAAAATTATTTTCTCCTAGAAAACAAAATGTTTATTTTATCCTTTTTAAATGCTGTTTTACAAACCAGCCATTTGTTTTGTTTTTGTTATAGGATCTGATGAAAAAGAAGGGAGTTGGAGGGTAAATTTTAAAATGAATTGTTTCTCTTTATATTAATGGTGAAAATATCTAGGAAAATGAACTTGAGTGAGGAGAGATTTTAGTTGTCTCTGTATAATTATCCCAAAATTTAGCAGATCAAAACAACAGTATACATCATCTCATATAATTTCTGTGGGTTTAAATTTGGGAGCAGTTCAGCTAGTTACTTCTGGCTGAGGATAGATATCTCATGAAGTAGCAGTCAACATACTGGCTGAGGCTGCAGTCATCTGAAGGCTTAACTGGAACTGGAGGATCTTTTCTAAGATGGTACACTCACATGGCTGGGTGTTGGCAAAAGAACTCCGTTTGTTGCCTCATGGACCTCTCTACAGGGCTGTAAAATTTTTCTTACAACGTGGTTGCTTATATCCCCCAAAGTGAGTGATGAAAGCTCAAAACGAATGCCTCAATGTCTTCTATGTCCTAGCCTTAGAAGTCTCATACCATCATTTACACAACATTCTGTTAACTGCATAGATCAGCTCTGCTCAATTTAGGCCGAGTCTGCTATTCAAGAGATGTGAATACTAGAGGCTGGCTACCACAGAGGTAAAAGGCAGAGTGGTAAATTTGTATTCAATTCGACCCTCAGTTAAAGGAAAAGAAAAATTAGTCAAGGTGAGACTGTCAATTGGAAGAAAGCAGTCAAGCAGATCTCTAGAATGCTAAGTGGCAGGTTCCTGACCTGAGAACTGGGTGATTGTGCTAACAGAAGCACCTTCCCCTTATCCTTGTTTATGCCCAAAACACCTCACTGCAGCTATATTTGCCTTTTCCTACTCCCCAGTGTTTTTTCAGGACAGTAGGGAACCTCCATTGTTTAATGTTAATATTTTCATGGTCTGGCATAGCAGGTGGGAAGGGTCTAGTCTTGTTGGAGTTGTACAGATATGAAATGATGGCAACCCAAGATGGAATGCCGAATGCACTTTACTCAATTAAATGTGTCTGTTTTTACACAAGTTTCCTAGACACTGAGTGCACGTTGTCGGAGACAGACATAGTGTCTGCCCTCATTGTATAGCCTACTGGGGAAAGAGAGATTCTTTATACAAATACAATATACATATATCTACTGTGTGTTAGAAATACTGTGGAGGAAGGTTATGAGCTGTTTAGAGAGATTATAAATGGAAGTACCTAATTTACATGTGGAGTAAAGGAAGCTGAGACCTGAAGCATGAGCAGCACAATGATGGAAAAATATTGGGAGAAAGTGTCAATTAGGCAAAGGAACCAGCATGTGCAAAAGCATGTAAGAGATTGTCACATTTGAGGAACTGAAAGGAGGCTAGCCCTGGCATAGCTTGTTTAGGGCTGCCTGATGCCCACTGGGTGTAACAGGGCACAGTTAACACTGTCGAGAGTATGCTATCTTTTGTTATGGATCCTGAACAGTGACACACTGTTAAATGCTTTCTTTAGTATGAATGGCCCTGACCCGTCTGCTTTATTTGTTGTGTGGTAGTTTCTTTCCATTAACATCCTATTTTCTGATGACTGTCTTGATTCTTGGCAAATAATTTGCTTTTCAAAGGAAGATCATGGATTCTTTAAATGGTTAAACTAAATCATGCTTTGCCAAGTACTGTTTTGTAGTTCTTCAGTTTTAGATTTGCATACCTATTTTAAATAATTTGTGATTTTTTAATGTATGTGTATATATATATTCCCCCTTTAACAAAAGAACAAGACAGTGATTATTGTTAAGCTCTTTTCCTTCCCTGCCCCCAACAATTTGTAAAAAGGCTTACTGTGTGAGTATTTTTGCCAGAAATTGCTTGTATCATTCCCCAAAGTATAGGGACAAACAAAAGTACTTAATTGTAGCTCATAAAAGTTGATTTGAAAACTCTAGGAAGAAATGTAGTTTGTGTAATGGTTTTGGGGAAGATCTGTGTCAGTAAGTCATAATGCCTCTACCAATGTTTCATGAGCAGTTAAAGGGAATTAAGGAAAAAGAATTTAGAATGTGATTTTACACCAACAAATGTGTAGAAGTGGATGCCTTTAAAACTTCTTATTTACTACGTTTTTGTATATCTAGTGTCATTTTTATTAGCTGATTGCTAAACTCCTATTTTTTAAGACTCCTGAAGTAAGAAGCTCTGTTTATTTTAGGGCATATAAGCCCGAAGAAAATAAGGAGTTATTCCTGTAAGGTGCTGACTGATTATGGTAGTACCAAATTGCTTATTTTCTTCCACTTTTCTCTCTTTTTCTTTTCAGCCGACCTTAATATAAGATTACAATACCAAGTCACAAAATAACTTGTATAAACTTCTAAAAGTCTCCATTGTGAGAACTTATATTTAGAATTTAATAACTGTTGAGCCAGGCAGAGGTTCTCAGACACTGAGACTGTGTCAACCATGTGGTTTTCAGGGCCCATCCTAGAGGCGGTGTAGTTCGTGTGGGGTGTAGAACACACCTGGAGAAACTCTGGTATAAGAGAGCAATGGTAAAGAGATCTTTAAAAATTTGTGAAAGTTTAATGGCATTTATTAAAATAAAGTACAAAATAAAACAAATACCAATAATATATGTGCCAAAGCAGGTATGTCATCTGCTCTTACAGGACTCTTCCTTATTTCCCCTGACACATAAAAAGGGGTGCATTTCTCAAAACTGAGTTTACTTTTTCTTCAGCCACTGGTGTTTTCCTGAAGTCAAAAGTTTTACAATCGCCAATAACAAAGAAAAAAGGGTATAGAAGAAAATCACATATATTAGATACATTTAAAGATATATATCTTTAAAAAGATAGAGGGATGCTGCATGTGCATTCAGTTTTAAATGAAATGTTTCCATTTATTTTAAAAAGGAGTAAGTAGAATTGACATTCTTTCTCCTTTATTGATTTTTCGTTTCTTTATTCTATAGACTCCTGGCCTTTGATAGGAAAAAAAATATTAACTTTTGGAGTAAATTATATTTATATAGCAGCCATATATATTTTATTAAACATATTCTGACTTTGAGGTGATTACTCTTATAATGTACATGGAATCTTAATACTTTACCCTTCCACTACTAAGAATTGTTCATCTTAGTGAAAGTACAATTTATGAGTTTGACTGGTAATTGAGAATATCTGTAGGTTGAAAAGGAAATTATAAAAATGTGGTTGTGAAAGTTTGTATTTTAAAAAAACTTAATTGCAATATGGCATCATGGATAGAGATAAGTTTTGTTTTTATTCCTTTTTACATAGTTGTCTTTATTACAAACTGTTATTAAAACATACTTGAGTTTTATTTCTTCCAAGCATCTTTGAATATTTAGGTAAATGATTTAAATTATGACAAACTGAAATTTTTTTCTTAAAAACTAAAACCCATCAGACAGAAACTACAATGAATTTTATTAAAATCACATTTATTTATTCAGAACATATATATGCTTACTGCAATCCTGTTATTCACCACAAAGCATCTTTCATATGATTTGAAAAATGTTTATATCACTTGTTTTAAATGGAAAGTAGAACAACAAAAAGAATGTTTCCTATATATAACTTGCAGTGATAAAAGCAAGTAATTGGAATAATTAGGCTTATGCATTTTAACTACTTATAGTATTTGAAGATATATCGAAGAATCTCTTCTGAAGGTTTTTTCTCCAAAATAATAACATTTTATCCTTTTTAAAGTATTTGTTTTCCTGTTACAAAAAAATAGTATTCATTTATTGAAGAAAATGTGGAAACACTAGGAGAAACAAGTTTTAAAATCATCACTTATCTCACAAACTAAAATAATCATAATTGATATTTTGGTGTATAATTTTTCCAATCTTTTCATTCTCTATTTATAAACTTAAAATATTTGCAGTAATTAAATCTTTGCCTTCCATCCAACCTGGTTAACTTTTTTTAAAAATTAGTTTAAAAATATATTTACATAATTTTGAAAGTCAAGTAGTGCTGTAAGTCTTATTTAACGAAGAAATAGAAGTCTCCTTCCTCTTCCTTGTCTGACCACTTCAGATTCCTGCTCCTTACTGGTAGCCACTATGAGCTTTTTTTTTTGAACTGGTTATGTAATTATTTGTAAATAATATGCTTGTGCTTCTGTATTTCCTACATTTTAGGTATTATATGTTGATATTCTAATATGACTTAATATCCTTCAATATTTCCCCTACTCTGTCGTCCAAAATGATAAGAACACTTTTGTTTAAGTCAGGGATTGTGTTACTGAGATAAGGCAAATAATATTCATAGATGAACCTTGTATGTTTTGTAATATAATGTAACATTGTCTTTTTCATAAAGCTTTGTTTTTTCTGGAATTAATCATTATCTTTTTTAGTTTATTTGCTTAGTTTTCTAAGTATTTATCATTAATTCATCCCAGAATTTATCCATAGACTGTAAAGCTTCTTTCAATACATACAAATGCATCAAATTATCATCCAGATTGGTTTTTTTTCATTATTGCAGTCCTATATAGCAGTCATTTTGGGACTTCCATAATCCTAGGAATTCCTTTTTTTCTGTGGAATCCATGTCCTAATCTCCATGTCCTTTAATGACTTACACCTTTGTTTTTCTTTGATTTGTTGGACCTGTATTACCTTCCTGCTAATGGGACATACATTTTGAGACCCTATGTGTATTAAAACATAATTTTTCTACCTATATGATAGGCCACTATGGAATTATATATTAGCAATTTAGAATATTGAAGGTATGATCTGTTAACCTCCAGTATTGCTTTAAGTGTGGCATCATTCTGAATCCTGTTCATTTGTATGATTGCCTTGATTTCTTATTTTATTTTTTTGTTGTTTTTCTTTCTGGAAGCTTTTAGGATTTTTTTCATGCCCGTGGTTCTGCAATTTCATAATAATGAAATGTGTATCTTGGAATGTGTATGTGCATACATACCTTCCTTCCTACATTTTTTAATTTATTAAGCTGTACCTTCATTGGACCCTTTTAATTCAGAAGTTTATATCTTCAGTTCTTGGAATTTTGGGATATTATTTCTTTGATAATTTCTTCCTTTTTTTTTTTTTGAGATGGGAGTCTCGCACTGTTGTCTGGGCTGGAGTGCAATGGTGTGATCTTGGCTCACTGCAACCTTTGCCTCCCGGGTTCAAGTGATTCTCCTGCCTCAGCCTCCCGAGTAGCTGGGATTACAGGTGTCCACCACCATGCCTGGCAAATTTTTGTATTTTCAGTAGAGACGGGATTTCACTATGTTGGCCAAGCTAGTCTCGAACTCCTGACTTTGTGATCTGCCCGCCTCAGCCTCCCAAAGTGCTGAGATTACAGGCGTGAGCCACCGTGCCTACCTCCCATTTTTTAATATTACCTCTTTTTGGAATTCCTGTTCCTCAAATGTTAAATGTTGTATAGTCATCTGTTTTTCTTTTTCTGTTTTCCATTGTTTTGTCTGTTTTGCATTTCAAGAGCTTATGTTTATTTTTCAAATCTTCTATGGAGTTTTTTGTTTTAAAAATTTTTGCTAATTTCTAAAACCTTTAAAAAAATTCTCAGAACTTTCCAATTATATCTTATTCTTGTCGTTTGATCTTATTTCTCTGGAGGCTATTATAGTGTTTGAAGATTATTTTCCCAGTTCCTTATATTGTCTGTGCTTCTTCTAAGTTCTTTTTTATTTGGTTGTGTTCTCTTTTTTTCTCATGTTGGGAGCTTCATCTTTTACTGTCTATTCATATTTAAAAGTAAGACACAAAAAATGGGGATTGGAAGCTCAATGTATATAGTTGAAATTATCAACTAGTAATGATTGTAATAAGTCAATCAGGTGAGACCCTCACCATGCCTGTGTCTAGGTCTTTTCTTTTGTTCTGGGAAATTAACATGGATGTGAGTCTTCTAGTCTTCTGCTTGTGAGCTGTAGGCCTAGCTGCTAGCCTTCTTAGATGAACCCAGGAGGGTTCTTTTAAAAACTAAAGCAATCTTAAACCTTCCTGTTTTTAGTTGTACCCCACTTTTACACACAGTTATAACCAGAGCTTCTGATTTCTGAACCTGTCCAGGTGTGTACTACAGTAAATGGAGTGTTACTTGATGGCATTCCCCATGTATACACTGGCTTAGGTTTGTGTTTCAGTGATTTCTGGTCTACAAAGTTAGTTACCATTCAACCATTCACATTTACAATTCCCAGAAATTTGATGACTTGGTTGTTTTATGATCCTGTTCCAGTGTCTTTATCCTAATGGGGTTATGCCTCTTTAAAAAAAATTTTTTTTTTTTAAGACACCTCTTTCACATCTTTCTAACTGCCACGTTAGGGGTTTTGGAAAGCAATAGAGGTGAACACGTGTATTCAGTCCTTCGTGTTCAGCTGGCAGTCTCTGTAATCTCTAGTCAACTTCTACCTCATCATAAAGACTCTTTGGCACCCCTATCAAGGATAGATTACTTTTGTGTTAAAGATTTATAGAGAATCAAGTTTCTTTTTAATCAGAGCACTTTTCTTATTTTAGATTCAATTGTTTGTTCTTTTTTTTTTTTTTGAGATGAAGTCTCGCTGTGTCCCCCAGGCTAGAGTGCAGTGGCACGATCTTGGCTCACTGCAACCTCCACCTCCTGGGTTCAAGCGATTGTCCTGCCTCAGCCTCCCAAGTAACTGGGACTACAGGCACGTGCTACCACACCCGGCTAATTTTTTGTATTTTTAGTAGAGACGGGGTTTCACCATGTTAGCCAGGATGGTCTCGATCTCCTGACCTCGTGATCCACCCACCTCTGTCTCCCAAAATGCTTGGGATTACAGGCCTGAGCCACCATGCCCGAACTATTTTTTTAATATATATCTTTCACATAAGACTGTGTCATGGGAGCAATGGCCACATGTGTTTTTGCTTTACCTTGAAT
Organism: Hylobates moloch; assembly: GCF_009828535.3. Taxonomy (NCBI): domain Eukaryota; kingdom Metazoa; phylum Chordata; class Mammalia; order Primates; family Hylobatidae; genus Hylobates; species Hylobates moloch. The sequence goes on along the minus strand of NW_026652292.1, from coordinate 70,688,924 downwards.
CAGCATCTATCATGATGTCACACAAATAGGAGGAGCCCAGTAAATTATTGGTTAAATGATAAAGCATTTTCTCATAATTCATACTCTTCAAAATATTGATTTAGAACTTTAAAGAATTACTGTATATTGTATCTATACATGTAAAATAGTTTGCATAACCATTCTTGTATAGTTGAACATTTAAGTATTTCAAATTTTTAAATAAAATTGAATTAGCTTTTTCTGTGTTTATTTTCATAGCACAAACTTCATATGCTTGTTTCTGAGGCTGTAAACATACATTGCCAACCTACGTTTGCTTTATACCAGTTCCACTGGCAATATTTTGTTGCCCATTTGCTATTCCTACTGGTTATCAGCATTACTTTTGTTGAAAACCCTTTTAACAGTGAAAAGTTTTGCAACCATTAACAACTTGATTTTAATATTAGTTGAATATATCTTAATTAGTACCACTTTTATTATAATAGGTATATGATAATACATTATCTTACTAAATGATTAATGACTTAAGTTTTGTCTTTTATTATTGTTGTCTTTTGGGATTACCCTTTTGAATCAAAACTTTTTGATATTCTATGTTCTTTGGTGTTTCTTGGTAAATTTTCTAGTATTAATTGGGTAAAAGTCTTAAAATATGATTAGGTCAAAAAATTTATGAGAGGATTTTGATTTGAATGCATTAACTAGATTAATTTCAGTTGAATCTAAAGTAGATTGATGGCTTTTATTAGATGTAGGTAAGGAATGATTCTGTTGCTCTCTTCGGATCTGGTACTTTGGATCTAAGGGTCTTTTCTGCGTTTGTATGATCTTATTCTTAGGCTTTTATGAGGCATGCATTGAAATTTGGGAGTGTGGTCAGCAATGACTGTCCTGCCCCTTGGATCTGAGCAGAGATTGGAGTTATTCAAGGTTGGTAATGACCACATTCTAAGTGGATTTTACCAGACTTCAAATGAACCTTTTTTTCCTAATTGGATTTGGAAGTAAAGGTAAAATGTAGATTATGAAAACAATATTGGAAGAATCTGTCAAATGAGTGGGGGCAATGCTTTATTTAAAGCACTTAAGAAGTATTAGATGTCTTCTATTAAGGGTATATGTGTATTGTGTGTTTAATAAACACATACAGTATATAACATACCCTACATATCATTTATTGAACAGTTGATACAGCTAAGCATTGTTCTTGAGGATTCTACATATATGTATTAACTCATTTAATTTGCATGACTAAGAGGTAGATATTTACCCTTATTTTACAGTTGGATGACTGTGGCTTATTCTTAATAATTGTCTGCATTTCAACTGCTAGTAAGTGGTGGAACTTGGTAGCTCTTGAGTTTGTGCATTTAACCACTGCACCATACTGTCTCCCTTTTGATCTGTTGTTAATTCTAACCTAAACTCTTTATGATTCTAATGTGATTTAAATGTTTATTTTTCTTTTAAAAACAATTGGCAGAGCACATGGCATTGTTCTTTAGCTATGTTCTCATCACCGAAGAGTGAGTTAGCATCATCAACTGAATATTAGGGCTTTGGAGTTCATTTCTTCTATTAACTCATTAAAGAAAAAATAGTTTAGAGAAGGGAAAAATTTATCTTGGCAAAGAGCAACAAGCAGGACTTTTGCAATATCTCTCCCCACAACTTCCAATATGTAAGAGATTTAGAAATAAGCTGAAAAAAAGTCTTGTTCTATGATTTTTTTTTTTCATTTTCTTAGAGAATATCCTCCCTATGCCACACATACAAACACATATTAAGGTATTTGTGTTTTTGATTCAGTCCATAGTTTACATAGTAGAATGAAATACTTGATTTATCCATTCAACAAATATTTGAGAGCCTATTATATGCTAGGCTTTGTTTTATATGCTAGAGAGTAAGAGAGACTAAGTTACTGCCTTCATGGATCTTCTGTTTTAAAGAAGTATGGAGACAGAAAATATTAGATGATAATCAGTACTATGCAGAAAAAAATATACTATCAAGGGGATAGTGAAAGAAGCTGCTATTTTAGACAGGATAGTCTGTCATACTATCTCTTAAAGACCTGAATGAAGTGCGGGGTGCAAGCTTTGGTCGTATCTGGGCAAGTGTATTTCAAGCAGAAAAAAAAGGAAGTAGGAAGATCCTGAAAAGGGATTACCTGGCATGTTTGAGGAACAGCAAAGAGATCAGTGTAGCAAAAATGGTAAAGAATCAGGGACCATATATTTGTTCCAAATGTAATCTGGTTATTTCTCTAAACAAGTGATAAGTTTTATACAGTTGTCATATTTCTTAGTATTTTTAGTTGCTCAGATAATACATTTAAAGTGGCTAACATGAAGTAAGGCTTTTTTATACAGTTGTCACTTGGTAACCATTGGGGTTGGTTCCAGGACCATCCAGGGATACCAAGATCGGCCATGCTCAAGTCCATTATGTAAAATGATGTAGTTTTTGCATATAACCTGTGCACATCTTGTTATGTACTTTAAATCATCTCTAAATTACTTACAATACCTAAAGCAGTGCCTAGACATCACATTTGTGTGGATTCGATGTCATATCATACTTGGTGCACATCAGATTCAAGTTTTGCTTTCTAGAACACATTGGAATTTTTTTTTCCTGAGTATTTTTGGTCAAGAATTATATTTTCAATATAATTTCTTGGTTGAATCCCATGAATGCAGAAGCCCCAGACACAGAGGGCCGACTATATATGTTATATACAAATTACTATTTAAAATCGTAACAGATGAATAAGACAATTTTTAAGATACGATAGATCCTCTAGTTATTCACTGACACCTAAAAATGCATATATTTTTTAAATTACTTATTTTAAATTTCATAATATCTTAATGTGAAAGCAGTGTCAAGAGCTAGTGTATACTCTTTATTTATTGATATATTAAACCATTATGAAATTATCATATTTTCACAATAATAAGCAATTGCCTGGTTACCTAAAATTTAATTTGCCCGGGTTTATTACTAGAAGACTTTGTAAGCTTAGGTTCATTAGGGACAACAGAAAACTCCTAAGTGGCTTGAATAAGATAGAAGTTTGTTTCCCTTACCAGAAACATTAACACTCCTAGAGTAGGATGGTGATTGTCATGGATTGAAGCTCCTTTTTATCTCATTCTTCTGTTATCCTGAAACACAGTTTCTGCCTCATGGTCTAATATGGTTTCTTCACATTAGCTATCACATCAGCATTTCAGCAAGCAAGAAAGAGAAAAGGAAGGTCTTCCCTTTTAAGGATACAGTACCTCCCAGAAATTGCACATACCACTTTCACTTTATATCCCATTGGCCAGATCTCACATTCAGGGGTACACTTACCTACAAGAAGGCTGGGCTGTGTGTGTAGTTTTTTGGTTTTTTGTTTTTTACTCTGGGAAGCTCTGTATCTGTCTAACTTTGATGACCCTATTATTGACAGGAACACGTAGGTTTTAGTGTACATCTATCAGTCACTGAACCACAGGTCTTTTAAACAATAAGGAGAAATTAGTTTTATAGTAATGGTTTTTTTTTCTATTTTTCTATATTAAATTATCAAATATTCTATAGAATATTCTGTGAATTTTGTAAGAGACAAAATTGTCCTACAACCAACTATATATACCTTTATGTTATCAATATAAAGTAATTATTAATTAAGATAGTGATTAAGCGTATGGAGCCAAACTGCTTAGGTTCAGGTTCTTCCAGTGCTACCTACCAGTGATATAACCATGGGCAACTAACCTATTTAACTTTTTGTGATATAGTGTTGTCATCTTAAAATGAACTCATAGGATTGTTGTTAGGATTAAGTAATTGGTTATAAAGAACGTAGAAAAGCTCCTGGCTCAGAGTATAGCCTCAAATGCTGTTAGTTCTTACTATCAATTGGCAGGTTCTTAGCGAAAGTACTTTTAATAATACCCTAAGTAAAACATAACTTTAAAAGTTAACCTATGAAGATGCATTAATGTTTCCACTGTGGTAGAGAAAAAGACTCATCTTTAAAAATGAGTCTAAATTTGCTTATTTCATTTTGGAGTATGTTATTACTTATATTGAGAGATTTTCTTAGGTAGCGAGCTGTAGTATTTTAGAATATGTATACATATGTATACAATATCTGTTCTTTTGCAAATAGTTATGTTTTTTAAACTTTCCACAAAATGTGTGCCTTTTAAAAGTCTATTCAGAGCCATAATATCAAAAGACTATTAGCAGTGAAAATATTTTATTACCTGTATCTTGGGATAAATAATGAATAGGAACCTATTAAAGAGTAATTATGTGACAGTTGAAAGTTGAGGATCTTTCAAGGTGGAACTAGGCTTCATGTTAAGGCTTTGCTTAATTTACTTTTCCAGGAAGTCTTGCCTTAATCCCTGGGCCTGATTACTATGTACTCTGTTGTGTTTTTTTATATAGCATTCTATACATAACTCTTTTAGCACCTAGCATATTTTATTGAAATTGTATATTTGTGTCTATCTCCCCTACCACATCATAAGACTATGTCCCACTCATGTTTACATCCTCTGCATCCTACATAACTGTCAGTATCTTAGATTTAATTAACTTATTATGCTGAACAGTGATACAGGTTGCCACTTTGTAGGAGTTTGTTTTTTTTTTTTTTTAAATCTTAAGTCAGAAATAACAGTAATTTATTCGTGGCCTTAAATTGTTCTCCAAATTTGGCCATCTGCAGCAAGATGTTTAGAAATAGGCATATTTCCAAAATAAGCTATAATACTTCAAAGTAACGTTCCGTGTTACTGAAGTGCAGTTTAGGAAAGCTGTGCTTCCTGGCTCTTTATTGTGTACCTCCCGTATGTATGCTTCTATTTCTGACTCCATATCAAGGTATCACAACAAGAAATTTACTTGTGTGTTTTAGAGTATGACAACTTTATTTAAGAGGTCATTTAGTTAAATCATATCATGCTGCGTAAAATGCAGGAGTAAATAAGAGATGGTAGATAATCCTTATGATAACACTTATTTTACCTGTGTTGAGTCTGAAACCAAAATGTCCCATAGTTAACTTAGAGCTCAGGTGAAGTGTGTATGTGTATGTACAGGTAACATGTTTGCGTATCTATCATATATATGTATTTTAGTGTCAAAATTGGATTATTTTTGCCACTTACTCTTGCATTAGTAGATGATCAAACTCTTTAATTTCATAACTGAAACAAAATCCAACAGAGAATCTCCGTCTTATATGTGGGCCTGTAGAGTGTAGAGGGCTTGCTGAGGTGGTAAAGGTAGATGCAACTAATCTGTAGAGGACTTGCTGAGGTGATAAAGGTAGATGCAGTTCATCTGTACTCCTTACTCGTGTGCTAGCATGTTGTTTTGTTTTTAAAGGGACTGTGCTGAAAATTACTAAAATGTAATCCTAGACATTTAATTTTTAGACATTTTTCAAATCGGTTAAAAAAATTGTTTTTTTTTTCATTTGTTAGAGACAGGGTCTTGCCCTGTTGCTCAGGCTGGAGTGCATTGGTACAATCATAGCCCACTACAGGCTCAAACTCCTGGGCTCAAGTGATCTTCCTTTCTCTACCTCCCAGCTAGCTGGGACTACAAGCATGAGCCACCGTGCCCAGCCTCTAAATGGGTTTTAATGTACTATTCTAATAGTATGTTAGAGATTCAGGCATTTGAGAAAAATCCTGTATTTTATAATAGACTAAAAATAATGTTCATCCTTCCTATTGGCATTTATCAAACAAGTGTTATGATGTAAAAATGCTGGATAAACCACAGAATGTTTCATGCATACCTTTTTTCTTCTCCACAGCAGTTTGTAATACTGTTGTCCCTTCTCCATTTAGTAAATAAAAACTTTTGACTGAAGAATGACTCAGAGGAAATACTATGCTACGATACTCATCAGCTTTAATTTTTTTATATTTTTAATCATTTGTAAACTTTGAAGAAGTTAAATTTTCAATATTTGTAATAGAAGATGTTTTCATTAAACTAGTTTATTTAAATATGACTTTATAAAGCCACATTGGCAAGTTGAGATGAATTTTTCTGCTTATTTTTTATTTTAACATTTTAATTGTTTTTGATTTAGGAATATGAAATTCTCTTGTTTTATTTTTGACAAGAGATCTATAGATAAAATTACAATTTTGAAAAAAATTTAAAAATTCACATTTCATATTAAATTTGCAAGACTAGGATATGATACATACATTGTTTTTACATTCCAAAAATAAATAAGCTTTATTCTATAGGCATTGCTCCCAAATCACATTGTATTCTTATGATCTAGGAACTAAGGTTAACTTTTTATGTTGCCTTCAACTTCCAAAGATAATTTCAGTTAATATACTTTTAATTGAACATAAGCTTTTTAGTTCTTAATATACTGTGCTCAATAATTTTCTCTTTATGCCACCTTTGTTTGTTGCTGTTTTTTGTTTTTTTGTTTTTGCTTTTCAAATAACTCCATAATCTTCAAACCCATCTTTCCTGTCTTTTTAAAGGTCGATTGAGCTATCCACATCCAGGAACTGACAATCTGTTGATGTTAAATGGTAAGTTTTATAAAAACATTTTATGTTTCCAATTGAGTTATGTAAAGATGATTTAATACATGTTTCTCTGAACCTCTCCATACACACAATTTAATCATTCTATGAGTATAAAAATAAAGTTATAACTATTCCTATGCAAAAGGCAGAATTAGGAATCTGAGTGTGTTCGGGCTGGTAAAACAGCCATTTGTAACAGTATGACTTTAATTCAGTGATCACAGACTTGGAGGCAGTCCTGGTTTGAATATTGCCTTTCCAGTTTCAGGTATGACCCTGGACAGATTACTATTACCTTAGTTTCCCCATCTGTGTAATGAGAATATAGTCTCAAGGTTTATTGTGAGATTTAAATGAGATGTTTGCAAAGGCGTAGAACTTGTTACTTAGTATAGCACTTGTGTTTGTGGTTAAGGAATATACTGGTGACTCTATGAATATTGTGATCACACTAAACTTATTCAAACTAGAAAGCTTACATAGTGAAGTTCACTAAAGTAAGGAAAATAATAAATAAATTTTCGTTAAAGTTAGTTTTCTTTCTGTTAGACAAACATTAACATATTCAGAGTCTCAGTACTTAGCACTTCTGTGATTGTGGGAGTAGAGATGGAAGATTAAAATATCCTTCACGGGAGTATTTTTAAGTCAGAGGGTGGGTGTGGAGAGGGAAATAGGAAGGGGAAACAATAGAAATAGTATTAATATTTACTTTAAAAAAAATATATCATTAGAATGGCTTGGCTCTTGTATTTCAACTAAAGCTTTGCTGAAATAAGATGGCAATGAAATTGAGGAACAAAGACTGAAAATAAGGTACATGTAAAGCTGGACCATGTGAACTAATTTTAAGACAGAAGGATGGAAATAAAGTCCAGACCATGTAGGAGATGGTCAGGATAAGTAGGATTCTCAATGAGAAAAATTGAAGAAGCAGAGCATTAGATGAGGTGATTGATTTAATCATTCAGCATTTCACTGTTGAGTTGTCTAGCATGTGCCAGCACTGGGTTATTTAATTAGTGAGAATCCTACAGGTTGGTTGTGGTCAGAATGCCAGGGTACTACTGGAGCCATACTGAGTCATGTGGAAGCAAAGAGCTTAGTAGCCACAGTGTATCTGCAACTTAACATTATTAGTTATACTAAACATTATTAAACTAATGGATGATTTTGTCAGTTGGGAAAAGCTCTTATAAATAATCTAGATGTTAGGTTGAAAAGTGTTTCGTCACACGGTAGAAAGAAGAGTATTTTATTTCAGGCAAGAGTTGCATCTTGTGGACAAGATGGCTTTGTGTATTATGTGAGTAGTCTTAGTAGTCTGTCATTTGGGGCCACGATGCATACTCAGTACAGGAAGCCAGCCTAGAAATTCTGAACTTTTTCTGGCAAGGTACTAGCGGGGAGAAAAAGATAATGAAACTAGGACATGAACATGTGTTTACATCAGGAAAAGAAACAATTTGATCCAAAGAGAATTTTTTTAAAACTTTTTTCAGATCACTGGTTGAGAGTGAAGCAAAATAATTGGGAATATTTGTGGGTTAAAGAAGTCACAACATAATTGGGAATATTTGTGGGTTAAAGAAGTCTTGAATATTAGGGATTTAAATAATTTTAGTAGACACCAGGGTTATTGAAGAGAGAACTAGGCAAAGAAAGGTACTAATAGGTAAGGGGATATTTTTCTTGAGCTATTTTTTAACTACATGCAATTCAGCTATATTCTTAGCATATTGTCTCCCTGGGAAGTGTGAGAATTAAGTGATATTAGTACTCCTGTACTAAGTATTTATTAAATGTTATTGACTGATTAAAGAAATTGTATCTCATAGTACATAGATCTACTTTTTGAATTATGAAAGTTTTTTTTTTAAGTATATCACATTTAACTCACTTTTAGGCATTTGGTTAAGTAAGTTGAATTACTTAACTGACAGGCAGAGCTAATAGTTAACTTTAAAAATCAGTGTTCAGTAATAAATTTTGCATCAGTCTTTTTGTTTGTTTGTTTTTGAAGTAGTGTAATAGTAGCTAGCACATAGTGGTTGCTAACGTAGATTCTGGAGCCAGATTATCTGAGTTTAAACCCAGGTTGGCATTTTCTATCTGTGTAACCTTGAACAGCTTACCTCACTTCACTTTGACTCAGTTTGTTTATGTCTAAAACAGATTAGCATACTGGCTGACTCGGGGGACTGTTCTGAGAAGTGAATGAATTCATTCATGTAAAGTATTTAGAGCAGCTTCTGAAAGTAAATGTTAGCTAAGTAGTGGGTGATGGTGAACAGTGACAAAAATTTATTTGAAAGAGTAAAAATTATGTCCTATAAATACATGAAGTTGGATATGTCTATGTTGGAGAATATAAACAAGAGAAAACATAACTGATATTTTAAACTATTTGAAGTATATTATAAGTAGCCAACAAAGATGACCCATTTTGTGTTGTTGCAGAAAGCTAAACTAGAACTATTTGTTAGAAACTATCTTGGGACAAAGTTTAGGTAAAATAACCCCCAAAAAAGGTAAAATAACTCTCTGAGGCATTGTTTCCTAAAGTGTGATGCTGTTGCTCCTTGGAGTACCCAAGATGACTTCTGATGTACACAGATACACATTAAAATAAATGCATGACTGTTGCAATTAAAGAACATTCCTTAGAAAATGCAGAACTGACAGAAAGCTGACAGTGATGCTAGGCTTGAGTTTCTTTAATAAAACATACTATTACAATTGTTGTGCCGATATAGCAAATATATCTGTAAACATATCTGTAAAGATTTTATGATTCTACCTTAATAGTTAATCAGCAGTTATGGTTAATCTTTTAAATATTCCTTTAAGTAAGAAATAAAGAGAAAATGGGATAAAAGCCAGGAAGTTGATCAAATTCAGTAAAACTATGAAGTGTCTCTGGCAAATCCTTAACTCTAAGAGTCTGTTAACTCAGATATATATATTTTTTAAAAAGAGGTATAATACAATAAACACCTGTATATCTCATGAGGCTGTAGAGATGTTTTTAATTTAAACAATAAAAAAACCATATAAATATAACTACAAGCAGTCTCCTTCTGAACAGACCATATTCCCCAAATTAAGTTGAATTGACTGCTGGAGACTGTCACTATTGAAGAATTCAAATATGTTGAAGAGTCTGTATTTAGCATCCAGAAGCACTTTAGAGAAGTCACATTATATAGAATTGTGTAGATTGTTTTAAAACCAACGGTGAAGTACTTCTGAAGTTAGAATGAAAGTATGTATGTTTATATTTCTAAATGTATAAATCCTAAACACTTTTTATTATCAGTAGTTTAAAAAAAACCTGCTTTCCATAGTAGTAAAGAGCAATACAAAATGATGTATTATTCAAGTATTTGTATTAATATTTGAATTGTATTACCTTTTTCTCAAGGAAGATAGCTTACATTTTTATTAGTACATAACATTTTTCAAAAGAGAAACAGCAGAAGTATTGGTGGCCAGGAGGGGGAGTGGGAATGGTATTAGCAAGCTAGTTAGAAATGTAAATTTGCTGTGATAACCTACGTACAGCTATGTATGTGATAAAGAGCTTACTGTACTTTGAGAGGAAAAAAGTTATGTGTATCGTTTAATTAAGAAAATTAAGTCAGTAATTGTATTTCTGAAGGCAGATGCTCTATCTATTCAGTCATAAAAATGGGAAAGTGGAGTAGCCATCAGTTCTCTTTTTTTTTTTTTTTTTATGCTGGTGGAATGAGTGGAGGAGATAAGCTTTCTTTCGGGTCTTGAAAAGGAGTATGATTTAGGGGCCGGGCACAATGGCTCACACCTGTAATCCTAGCATTTTGGGAGGCTGAGGCGGGCAGATCACGACGTCAGGAGATCGAGACTATCCTGGCTCCTGGCTAACACGGTGAAACCCCGTCTCTACTAAAAATACAAAAAAATTTAGCTGGGCGTGGTGGCGGGCGCCTGTAGTCCCAGCTACTCTGGAGGCTGAGGCAGGAGAATGGCGTGAACCCAGGGAGGTGGAGCTTGCAGTGATGCAGTGAGCCGAGATTCCGCCACTGCACTCCAGCCTGGGCGACAGAGCAAGACTCCACCTCAAAAAAAAAGACTATGATTTAGTAGCATGGTTCTCTCCTTAGTTTTGGCTTTTTCAAATTGAAAAAAATTAAAATGTCTTTAGTTTCCTCATCAAGAGAAATTTAACTGTATTTCCAGCTAATTTAATGTGTATGCCTATCCCTTCCTCTAGCTGCAGTAATTCAGTTACCACAACTGTAGCTGAGAGCCAATACATATGACCCTATACAGTTTCTAGTCAGAATATTAGAATCATCCTGTTTTTGTTTTTTGTAGCTATGGATTAGAACCTTAATAAGACGATTTGGAAACCAGAACGAAAATTGTAAAGTTGCTTGTCTTCAGGCTTTTCTCAAAGCCTTCTTATTTTTAAATAAATAAGGACACACATGTGCCAGTAATATATGTTTAACATAACAGTGCATATACACATCAACAGGTATGTTAAATAGCTAGCTCCTCATGTTATTTTTACAACACATCGTAAGTGTTCTTCATTTTTATACGTTTTTCCTTTTAAAAATCATATTCTAAATGAGTTTGAAGGACATATTGTTATAAAAAGTCTTTTTAAAAACATAAGTCACTTAGTTTTTTTCTTAATAGGTAGATGTTTCTCATAATTCTGATTAAGAGTTACAATGGAACATACTCCAGAAATTCACATAGAAATATTGGTAGGAAAGTGAATACACACACCATTGTTTAGTGTGATGGTGGCAGATTAGTTATTTCCATAACAGGAAATATTTCACATGGTTTAGCTTCATCTGTAGTCAGTTCTATTTTTGGTAATGTAGATACTTGGTTTGAGAGTTGTCCAAAAAATAAGTAGAATAGCTCTTTACAGGATTCTAAAATTCCTCAGGTATGAAATAGTTGGAGAAATTTTCTAAGTGATTATATTCAAGCCAAGGAATGAAAACTTAAGATGCTATGAAATTTATACATATTTTTACCATTTTAGTATTGAGTAGCCTCAGCTAAGAACATAAACTGGCTATGATATCATTAATTTTCTCAATAGGTAAAGAATTAAGTTTGACATTATGACTTCATCATAATTTATCATTTGACTTAAACTTGATGAAAATATTTTTATTTGCTTTGTAAATCTTCAATTCTCTACACCTATGAATGAAATTCTCCAAAGCAAATTTATACTGGATTAATACCATTAGGCTATGCCCAGGGATAAGCAAGAAGCCCAGCTGCCTCATCCTGTGAAGTGGTTTGGGGACTGTTGACCATTTCTAGGCTTAATACAAACTATTCACTCTTCTGTAGTCTATTCTTTTTTTTTTTTTTTTTTTTTTGAGATGGAGTCTCATTCTTTCTCCCAGGCTGGAGTGCAGTGGCGCTATCTCGGCTACCAGCAACCTCTGCCTCCAGGGTTCAAGCAACTCCTGTTGGTTCAAGCAATCTCCTGTCTCAGCCTCCCGAGTAGCTGGGACTACAGGTGTCCGACACCACGCCCGGCTAATTTTTGTATTTTTAGTAGAGATGAGGTTTCACCATATTGGTCAGGCTGTTCTCCAACTCCTGGACTCAGGTGATCCACCCGCCTCAGCTTCTCAAAGTCCTGGGATTACAGGCGTGACCACCCGTGTGCAGCTCTATAGTCTATTCTTGATCACTCTATTAAAATTTCTTGCATCAGTCTGATTTTTCACAGTTGATCTCCCATCACTTAGAGCTTTTTAAAAACTTTTATGTTTAGAAGACCTAGACAACAAAATACTAAGTGCTACTTTCACTCCTATCTGAGGAGAGGAGGAATATTATATAGGTCAGATAAGCTATAAAATAGATCTGCCAGACTTTGGGGTAACTGGAGCTCAAGGATAGGTTAAGTGTGCAACAGATTATAAGCTAAATAAAGACACTAGAATGGCAGCGATGCACATGAAGTTATTTTATATAAAAGGGTCTGATATAAGCCTTATAGTGATTAACTTTTTTCTTAGAATTTAAATGACTGAGAGTTGACAAATTTGTTTTTCCCACTTTTTATTGGAGGAACTAGTGTGTTATAGACATACTTCCTTGTAGTAAAGCATTAGTATAAAATAAAAGTGTATTTCATAATGTGAAATGTTTTCTTTTGATCTTTAAGTTTCATATTTTTGGTAGACATTTCTGGCAACTTTCAGCACCTATTTTTACTTAAGATTTATTCAATATTGAATTTTTTCCAGGCCTAAAAAAATCCATGAATATAAAATAAGATCTTAATTTTAACAGTCTTTGTTTATTTACTGCCTTGACTTCCTATATTAATTTCAGGGTAAAAATACTCATTGTGTATTCAAATTTGTGGGGAGGAGTTCTTTTAAAACAATTTGTGGATTTTATCAAACTGGTAGTTTCTTATGAAAAAGAAATTACAGTCTTTTTTTTTTCCATAGGAATTATGTCACTGCAAGTAACACAGATAGAAATGCCTATATACTTTTATGGTATTTAACATATGTACTATTCTATGATTATGTTAATAGTAATTTATATCTGAATCCCTCTTACCTCATAGGTAGACACATAAACAATTAGTAGATAGCTGTTATAACACATATTAAAATGATAGAAACCATTATTAGCTATAGTAATTTCTCCGAACAAGTTTAACATTGATTTCTTAAATCCTGTCTAGTCTGTACAGACGTCAGAGTATCAGTTTAATGGTGGTATATCTTCTCAGTCATCTGTGTCTTCTAGCACTACTTCCATGCAGGACTTGGTATAATGTGGATTGGATCCGAACAGCTATTTATTGGACTATATATGCCATATCATTCTTTATAATAAGTAGAAAAATAAGCATTTAGTTCAAGTTGTTTCCATTCATTGGGAAAATTATTTGGGATGCTATTTCCTGCAAAGTGTTGTATATTTCTATCTTCATTAGCTGAAACAAATACTTGTGAATTTTAACACAAATGATAATAAATTGTGTTTCTTGTTAATTTCAGAGTTTTATATGATTCAGATGATATATATTTACCTATAAATAAAAGTCCTTTGTAGAATGGTAAAACATGCAAATCTTATATGATGACATTGTCATTGCTCTTAAAACAAAGTAGCACTAATTTTCAGATGCCCACATAGTTTTTCGTATCAGAAATATTTGTATATGTGGGCTTATTGATAGTTCTGACATTTTACAATTTGTGCTTTGTTTACATGCAGCAAGGAGTTATGGGCGAAGACGAGGTAATTCATTTCTGTCTGCTATGGTATAATTGTTTCTAATTGGGTTTACTGATCAATGTTGTAATTAATTACTCTAGATTTTTCATGCAGTATCTGAAAACTCACATAATTGTATTTTGATCTGAGCACTTGTTGAAGTTTTTAATTTTAAATCTCTTAACCTTTGAACCATATTTTTATACTAATTGTGGTTATTTAATAAATTTTCCCCTTTTAAACTGTTGAAATTTAACTCTAGTTTTTAAAGTTATTTCTGTATCTCTTAAAATAAAGATGCTGTTTATAGTTTGTCTGCTTAAATATGTTCAATATTAGTGAAGTTAGCATGAAGTATGATTTTTCTGCTCTCTAAATGTGTAACTGTCATATTTATGATGTATGATTTACAACTCTAGATGGTTAGTTTTATGTTGACCCAGTTGAAAATAACACACACCAAATAGATTATTGTTAACACTGATTTATAGAAATCATGTTGCTTATATTTCTCTGTTTTCTAAGAATATAACCCCTTCTTTCCCTTTCTGTCTCACACACACACAAAAACACATACCTTCTCCCCTTTCCTTTTTCCTTTCCCTCCCCCACAAAAGTATTCCCCACAGAGTTCTTGTGTGGTATCCTAAGGAAAGAGGACTATGTGATGCAAGACTATTATTGAACTTCCTAGGAAAGTAGCTGATGTTTTCTGTGGCTAAAACTTTGCTTCTCCCTTTTCCATCTGCAGACTAGTAGATGGGATGAGAGGAAGCAAAAGTATGCTACTAGATTTTTCTCTAAATGAGCAATAATCATGATGTTTATATTGTTTGTTAGGCTTATTCCAAGTGCCACACCAAATAAAAACAGTTTTCTTTGACCTCTAAAAATCTCCCTTAAGCCATGGAGGATAGACAGTAATAATAGTGCCCTTTGATCACTTTTTTTTTCTCTTTTTTTTTTTTTTTTTTGAGACAGAATTTCGCTCTTGTTGCCCAGGCTGGAGTGCAGTGGCGCGATCTCGGCTCACCACAACCTCTGCTTCCCGGGTTCAAGCAATTCTCCTACCTCATCCTCCCAAGTAGCTGGGATTACAGGCATGCGCCACCACACCCAGCTAATTTTTTATTTTTAGTAGAGATAGGGTTTCTCCATGTTGGCCAGGCTGGTGTTGAACTCCTGACCTCAGGTGATCCGCCCACCTCAGCCTCCCAAAGTGCTGGGACTACAGGCGTGAGCCACCTATAGACATGTGCCAGTGCTTCCATTTCTTTTCAACTAGTCATGAATATGTGTACTTTTTAAACAAACAAGCAAAACTATTTGCCACGACTGACAACCAAAACTAGTATTTTATATTCTTAAGTGGTCCCAATTTTATATTTCAGATTATCTGAATTTAACTTAATTTTTTAATATGGTTTCTTCAAATGCTTGACTGAATCTTTTGGTTCTTCAGTTTTCTAACTAAAAACTTAGAGGAGACACACTCAAGACTTAGAAAAGTTCTAAGACTTAGCAAGCTGAGAAGAGGGGGAGGTTTAGAAGTTGAGTACCTATTTTCAAATCTATGGACTAGCTTATTTCACTATGCAATTTTAATAATGGAGCTTCAGTTCTCTGAAACACAACCCACTTGCCAATCTGTGATTTTTAGGCATTTTGAAACTATAGAGCAATTCAGAATTCTTGCCTTGTTAAACATTTTTCACCTTTTAACTGTTGTGACTTACATGTAGTCTAATTTCATATACTCTTGTGTAAATATCATGACCTAAGAAGTTCTTAGGAACAAGGTATTAGGAAGTAATGTTATTGTCTTCATCTCAGTTCAATAATTGTAGATTATGATTATGATATTAAGAAAAAGCAAAATTTTTTCCCTACTTTTATATAGGAACAAGCTATCATTCCTATATATCTCTATCCCCTAGAAGCCGTAAAAAATTATTCGGCTTCAGAACTGCCTTCCTGCATTCGAAGAAGGAAGACTCTTACATGGTTTTAAGGCTTCTGATAAAAGCTTCCATTATGACAGAACTGACAGTTGGCACACATATTTGGCTTAGCATAAGGAGGAGTGAATGCCTGAATTTTCATCTCAGATTATATGGCCTTAGTAAATTATGAACACTAGCAGTCTACTTTTAAAATTTTGATTGTGAGAGTCACGTGAAAGCACACTCATTAGAAATAACTACTGAGAAATTTTATCTGAATTTTAAAGTACACTGAAACAGTAAGTAATGCAATTTTTTTTAAAACCTGCATACCAAAGGAATGACTCAGAAATGGCTAGTCACCTGGTTTTCTTCCTATTTTTTACTGTTTTTTCCTATTCCATGCTAGATATAATAAACCTCAGACTGATAACCTTTTAACCACCAAAGACCCCCTTTTATATAGCTTCATGTTTTAGATTTGATCCATTAAAGAAACTGCATTTGCTTAGTAATTATTTTGTTTAAAATGAGTTGCTTATCTTCTGTTCATGTGGGATGTGTCACACTGAGTTGATATAATTTTTGCTAAAAATAAGTCATGGCTCTTCTACCAGTGCAGTAATGGGTGAACAGTTATTTTCACAGGACATTCTGACTTTGACTTTTGTAGTCCTGTTCAGGAAGAACTGTTTTTCTTCTTTCATCCCAGGCACAAAGAAACTGTTTTCATTTAAAAGATTTTGCACTTGACTACAGTCAAATCAAGTTACTACCTATGAAAATGACTTTAAGTACTTGAATTTCTTAATAATGTCAGTAAGAACTTCAAAGCTAGCTCTAGATACTAATTGATGAAATATACTTTAGGAATAATCAAAATGTAATTATGCTAGTAGTAGTTAAGAAAAGCAGAGATTTCGTTCCCTGCTTTTTAGTTGGAACCTATCACTACTGTGTATCTCTATCCCCTGGTAGCCATAAAGAGTTCTACTTTAGAGCTGCCTAGGGGACAGCATTAGGAAGGAAAAGGGTTCACATGGAGAGCTGACTTTAATATATGGAAAACTACTTATCATTTATATTTATTTTTCATTTATTGTTTCTTCCATTCCATTCTGAGAGTGAACATACTTGTCCAGGATTGAAGTAGGATGAGGGTTGTGAAGGGAGGTGTGAAGTGTAACTTAAGTTCGATCCTTTCAACTTAAACTATTTCTGTAGCACAATAAGTTGCTTTAATAAAGGATTAAAGGGCTACTGTGTTCCAAAAGGAATAAAAATATATAGAATATTTTTAGTAATAGAAATAAAAACCTATTTTAGTTAATGGTTCTAAGCCCCGGGAGGCAATCCTTTTAAGCAAGTAAACCCAGAGCTTGAGTTAGTAGATTACATATGGGATGAGAAGATAGGAGAAATAATTTGAAAGGGAGACAAATGATGGAAAGTTTCATTAGAGAAGTTTGATTTATTCATAGTGTATAGTCATTCAGACTTATGTGCTATAATAAATAAGGAATTATTAATAATATAGTATGTTATAGACTGCTTTAAAGTTGATCCAGGATTTTCGATTTGGAACAATTGTGAAGTACCCAGGGTAACTGTACACTCCCTAATATCATCACTGCCAGATATTTTTATGATGAAATCGGGGCTGAAATCCTTGATAAATAATTTCAATAATTGTGAGAGAGTGGGCAAGATCTCTGAAGCATGAAAAAAAGCTGGGGTAACACTAATACAGGGGTTAGGAAACCATGGCCCACAGGCCAAGGCTTCTGTTTTTGTAAACAAAGTTTTATTGAAATGCAGCCAGTATTTATTCATTGACTTTTGTCTGGCTGCCTTGAAACTACAATGATAGCACAGTTGAGTAGTTCCAACAGAAAATGTCTTGTCTTCAAAATGTGAAATATTATATTTACTACTGACCCTTTAAAGAAAAAAATTTGCTGACCTCCCTTCCCTAACCTTTAAGAGACTGACGGTACCTGCTCTACACCTATACCCAGCAATATGAATTTTTATAGAAAACAAATTTTAGTAAACCTAATTTTAAAGCATATATATCTAGAAATTAAATAAAATTTACAAAGACATATAATAAATAAAATTTTAAATAAAATTTACAAAGTTCATAGATTATAAATTTTTTAAGTAAATTATCTTCTTTATCCTTTATGAGAAAGGTACAAACCTGTTGGAGCAAAACATTTTTAAGCTGTTAGTGTGTACGTTATGGTGCCTTTCTCAGTTATTTGCAGAATCATACCCAAGTCTATTTGATTAAACAGATAATGCTGAAAATAGATCAATCTGAAATATACTTCTATTGTTTTGATACTTTTTTAAATTAATGTTTGGTAACATTAGCATAGCGCCCAGTGTCAGAGTTAGTAATCACCTATAACTTCTCTAACATACATGGATGTATGCCGCACATACACCTACACACACACAGAGACCAGAGACCATAGGGGATAGCCATTATTCTTGTTTTGCTCTTCCTTCTCTTACTACTTCATTCATCTATAACCTTTATTATAACTACTATTTTGCCTTTAAAATTATACATTTTAGGTAGCAAACTTAATGTAAGCTATTATACTTGCATTTGTAGGTAGGGTTCTTGGACTCATAGTTAAGAATATCTCCAGTCTTCTGTATTTTACCTTAATATGGCCTTTGGAATATTTCTTCTGCGCTTTTGGCTAAGCAAATATCTTCTACCGAAGGAAGGCTTTTTCCCTCTACTTCTTTTTCTCCTCTATCCTTTTCTGTCTATAACTATCTCATTCTTTGTAAATCCTCTTTTAAAGAACCTTTAGTTAGAATCTCACTCCAGCCTGGGTTATAATCAATCTTCTCTGCTTCTAAATCCTCAGATGTTTTATCTGTATTTTCTATTACAAAACTTTAATTTGCCTTTCATTCATATGTATGTGTCAGTGCTTATGTACATAAATATCTGTCAGAAATACCTGTATATATGTGTGTATATATACACATATGCATACATATTACATATATATGAGCGTAATATACATTTTAAGTTAGACTCATGGGAGTAGCATTTTTGTGTAATGGTTTATTTTTGTTGCCTTGTAGTAGGGTCAATAATTTTGATTTGGGTTTATTTCATAACAATGCAGAGAAATGAAGTGTTTGGAGTCAAGATCAAGTGATAATTTCTAAAATCAAAAAGCAGAAGACCATAAGCAAAAAAAATCTGCCACCTTACACAATGCAACTCTAACTATAGTTTTAAATTGTTTTGAGTATAGGGTTTGAAAATTAATATCTTTAGGGTTCTCTTACTGATTTTAACAGCAAGAAAATATTACCTTTAAGATTATTTATCTGGAGAAATAAACATCTAACTCTTGTGGTAAGAGCCTTAGGAATAACCATATCAACTCTTCTTTTAAAAGAAAAAAAAATTTCTTAAGTAATTACTTTTAGATATTTATAAATATCAGTCTCAAGTAAAAGAGAAATGATTAGCTTTTTGTACGGAAATTGTATAGAAAGGAAATTACAATTAGTAATTTTTATCAGTTATTTCTTATTGGTGAATAACATTTTATTGTATGAATTTGTTTATCCATTTTCCTATTGATGTTTGAGTTATACATTTGGTACTTGTTATGAATAAGACTTCCATGAATATTTTTGTACCTTTTTGTATGTGGGTGGATATGAGCACTCGTTTCTCTTGGATGTATAAGTAAAAGTGGAATTACTAGTTCATAGAGTAAGTATGTATGTTCAACTTTATTAGAAACTGCCAAATAGTTTCCAGTTTTATACTCCAGTAGAGTATGAGACTGACTTTAAAGTGTTGGCCTTTTTTTTTTTTTTTTCCTTTTTGAGATGGAGTTTTGCTAGTGTTGCCCAGGCTGGAGTGCAATGGCCCAATCTCGGCTCACTGCAATTTCCACCTCCTAGGTTGAAGCGATTCTTCTGCCTCAGCCTTCCAAGTTAGTTGGGATTACAGACATGTGCCACCACACTCGGCTAATTTTTGTATTTTTAGTAGAGACGGGGTTTTGCCATATTGGCCAGGCTGGTCTCAAACTCCTGACCTCAGGTGATCTGCCCGCCTCAGCCTCCCAAAGTGCTGGGATTACAGGCGTGAGCCATCGCACCCGGCCAAGTGTTGGCTTTTTAATTTTATCCGTTCTGATGGTGTGTAGTCTCTCACTGTGGCTCTAATTTGCAGTTTCCTGATGACTAAGGATGACATCTAAGCACCTTTTCATGTGCTTCTAACCCATTCCATTGTATTCTTCTGTAACGTTCCCTTACAAGTCTTTTGCTCATTTTTAATTGGGTTGTTTTTCTTCATTTATGGGAGTTGTTTATATATTTTGTCCTATTTCCCAGTAGTGTATTTGCTTGTCATCCACTTTTTTTTTTTTTTTTTTTTTTTTTTTGAGACGGAGTCTCGCTCTGTCACCCAGGCTGGAGTGCAGTGGCGCGATCTCGGCTTACTGCAAGCTCCACCTCCCGGGTTCACGCCATTCTCCTGCCTCAGCCTCTCCGAGTAGCTGGGACTACAGGTGCCCGCCACCACGCCCGGCTAATTTTTTGTATTTTTAGTAGAGACGGGATTTCACGTCATCCACTTTTTAACAGTATCTTTGATAAGCAGAAAAATGTCTAAATTTTAATAAAAATCCAATTATTTTCATTCACCATTAGTGTCATTTAGTCCCAAGAAATTATCACTACCCACAAGGTTATGAAGAAATTCTAGTTTCATTGTTTTAACTTTTACATTTAAGTCTGTGATCCTTCTTGGATTTATTTTTCAGTATGGTGTGATACAAGGATCAAATTTATTTTTCCCCCTCCAACTAGAAATCCATTTATTGAAAAGATTTACTTTTCCACATTGAACTGCATTGGTACTTTAGAAAAACATCAAGTGACTGTACATGTATAGGCCCATTTCTAGACTCTTATGTTCCATTTATCTGTCTAATATCAGTTTTATAGTCTCAATAACTATAGCTAACTAGTGAGTCTTGGAACTTGGTAGTGTAAATCCTCCAACTTTGGCTTTTTGTTTGTTTTGTACGCTCTCCTTGATTGTTCGTAGGCCTTTGATTTATCATAAATTTTAGAACTGGCTTGTGAATTTCTAGAAGACAGTGTGCTGAGATTTTGGATGGATTGTATCCAATCTATAGATTGGATAATTTGGAAAGAATTTACATCTAACATAGTTTCTTCTGTTTATTCATTTATTTCATATTTTTAACATTTTTCCCCAGCAAATTTTTGTCATTTTCGGTGTAAAAGTCTTGCATATCTTGTGTTAAGTTTATTTGTCAGTATTTGGTGGGTTTGGATGAGATATGGAAATGATATCTAAAATTTTTCCCAGTTTATTACTAGCATTTAGAAGTAATTTGGTTTTTGTAAATTGAATTTGCATTTCTTCCCTAGATAAATACAATTATTTCTGCTAGGTTGATTTCTTTGAATTTTACATGTACAATTATGTCTATACTAAGTAATTTCATTTTTCTTTGCCAGTATTCATGACTTTAAATTATTCTTTTCATCTTCTTTGATTTGTTGTACCTCCAGTAGTACAATGCTGAGTAGAAATAGAGTGAACATCCTTCCAAACCTTCAAGAGAAACCATTTGATAATTTATTATTAAAGACTTTCAATCTTTTTTTTTTTTTAATGCTCTTTATAGGATTGAGGAAATTCCCTCCTACTCCTAGTTTTCTGGGAGTTGTGGTTTTTTTTTTTTTAATTATGAATAGCTGTTGAATTTTATCAGATGCATTTCCTACATTTATGGAAATGATTTTATGGTATTTCTGTTTTTGTCTGTTTATGTAGTACAATTAACAGTAATTGGTTTTAAAATGATAAATCAATCTTAACGTTCCTGGGGTGAACCCCACTTAATCATGATTTGTTTTCCATTTTTATCTGTACTTCTGGATTCATTCTGCCAATATTTTTTTTAGGATTTTTGCATTTATGTCCATAAGGGACATTGGTATATAGTTTCCTTGTAATGTTTTTGTCAGATTTTAGTATTGCACTTGTAAAAAAATGTTGTGAAGTGCTTCCTCTTTCTTTATTCTCTGGAATAGTTTGTATAAAATTGCTATTTTTTCTTCTTCAAAAGTCTAGTTCATTTGCCAGTAAAGCCATCTAGGCCTGGATTTTTCTCTGTCGGAAGATTTTTTTATTTTGATTTTTAAGTTATGATTTTTATTTTTTTAACAGGTAAAGAACTTTTCAGATTTTTTCTCCCTGTGCCATTTTTGAAAAGCTGCATTTTTCAAGGGATTTGTTTCCTCTAGTTGTTAAATTTATTACCATAAAGTGGCTAATAACATTCCCTTTTTAAATCTTTTAATGTTTGTAAGTTCTGTGTTGATTGATGTCTCTTTTTTGTTGCTTTATTTCCTTCATCGTACTTTCTTTGTATTTTATTTGCTATTCTTTTTCTAGCTTTTTGTGGTAGAAACAAGATGATTTGTTTTAAGCATGTCTTGTTTTCTAATATGCTTTTAAAACTATGAATTTTCCTTTAAGCCTGGCTTTTGCTGCATTCCAGCAAAAAGAATTTGTTGTATTTAATTATCATTGAGTTTTATTCCTTTGAGGTGTAAGAACCTGAAAACATATGTATGGTATCATTCTTAGAAAGCATGTTTAAAGTACACTACAGTGGTGGACATAACTTATTTAATGGTTCTCCTTTTATTGTCATATTAATTTGGAATATGATAAAAGGATAATTGGCAAGGTAAAAAGTCATACTTTGTCAATGATGGCTGGTCGCGGTGGCTCACGCCTGTAATCCCAGCACTCTGGGAGGCCGAGGCAGGCAGATCGCAAGGTCAGGAGATCGAGACCATCCTGGCTAATATGGTAAAACCCTGTCTCTACTAAAAAAATTAAAAAAATTAGCTGGGTGTGGTGGCGGGCGCCTGTAGTCCCAGCTACTCAGGCTGAGGCAAGAGAATGGCATGAACCCAGGAGGTGGAGCTTGCAGTGAGCTGAGATCATGCCACTGCACTCCAGCCTGGGCAACATAGCGAGACTCCTCAAAATAAAAGAAAGTCATACTTTGTCAATGATATATATTCAGTTAACTCTTCTTTTAAATGAGTATTTAAATCTGTAGCTTCTATGGCTTCTTGAAAAAAAGCAGTCATTATTGTCCAACAGGGAAGATTCTTGTTTGTATGGCTAGTGTGCAAAATGTTCTTAAACTTTTCATTACATTCTTTGTTTAGCTGAACTTCGTTAATAGATTATAGACACATAGATTATAGATGTTTTTAGTTATGAATACTAAGTATAATATTTTATTATAGTAAACAAAAAGTTTGAGTCATTTTTGGGTCACTTTTCTCTTTGGCATTGCTTATAGTGTGATTTGTCACCGCATTTTTTTTTTTTTTAATGTAGACCCTAAGTATTTGTGATCCATATTTTTTCTCAACTTAAATGTCTATTAGAAAGACATTTGAATACTTACTGTATTTATGACACTGCTAAGTTTTTATTTGTGTTAGGGCATTTTAAAGTGAAAAACTTTCCAAAGTATTGGTACGTCTGAAATAAATAGAGAATCTGGATTTGTGATTTTTTTCCTTAAAATCAAGTTTGTATGCATGCTGTTTATCTTATTCCTTTTAAAATAGAGAATTATTCAATTAAAGTCTAACCATTAAAAGTCTGACCAGTTATTCACAATTAATATTATTTTTAGTGGACCTTGATGTTCATTTTATTGAGTAAAAATAGTGTCATGTTGAAGAGTTTCCTTTCTGTTGATGACAAAATATACTGACATTTTGTTTTGCATTGCTTCCTATTTCTAATAACAGGTATTTGAAAAGTTAAGTGATATTCACAAAGTTACTCAGTGAACATGGGTATTTTTCAGAACATCGTATTTAAACAGCATTTGAATCTTTAGAATAATTCATTTCCTATATCAAATATCATCTTTCTCTCTGTTGTTGTGTCTTATAAACTAAATTTTTATGTCAAACATCTAGGTAGCTAGCTACCTCACTCTGACAGGCATGTGGTCCCTTCCTTCTTGTCCCCAACCCATTCTGTTCAGGCTGTCACATTTCTACTTGTTTTTGTTTGTATCACTTGCATCATGTGTCATATTTTTCAAGATGTTCTATGGTATGTGATTTAGTATATAAACAAATACCCAACATAAAATGGTCCGGTCCGTGGCCTATTTGCTTAATATATAGACAGATATCCAATATAAAACCGATACTGGTCCATGGCCTGTTAGGAACCAGGCCACACAGCAGGAGGTGAGCGGAGGGCAAGTGAGCATTGCTGCCTGCCTGAGCTCCACCTCCTGTCAGTCAGATCAGCAGTAGCATTAGATTCTCACAGGAGCGTGAACCCTATTGTGAACTGCACGTGTGAAGGATCTAGGTTGTGTGCTCCTTATGAGAATCTAATGTCTGATGATCTGAGGTGGAACATTTTCATCCCAAAATCATCCCCCTGCTGTGGAAAAATTGTTGTCCACAAAACTGGTCCCTGATGCCAAAAAGGTTGGAGATCGCTGCTATAGATTATATGCATTGTCTCCTATCCAAAAAAATCCTTCAGTTAATACTGAAAGAAAAACAACTTGTCCATATTCTTACTCTGCTTTTCCTTCTCTAATATACTTCTCTTCATCTGATCTCTATACTTAATAAAACTCTAAATACATGCAATGTGACTCCTACCCAACTTTCCTGAAAGAGCTACCTTCACAGATCATGTATGTCCTCAAAAACAACTGTTTATTAAAAGTAATTATCTTAATATCTCACATTGTTACTTAATTGTTCTTTTGTTCTTTTATTAGTTTTTTGGTGCTTCTATTACCGTGATATTTTGGCTGACCTCCCACTTTTCTTATCTCACTCCTTTCTCTAGCTCCTTGAATGTTCTGCTTCTTCCTTGTAAGTTTCTCAAGGAGCTGTCCTCATCATTTCTCGCTGGAGTGTTTATCATGGATGTTATAAAGGACCTTAAACTATAACCCATGTGGAGTTGACTCCAAATTATTTTCTCAGAAATATGACATTTCTGTTCTCCACTTCCTTTTCAGCTTCCTACTGTACATTTGCTTCTGAACATCCTAACAGCATATAAAACTGTACATATCTAAAGCTTAAATTATTTTCCGTTCTCATACCAGTTTCTGGTCTTTACTGTCCTTATATCAGTTAATGGTTTTATCATTTTCTAAAGTCTTCCTTAGATCTCTCCTTTTTCATTCTTTCTCCCTATTTTGTTTCCTATCTGCTTGTGACTGCCATCCATCCTTTGTGGATTTTTTGCACAGCTTCTGATCTGCTCATTTCCAGCTACCTTATCCATATTTACTAAGTCTCCCTAATGCATTGAAAAAGTTATAATCTTGATTGAATTCCTGTATCCAGTTGATTATCTTCACCACCTACTAAATGTCTCGTTAGCCTGGCATTCAGCACTAAATAATCTAGCTAGCCTCAAAGGGCTTTTCTAGCTTTTACTCTCCTTGTTTCCAACATATTTCAGCCAACCTTGACTATTCCTTATTTCTCAAGTAAGTTCAGTTTTTCCTACATTTTCTTATGTTTCTCCTTTCACTTGGAAAAAAGGAAAATTTGCTGAAAACCATGTTCCTATAAATATTTCTACCTATAGATATTCTACCCTTTCTAATGCCTATGTACTGCTATTTTTCTCTTTTTATCCCAAATGCTATCTAATTTCACTTAGAGATTTAGGAAATCATCCTTTCATTTGACCCCTTTCCTCCAGAATATGTCCTCTGAGCACTTTGAAGCTTTCTTATGGATGTGTACCATGGTTACATATATAGATCTTATCTTTCTAAATGTACATTCCTTGACAGCCGGGGAGTAGTATATCAGGTCATTTAAGTTTTGTGGAGGGATTACCCACAGAGTGGGGATTACTTCAGAGGATTGTACAGGATGTGCCCTATATAAGGATTACCTCCTGAAATGTGGGCTCAAATGGGCACTAACGTGCTAGAGGGGATACCTTTTCTGTTTTGCACATGTGCAGAAGCCCTGTCTACCATTTCATATAATTGGCACACATGTAATAAATTAGGTCAAGACCTTGTATACAAGTATTACTTGTTCTCCATATCATTACTTACTGCAGTCTACAAGTGATTTTTTATAAATTATATCCCCTTTTCTATTTAGTCTGTGCCATTTCCTTTCTGCTACCAGTTTCTGAAAAGTTTCTCCTGTTACATATCCATTCTAACTGTCCACATACATTAGGTTCTTGCTTATAAGAAGTTCTTGCTCATAACAAGTTGAAGTGATCTAGTATCTCTTTTGCAGTTTAATTGTTGACATATGACTATGTTTATTTCTAAGTCACTCTTTAGATTGCTTCTTTCTTGAATCCAGGTAATTAAAACCACACACGATTTAAATTTCTCTTAATTTTTATGTTCACCTGCATCACCTTCATTTTTAAGTCTTTGAATTTGTCATTGGTATTTTTATGCTTAAATTTATCATTTTCTCATATCTGAGATTCAAGTTGTATTTGTTCTTTATTCTAGGTCGTTCTTCCCTCTTTCCAATAGATGATGGCTTGCTGGATGATGGTCACAGTGATCAAGTTGGAGTTTTAAATTCACCCACCTGTTATTCAGCTCATCAAAATGGAGAGCGAATAGAACGCTTCTCTCGAAAAGTTTTTGTTGGTGGTCTTCCTCCAGATATTGATGAAGGTATTTATTAAGATATTTATTAACATGGTGATTTGGACTTTAACACAAACAAAAAAATATGAAATTTAATTGAATGGACTATGAAAGTTTTTACCACCTAGAAATTTTCCGAATTAGAATGCATTTTCTTCTTTTAAAATATTTTATCACCTATCGAAATATGAAAGTTGAACAAAAGCTTTTTTATTTTTTTCCTTAGATCTTACCATATTTGTAACTGCGAGCATTTTTTGTAAATAAGATTTTCATGACCTAGGTCATATTCTACTTGTTCTTAAAATATAGAATATATTTAGGTATATAAAACTTAAAGCTTTTTGTATCACCATAATGTGTGCATGCACACATACACTGAAATAAATGGAACCAACCATAAGATTATATCAAATGCTTGGTAATCAAAAGTTTAATTTATTTTTATTTATTTATTTTTTTTGAGGCAGAGTCTCATTCTGTCTTCCAGGCTGGAGTGCAGTGGCGCAATCTCGGCTCGCTGCAAACTCCATTTCCCGAGTTCAAGCGATTCTCCTGCCTCAGCCTCCTGTGTAGCTGGGACTACAGGCGCATGCCACCATGCCCCACTAATTTGTTGTATTTTTAGTAGAGACAGCGTTTCACTGTGTTAGCCAGGATGGTTTTGATCTCCTAACCTCGTGATCTGTCCACCTCAGCCTCCCAAAGTGCTGGGATTACAGGCATGAGCCACCACGCCTGGCCAAAAGTTTAATTTCTTTAAGGATAAATGTGCTCTTAGAAACAGGGAAGAAAGAGGCTATTAAAACCAAAAGGGAAATGGAAACAGAACATGAATAGGAAATTAGGGTTTCACAAACACTAATAATTGTATGTGAAAATGATCATGTGTAATTATAACAAAAGAAAATTAATTGAAGACTTAAAATATTAAGCTATATTTGTGAGGTTATGAGAAATGTATCACTCATTCTTACATTTTAGGACATTTTTTAGTTATGATTCAGATATCCACAAACTTATTCTAAGTATTGATCTTCATAAGCTGTCTATGTAATGAAATAACATAAGACATAGCAATTGGATGTTACCTATATGGATTTCGGTGAAACTACCTGGCATGTATCAGACCCTATATTTTTTCAACATTATAGTTATTCAGGTCTTGTTTCAGCAGACCTTTTTTTCCTATACTAAAATGATTTTATTTGTGAAGCAGTAATAGATTCTATTTAATTTATATATGTTGGCGTTCTTTTCAGTCCAGTGCTATTTGTGGTTTGGTGTACTATAAAGTCATTAGTATCCATACAATGTTATATAAAATTTTAAAATTCACATGGAATTGAGTATTCTAACCACTGCATTGCTTAAAAATGAATTTATTTTGACAAAACTTGTTAAGCTTGACATATTATTTTAATAAGTATGTTAGACATATTCCCAGTGTTTATATTCTAATTTATCTTAAGGTATTTGGCACTTTTAAATGTTAAATCTTCATAGTAACAGTACAGAATTTCTTAGAACGAATCACTGAAACTAATTTCTAATGTGTATTATTGTACTTTATTAAGATGAAATAACTGCTAGCTTCAGAAGATTTGGGCCTTTGGTAGTAGATTGGCCTCATAAAGCAGAAAGCAAGTCCTATTTTCCACCAAAAGGTAAGGATTGTTATTGTTAATATTTGCTAGGAAATAATTGGTTGTATGAGAGCAAAAGAAAGAATAGCAGTTACTTAGCCAGTTAGGAATCATAAGAGACTTGCTATTTGATAATAATTTCATAGACTCAGATCAACAAATGTTTGAGTATTTTCTCTGTCTAAAGCATCATTTCAAGTAACTTGGGTATAGACATATGAAACAGTATCTCTGCGTTATGAAATTAAGATCTATGTGAAGTGATTGGTCTTTTATAAAATATAAATTTATGAACAGTTGAAATATAAGATTTATATTAAATGTTCTAGATAACAGCAGAGCAGTATAAATTATTGCCAACTCTGTTGATGAATAAATAATTTAGATAAAAAAGTAGCTAGTTGGATCTATTTTTTTTTCAATTATATAAAGGAAGATGCTTAGTTATGTTAGTCAGTAATTGCTAGGAAGACACCGTGGCTGATCACCACAGGACAAGAATTACAAATTGTGCTAACCTTCACATGCAAGTCACATGATCAAGTCACCATCTGTGGGGAGAGGAAGTATATCCTGCCCACAATAACAAGAGGAAGAGAGGAGAAAGGAGTCTTGAACATTAATTCAGCTAGTCAGAATTGCTAATGGAAGGTTCTCTGAAATGAATAAAAGAAAGAGGGAGGTTCAAAGATTAAGACTTACTTTAAACATTGCTGAAATATAATTTTAGCACACTACACATACTATTCAGTTTCATGACTCAGTGAATTGTCAAGCCTGGAGAAAAGACCCCAGTAGAACTGTTAAATGGTTCGATTTTGACTCTGGGAAATGAAGCATGATAAAGAAGTTACTGGCACATAAAAACTAGATACAGGTTTCTGGTGATGAATTATATGAGGCATATCTACTTTCTGTCATTGAGAATTATAGAACCTTCACTAATAGTTCACATAGTTTTTTAGATAAATGGAATAATGCAATTTTGTTTTAATACTTGCAGATCTATATATATATGTAGGGAATCAAGAACATCTTTTGAGTAGGGATTCCGGATCCTAGGCCTCTGTGAGAATCTGATTAAAGCTATCTACCTCTCTCCATGTAGTCTGGAGTTTATTGGAGGTCACAAAACCTTGGTTTAGAGAGGAAGTTATCTCCACATAGATAGAGATGTTTATTTATTCGCTTAGTTTTAGTGTTGTCCATAGTTTTACTCTCTTGCCATTTCATAAAGTTTACTTTATAAATGCCATTTTTATTGAATACTCAGAGTACTGAATTATTTTGTAATGTTCTCGACTAAGCTACCGTCATCACTTGCCTGGACTACTTCAGCTGTCTTTCTAGTCTCTCCACATCTCTAGCCCTCTCCAGTTTTCTCCTATAGTCCAGTCACAGCAGTCTTTGAAAACTCATTGGATGGTGCTATTCCTTACTCACCTGCATAAACCCTTTAATGGTTTCTCTTATTTTTAGGATAAAAGCAAAAATGCATTCACTCTGCCTGGCCTTGCCTTCTTTCTAGCTTCTTCTACTATTGCTGCTTGTTTCCTTCCAGTCCCACAGACTGGCCTTGTTCTCTCCAGCCTCAGTGCTTTTATGTATGATAATCTCTAGACTGACGGTGTCTCTTCCTTAAGTCTCTTTATATATTCCCTACTAATCTTGTATCTCAAGCTTAAGTGTAAGTTTGTCACAGAATACATTGAGGATCTACCAAATGAGGTCAGCTCCTCCTGCCCAACTCCTAGTGCTGTATGTGTCTTTCACTGCTAGCACTCATCACAGTTGCAGTATTACATTTTTACAACTTTAAACATTTGTAATTATTTTATTAATGTCAGTTTCTTTCAATGGTCTGTAAAATAGTGTCTTTATTCACCTTTGTGAATGTTCATATTCTCAATAACTCACGGATTTTTAACTGCCTAATACATGAGATAACAAAAAATACTATAGGATAGAGAAATTACTTCAGGTAGATGGGGAAAGCTTCACTGAGAGGTCTGGAATTAATCTAAGGTACT
Organism: Hylobates moloch; assembly: GCF_009828535.3. Classification (NCBI taxonomy): domain Eukaryota; kingdom Metazoa; phylum Chordata; class Mammalia; order Primates; family Hylobatidae; genus Hylobates; species Hylobates moloch. Next base: position 70,658,713 of record NW_026652292.1, on the reverse strand, counting down.
GTATATAGATAGATAAAAAGTACTTGAACAGAGTTCCAGGCAGGAATGGAAATAGAATTTTAAAAAGGAATTAGGAATTGTTTGGATGGAGAAAGATGCACATTTTTGCATGAGCCACTTGTTCACTTACAAGAACGGTGTACTCTAAGCCTAGAAAGATGGGATGGAACATATTTAATGAAACAGAATAGTTGTTGTCTTTATTGCTATTGTTGCTATCATTGTTATTGTGGTTTTGCAGTATTTAGTTTCTCTAATTGAAAAAATAAAATTGGCACTGGCAAATCATAGTTTTTTTGGTACAATTACAGTTAATTGTAGCCATTTCCAAAGACCAGTATCCCTAAACCTTGTTCTTTCAAGCAATTTTGTTATTTCTGTAATTCAGCATTTTCCATGGTTTGGAAAACACTGGTATAGAAGCATCCAGTGGGTGAAGCTACCTTGTAATTACAGCAGTGACTAGAGTCCCTTAGATGCTAAGCCACACACGTACGTAAGTTTCCTTTGCAGTGAATAACCTTCACCTTATGTGATTATTAGCTTGCTTTAACAAATTCGAAAGAAGCTATTATATAGTATGTTTTTGTGAAGAATATTTTAATATCTAATGACTTGCATTAGGTAAGTCATAATTTACCTGATATGGCTTAATTTTTGCAATATAAACGTTCCCTAATAATAACAAAAATTGAGCAGTATTAAAGATATTGAATTTAAAGTATTATTTTAAATTAAGCAATATTAAAATATTAATATCAAAAATTATAAAAATTGGCCAACATTAAAATACTGAATTTAATATACTATTTTAGTAAATTGGTCTTATATCCTTTTAATTACTACAAAATAGTTGTAGTTCCCAGATCCTTATTTTGTATCAAAATTAAAGCCTTAAAAAAATCTTCATTATTTTCAAGAATATTTAAATTGTTTCCAGCAGTGTAAAAAATCCAAGACATGTTTTTTAATCCTGTGTAATCTTACCTTTGGACGTTTGTATTTATATAGGGTGAAATCATTTATATAAGGTGAAATGGCTTCGGGTATTTTTTATGCAATCAGGTATTTTAATTTTATTAAAATGAAGTACTTTAGTGTCACATCAGACCTTTGTGGCATACAGCTATGGTTGACAATAAGCTGAGTTTTTCAACTTGAGTAAAAACATGACCTTACATTTCCCATTATATGATGGAACAGACATACATGGCCTGCTTGATGTCTGCTTCATACTGGGACTAGATTAAAATGCTGTACATTTGTTCGCATAGAAATCTTGCCAAGGTAAGGGATAGATCATTTATAGCTATCACTTGCTGGGAATAATCACATAATAGTAAACTTGCAGTGTAAATTTTGATGCCTTCTTTTTATAATGTAGTCTATTCTGTCTGCTGGATACATGATTTTTTATTAAAGATTGACAATTGGTTGTTTACAAGTCTAGATAGTCTCCAAACAGTTTGAAAAATGTATTCCACGGCTTTCCAAGTTGAGGCTTGATTTAAAAGTTTTGATCCATCTGACCCATGTTTTATTAAGGAACATGTTTCATTCCAACCTTCCTACTGTAGCTTTCTTAGTATCATTGGGAAGTTTTCATGAGACTGTGGAATGTTTCCTCTGCTTAGGGGATTTCCTGGACCTTTCCAAGTGTGTTCCAGTCTAAAAGTCTAGAACTTGGATTAACCTGAGGGCATTTATAGCAAACTTTAGCTCCAGATATACTCACCTGGTTAATTGTGCCAAGTTCTGTAACAAGGTAGTATCACTACTAGAAAGCACATGGGAGACCTTGGGGCCGACCTCGGTTTGAAATTATTCAACCAACTACTATGAGACTGACTTTGGTGGTACTTTGATTTTTTTCTTCTGTAAAACAGGAATAATATTTCATAGACTTTTGAGAATCAAATACTAATGCATGTAAGTTAGTACAGTATCTGATAGCAAGTGTTCTATATAAAGTAGCCAATTGCTTTACTGAGTATCTGTTTTAATGTGTATTACATAGGATATTGTGTTCTCTTGTAGAAGGTAAATGGTTTTTCACCCTATTTGACAGTTTTGTTTTTTTTTCAAAAGCATGTATTTTCTAAACAGTACTGAAATTTGGAGTAAAATCACTTGGCTTGACATATTGCCCTATCTTTAATGGTTATTCCAGGCTATGCATTTCTTCTCTTTCAAGAAGAGAGCTCAGTTCAGGCACTAATTGATGCTTGTATTGAAGAAGATGGAAAACTCTATCTGTGTGTTTCTAGCCCTACTATCAAGGACAAACCAGTAAGTAAATACCACATGAACTTCAGGCTACAAATGAAAATTTTTCAAAAATTGTTTTGAAATGATTGTTAATTAATAAAAGAACAATTAAACTACCATGTTGAGTTTTAGTTTTTGAAACATCCAGATAATTTATAGCAGGCATTCCCAACCCCTGGGCAGTGGACCAGTACTAGTGGTCCATGATCTATTAGGAACCAGGCCACACAGCAGGAGATGAGTGGCAGGCAAGCCAGCATTACTGCCTGAGCTCCACCTCCTGTCAGATCAGAGATGGCATTCTATTCTCATAGGAATGCAAACCCTATTGTGAACTGCACATGCGAGTGATCTGGGTTGCATGTTCTTTATGAGAATCTAATGCCTGATGATCTGAGGTGGAACACTTTGGTCTCGAAACCATCCTCCACCACCTCCATCCTTGGAAAAATTGTTTACCTCAAAATTGGTCCCTGGTGCCAAAAAGGTCAGAGACTGCAGATTTATAGTATCTAGATCAAAAGTTATAAAAATAATTTGTTGGCCGGGCGCGGTGGCTCACGCTTGTAATCCCAGCACTTTGGGAGGCCGAGGCGGGCGGATCACGAGGTCGGGAGATCGAGACCACGGTGAAACCCCGTCTCTACTAAAAATACAAAAAATTAGCCGGGCGTGGTGGCGGGTGCCTGTAGTCCCAGCTACTCGGAGAGGCTGAGGCAGGAGAATGGCGTGAACCCGGGAGGCGGAGCTTGCAGTGAGCCGAGATTGCGCCACTGCACTCCAGCCTGGGCAATAGAGCGAGACTCCGTCTCAAAAAAATAAAAATAAAAATAAAAATAAAAATAAAAATAAAATAAAAATAAAAATAATTTGTTTCCAGATCCCACTATACAAATTTTTAAACAATAAAAGAATCACTATTAACTGGTAAAAACAAACAGAAAATTCTCATAAGCCATCAAGGGAGTAAGACCCAATGTAATTTTCTTCATAGGTTCAAATACGTCCTTGGAATTTGAGTGATAGTGATTTTGTAATGGATGGTTCTCAGCCTTTGGATCCCCGAAAAACCATTTTTGTTGGAGGTGTTCCTAGGCCATTAAGGGCTGGTAAGTAGAATGTTAACAATTTTGTTTAAAAAAAAATCATTTAATATGTCCTAGTCAATTTAATAAACATTTGGAAACTATTGTGTACATGACACTATTGGACAGAGCAGGAGCAGATTCTTCATGCTCCAATAGCTGCTAACTACAGAATTTTGAAACAAGTTCTGAGGCCCCTTCTTGAAACTCTCAAACTGGAGAATTGGGTACTTATCTGTCAATATTAGTGCAGTAGCTAACTACAAGCATATCTATAAGAATCTACCTAAATATTTCCGATTTCCTAAGTATACCTCTCTGAGATATGAGAATTTGGGGTCTGTTTATTTTGTGTACATTGATTCCAATATCTGAAAAAGAAATATGGGATTTTTTTCTCTTTTATCTATATTTTAATCATTAAAGTAGCACTTTAGATAAGTGAATGATGATAAACTTGTGTTGAACAATAACTAGGAACCAAAAACCTACCAAAATATGTCACATAGGAATACAATTGTAGATATAAATGCCCACTTTGCACATGTTAGATGGTACTGTGCACGATGTGTGGAGTGTTAGTGATTTCCATCACTGAGAACATCCTCTCCCCAATCTTAGAGATACATGTTAAAGAACTATTCATACATGTAAATAGTTACGAATATGATGACTTCTACAAAGAAGTACTATAGGGAACAGAAGAGCATGTAGCAAGGAAATATGATATCTGATACCTTGAAGGTATTTGAAGTCTGATATCTTGAAGATATTTGTAGTTGAGCTGACATATAAAGACTGGGCGAAAGGAGTAGGATCAGGGTGGTAGTAGGGTTCTGAGGAGTGTGTTGTTTCACAGAAAGGGAACAGCTTATTTAAAGGTCTTGAGTGGAGGGAAACAGGGTGCTTTGGAGGAACTGAAAGAAGCCCAAAGTGCCTGACTTGGGATACAAGGAGTGAGGGAAGGGACACAAGGAGACAGGAGTCAAATCATACAAGTCTAATGGACTAACTTGGTATTTATTCTCAGAGCAAGGGTAAAATAAACCATTGAAGAGTTTTTAAGCAAAAGAGAGACTTCATCATCTTTGCAGTTTTCAAAGTTCACTTTAGCTAATGACTCATAGAGAGGGGGGCCAGGGTGAGAGTAAATACGGGCAGACCAATTTAGCATCCTATTATTACAATCCAGGAGATAGACAATGGTGGCTTGGATTAGTGGTAGCAGTGGAGAAAGCCAACTGAACAGAGGTGACAGATATTTATGAGGTAAACACAAAGACTGAATCTCATCTTTCAGTCATAAGCCACTGAGTGGATAGTGATGCCTTTTACTGAGATGGAAGGAACACTGGAGAAGGAGCAGATAGGGAGGGAAGATTATGATCTTGGTTTTGAACACAAGTGTATGGCACCATTCAGAGCTCCCAAATAGAAATTTCAATTAAACCATGGTATATGGTATATTTTTTATGTATTTTTATGGTGGTATCTGGTATATTTTTTAAGAGAATCACTCTTTATACTGTTTTAAAAACAAGCTGGGAAGGCAAAGGCCAAAAGCAAAGAGAGATAAGGCTATTGCCATGAACCAGATGAAAAATGATGTTAGCATGAATCAGGATGTTAGTAGTGATGGAGGTGAGGCGATTGGACTCTAGATATGTTTTAAAATCAAGTTTACAGGATTGCATGTGCAGTATGGAGCAAGGGAAGAATACAGAAAGGATGAAGCCAAAGATCTTGACAACCTCATCTTTTCTGTTGCTTTCTAACTGGGTCAGCAGAAACTCATTGGAGCAGGTTTAAATGGGATAGGGGAATATTATGAGTTCCATTTTTAATATACTGAGTGTGGCCAGTGCCTGTTAAATATCGAGTTGTCCAATAGACAGTTGCATGTACAAGTCTGGCATCCAGGGGAGAGGTCCACACTAGAGATAAAAATGTAGGAGCTTAGAAACATATAGATGGTGTTTAAAGCTATGATACAGGATGAAGTTACCAAAGCCAGGAGTGTAGTGTTGCAAGGATTGAAAGTTAGGGTACTCTGACATTGAAAAGTTAAGGAGTTTAGGATGAACTATCAAGGAAGACTCAGAAGAAATTTATCAGTGAGGTAGTAGCAGAATTAGTGGGATAATATATTCTAGAAGCCAGATGGAGAAAATATTTGAATGAGAAGGAAGGGATTAACTGTGTTCAATGCTACTTACAGATAGATTGACCATTGGACTTAGCTTGAACAATTAGAGTGGAGTCATGGTGTGATAGTCTGATTAGAAAAAGAGTTGAATATAGAATGGGAGGAGAGGAATTGGGGGGAATACTGGAACAGACTTTGAGAAATTTGGTTGTAAGGGGGAACAGAGAAATGGAGCAGTAGCTGAGAGGGAGAAAAAGTGTTATGGGAATTTTTTTTAAGGTAGGAAAATTATAGTGTACTTGGGAATGACCTAGTATAAGGGGAAAACTGATTGTACAGAAGGGAAAGGGGAAAGTTGCTGAAGCAGTGTCCTTAGTGAGAGTGTATGGGATCTAGTATGCAAGTGAAAGGATTGGATTTAGGAAAGAGCATGGAACTATTTCTCTATAGGACAGAAGATAAGAGTATATAGTGGGTTTAGTGCTGTAAGTAGGTAGATGTGATGGTGGTGAGTCACTTTATAGTTAAAAAAAAAGCATCCTTGATCCCCGTCCTTTTTTAACAACAGCCTCTTATCTGCCACTCTACTCCTGGTCAAATGATAATATACTATTGACTTTTACGTTTTACAAAAAATACTTAAAAATTGTTGATTACTGTGTTCTCTCACATTGGATGTAAACTTCTTTTCCTTTTGAAGTGGAACTTGCTATGATCATGGACCGGCTGTATGGTGGAGTTTGTTATGCAGGAATTGATACAGATCCTGAGCTAAAATACCCAAAAGGTGCTGGGCGAGTTGCTTTCTCCAATCAGCAGAGCTATATTGCTGCCATCAGTGCGCGGTTTGTTCAGCTTCAGCATGGTGATATTGATAAACGTGTAAGTTGCATATTGGGAAATCACTTATGTCCTATAATAAGGTGCTGATCCAAAGCTTCATACCCTAAGGAGTTAATAATACAATTTGAACACTGTTTAATTTTTATACTTCTTTAAGTCTTAAAGGATATTATATAAAAATATCCTTGAAATGGAAAATTACTGAACACACTTTAAACTTTAGGTATAATATAAAAATATTAATATCATTGTGCAGCCATGTCAGAATTTTTTAATCAGCCAATAAGGTCAAATATTCTAACCGTGGAGGCAGAGATGTTGTTTTAAGAGCCTGTACATTGGAGTCAGACTGCCTGGGATTGAACCCCATTTCTACAAATTAACCTTCTCTATGCCTCTTTTTCCTCACTTGTAAAATAGAAAACAATGAAAATATGTTTTTCTCAGTAATTTTGAGGATTAAATAAATTTACATATATATAAGCACTTAGAATAGAACTTGACGGAGAGTGTTATTTAAATGTTTGTTTTCATTTGTCACAAAATCTAAAATAAAAATGCATTGTGTATATTTCTCTAAAATAATTGACCTAAACTTAAAATTTTTTTAGTAGTATTGCTTGAATCATCACAATAAGAACTTTTAAGAAGTACTAGGAATGATAACTGAAACCCTATTGAATAATTCCAAGTACTGACTACCCTCTAAAATAGGGAAAGACACTAGCATTCATTTACAAATCTATTTTATGCCAAAATCTGTGAACAGTTCCTATACATAGCTAAACATATTATAAAATAATCATGTTTATATTTATAGTATAGCAGAAATACATTAAGAATATGGGGGTAAATGAATTTTTATATCTGAATTAGTAGATAGAAGATATAACTTGAGTGGATACTCCTTTTCCCCAATATAACAGTTTCTTGAAGCCTCTTCTGGGGCTGTTTGGGACATTAAAAGACTATATTGGGGACAGGGAAGCTAGTTAATTAATACCAATTGACTGGACCATGCATGCTAGAAGTAGTCCCTGATGTAATTACCCAACCGTCTCATTTAGAAAAGAAACGCAGCATAGGTTCAGTTCACAAATGCAGAGTAGGGTTTTTTTTGTTTGTTTGCATTGCTACTTAAAAGGTTGCCAAAAAAAAAAAAACTAAGAGGAGGTGCTCTGCTTTTGACAAGACATGCATACATAACTTTTCTGAACTTGTCTGAACGTTAAGAGTTCCTCTAGTGTTGTGGTTCTCAACCTCTGCTGTACATTATTCACCTAAGACTAGGTGAAGTGTAGTGTTAATGAAACTTCCTTTTGCATATAGAAGAGTTTAATTATTAGAGATTATTAATGAAAAATAGGTTTTGAAATTCAATTTTCCATCTTTAAAGTCTCTGGTTTTGAGTAAGGTATGTTAGCTTCATAAAACTAATATCTAGAATTTTAAAAATACAAATAATTGAAATCATTGCATTTGTAAAATTTTTGTTCAACAGTTTTATATTAAAATGTAACTCCTGAACATCTGGCGTTTTATCACGTATTATGGAAGTGAAGTAAACATCACAGACCTTGGTTTCAATTTGTCTAAAATCTTATTAAAAAAAAAAAAAAAGAAATAACCATGAGAAAGAAACCCAGAAAACATATGTAAATGTATTGCATTTATGCATATATTTATAGCATTTCTACTTCATGCTAGATATTCTTCTAGGCACTGGAAACTGAATGTTGAGCAAATGGGTGCTGTCCCAGTGTTCATGGAGTTTATAATTCAGTGAGATGAAATCCGGCAACTCTCATGCTACCTTAATGTGTTCTTTGTTCATAATAATGTTCTTTTTTATTATAGCTATAATTTGTAGTGAAGATAATGAATCAAAAATAGCAGCCTGGCAAAGAAAAGATAGAACCCATAAAGGAAAAAGTTGAGAGATAAAAATCAAGCATAAAAATTTTAAAAATTTGTGTTAAAGATTGTAAAGCCACTGGAAAAAAAGGTTAAAAATTCTTAACTGACAAAAGAGAACTCATAAATCAATTTAAAAAACAAACAAAACTCCAGCAAGACAATATGCAAAAGATACAAACAAGCAATTCAGAAAAGCCAAGTGTCGAATATACATAAAATATATCCTAATCCTAATCAATGAAATATAAACAACAATGTAATTCCATTACCCATCTATCAAATGAACATCCTACAGTTTTTGTAATCAACTTTTAGGTTGTTTCTAGTTTGTTGTTGTTCTTACAAATAATATTGCGGAAAATATCCTTATATTCATTTTCTGCACTCATGCAAGTATTTCAGTAGAATACATTCAGAATACAAACTGTTGGGTCATTATTTTTTACTATAGGCAACTTTACTTTATCTCAATCCAGTCCTTCAGAACACTCAGTGTTCTGCTGTCTCCTAAGGAAGGGCTGAGCTGTTACGCTGTCTGGCACTTTTCAGCCAAACAACGGTAAAAACCTTCCATTCATAAAGTTATCACAAGCAGGAAAGCAAGGCTATTGCAGCTAATAGTAGCTAATACTAATTTATAGAATATTTTACCATGTGCCAAGCACTGTCATATGCTTTTACATTCACAATTTAAGCCTCACAACTCTGAGACAGGATCTGTTACTCCCACTTGACAGATGTGGAAACTGAGGTGGAGAAGTTTATCATTCAGAGCTAACTCCAGTCTGAAGTGTTCTGCCAAGTCAGACCTTCACAACGCGACTGGTACTTTATATCTTACAAATTTACAGAAGTCTAGGCATGCCCTTTGTAAGATTCTCCACAGTTCTGGCTTGTCTGTGCCAGTTATTTCCAAGCAGAGTGTGACTCGCACCTGCATTGGAGAAGCGCTGCCTTAATCAGTGGCTGTTCGGGTTCTGCCATCTCACAGGTGATACTGGAATGAGGGAAAAAGGTGTGGAAACTGTCTTCCATGACTACTTGATATCTCTTTTGTTTTTCACTCACAATCTCCCCTAAGTCTGAAAATACCAGCACACAGGTGTTTCAAACATGTTATTCAAGAAAGGTGAGAGTGGAATGTTTTGCAAATCAGATTTTTATAGATTTTTAAAGTGTTTTAACCTACTACATGGTAAAGCTCCTTCCTTGAGAAACTGCCCATTTCCTCAGCTTTTAATGCTGGTGCTTTTTTTCTGCTATAGAAACATTTTAAGTTATTACAGAATTTGGTTTCTGAAGCAGACCCTAATGAGACTTTCTTTTTTTTCAAGGTGGAGGTAAAGCCATATGTGCTAGATGACCAGATGTGTGATGAATGCCAGGGCGCACGCTG
>NW_026652292.1:70376558-70644058 GCF_009828535.3 Hylobates moloch | reverse complement strand
TTGTTCACAAGGTCTCATAGCCTTGAAGGTGAAAGGCCAGGCTAATTCGAATGCAATGCAGTATGCTAATAAAAGATAAAATACACTTTCATAAATGTGTATAAAGCATGAAAGGAACATTCTTCTTAAGTAATATCATTTCCTTGAAATTTGAAATGATGAAGAAAACCTTGTTTGGGATAGAGGAAGATAGACTATAGATATTGATTATTATTAATAATTGTCTTCAAATTACAATATATGTAATTTTTAAATGCATTTAATATATATTTAAATGTAACACATTCTAAATATTTTAAGTCAAATATTTAAGTCAAATTTCCTTGAAATGATATTACTTAAGAACTTTTATGCAGGAGATAGCATTTGACTTAAATTTTTCCATGAACAAAGAATTAAAAGATCACAAAGATTAGCACTCACAAATCCTTTCTAAAAGTTACTTAAAGATCTATTTCACCAAAAAGAAGGAATGATAATAAAATACCCAGGAAACATGAAGACATGGGATACTACATAGGTAAAAATATTCTAGTGTATAGTTAGGAAACGAAATGTGGCTAAAAAGCTTCACACAATTTAGAAGCAATTCCCAATAAAGTCATAATTTAAAACATCGACATTAAAATAATACTAAAACTCAAGGTAATTCAAAGCAAAACCTGGATGAGCATTTGAAATGATGAAGAAAACCTTGTTTGGGATAGAGGAAGATAGACTATAGATATTGATTATTATTAATAATTGTCTTCAAATTACAATATATGTAATTTTTAAATGCATTTAATATATATTTAAATGTAACACATTCTAAATATTTTAAGTCAAATACACAAATTATGAAAAAGATAAAACCCCACCCACCCTTTCCTCATCTACAATTTCCACTCATAAAAGGCAACTTTTAACTCTTTTTGTTTTCACTTTAACAGTATCATGTTATTTGCCTTGTTATAGCTAAATAGCACACTTAGTGTTTGTTTTTCAGTTTAAGACATTGCTGACCTCCTAAAATAACTGCATATTTTGTTTCAGACATCCCCCATGTGTGCACACACACACTCAAACCAGAGTGTTCATTTTGTGAATAATTTATCACGCTGATGATTATTTCCTGAGCACTTTTCTGTATATTTTACACCTCACTAATAAAATTTATTTTAAAAAGGAAAATGGAAAGGAAACCATGCTTCCTTCAATAGCAGGATAAGAGAGTGAATCAAAGAGATTTTTCATAGTGACTAAATTCCAGGTCTATAGGCTGTTTTTAAAACCATTTTGTGCAATGTAATGCACATATGGAAAATGAATTTCATATCAATTCACATTATGAATAATTTTACAACTTGTTGAGAAATAGAAAACTTCAAAGCAGAGACTCAACAGGTTTCTGTACATCTATGTTCATAGCAGCATTAGTCACAACAGCCAAAAGGTGGAAGCAACCAAAATGTTTGTCAACGGATGAATGAATAAACAAAAAGAAGTATATGCATAGAATGGAATATTCAACCTTAAAAAGGAAGGCTTAAAAATTCTGATACATGCTACAACATGGTGGAAGCTTGAAGACATACTGGGTGATATAAGCCAGTTGCAGAAGGACAAACACTGTATGATTCCATTGCATGAGGTACCTAGAGTGCTCAAATTCATAGAGAAAGAATGGTGGTTGCCAGGGGCTAGGGGAAGCGGGGAATGGGGAGTTATTGTCTGGCACAGAATTTCATGTTGAGATGAAAAATGTTCTGGAGATGGATGGTGGTGATGGTTGTGCAGCAATGTGAATGTACTTAATGCATTTATATATGTAAAAATAAGTATATGGAGATGTGAAGAATAAGACAAGGTGTTCATGGTCAATTCTAGGAGTACTCTGATAATTTCAATGACATATTAAAATAAGGGAGATGTGTGCAATAGGCCACAAGAACACAGAAAATAAGGTAAGTAATAATTTAAAGAACAAGTGAATAAAGAACATTTCCTGGAAGAAATAAAAACTGAGATTAGGCATGAAGAGTATGTGTTACTTAACCAAAAGAAAAAAGCGATAAGAGATTTTAGGCAGAAGAAAGTTTGAACAAAGCTCAAAACAACCTGTAGGGTGTGTCTCTAGAGTGTAAATTCCAAAGCCCAGCATGGCAAATAATGAGGTTAGAGATCTAACTGTGCAGATTATGGAACTTTTCAAGACCCAACTTCCCTGCCATCTCCTCTAGGAAGCTTCATTTCAATTAGCTTTCTCTCTACCCCACACTCACTGGAGCCGGGATCTACCATTTTCTCCTCTCGAAGAAGAAAATACATTATGTTAGTACTTAGGCCTCACATGACAAATGGCAGGCATGTGGTGATACTGTCAAGACACAGTCATATGATAAGTAGTGGCACTATGTGTCAAAATAAGCTCTACTGCAAAAGTTAGCCTTCCCTAATATATAGAAAATATGTCTGTATGATTTGAATCTTTAAGTACAACAGACAACTGAGATTTTTTTAATGACAGCCTTGAACATATCATATAATACTATTATTTTAACGCCCAGCTTTACTGCTATTTGAGAAGTATTTTCTACCAAACAGTGAATCTACCTGTTCAATTACCTCTAAACTGACTACTTCCCAACTAAGGAATGCCATCAGTTGAGTTAGATATTGTTACCGATACAACCTTCCATCCAGTCTTTCTGCTGCTTTTCTTGTGAGCATCTAAGTCAGTATGCTAAACTACTTGTGTGTGAATCAGGATTTTTCTATATGTTGTGTAAATACAAAACAAATAGAGGAAAAACTGTACGCTAAGGCCAGTAAGCCAGTGGTGAAATAAGAGTGATATGTAATCCTTTGTTGTAGTAAGACAATGAGATTTCAGGGCTAATTTATTACTGCAGCATGACCTAGTCTAGCTTGACTAACAGTTGTCATATACCACAAGATGGAAAAATTGAAGTAAGTAAATTGCAGGGCCAAGATCCAAACCTAGTTCTGACTACACCAATGGTTCTCAAATCTATGCTGATGATTTCTTAAAATATATATTCCCGAAATTCCAGGCACAGATATTTTTATTCAGTAGGCCTTGAGTGAAGCCCAGATGAATATATTTTTAGCATGTTCCCCAGGTGATTCTGCTGTACAGGCAGGGGCAGGAGCCATCGGACTATGCCACACCACACTGCCCTGCCTTATTGTTCCCATCATCATACTCTAATGTTCTTGTAACAGAAGCATGGCTGCTCTTGACCTTTGAGGGAAAATAATGTCTAGAAAGGGAAAAGCTTGGAGAAGATATGTTAGAAAATTATAAAGTCAGAAAAGGGGCAAACCCATATAGTAGAAAGATAGTGAATTGGGAGATGCATATACAGTTAGAAAAAGGAATGTCTATTCTATCCTTGCCCTGTAGGAGCTAGAAAATCTTGAGAAAGTCTATTAAGCTTACTGGGCATCAGTGATACCTAATATACAGAATTGCTATGCAGATTAGGGATTATGTATGTAAAGCACCCAGTGTTCTGCCTGGCACATAGATACACTTGATAAATATCAGCTTTTTCCCATCCCTCTCCTGCCTTCTAGAAGCATCACATTGGCTTTCACTTCCTGCATCTAGCAGACTGGAATAGAGACACATTTAGGGGCAAAAACAACAACAACAGCAGCTCTCAGCTTCTTCTGGGGTGCGAGGAAAGAGTTGGGCTGTGTGTCCAATGTTTGAAAGTTTTCCAGGGGCTTCCCAAAGGACTAGTTTCTGTCTTACCTATTGCAGAGTGCTGATAGGCCTTGGCATACTCTAGAGGCTTAGAGGCCAGTGAGAACAAAGACAATGGTTTGAACTAGCATGCAAGCAGCCACAACAGCCCTTCCCCATGCCTCAGAGCACAACGCAAGCAGATGATAAATCTTAGATGCTAGCATTTCCCTGAGGAAGGAAAGAATTGGCCTGCACATCCAAAGTTCCAATTTTTCAGGGACTGCTTGAGGCTTCTGTCTCATCTGTCTGAAAACAATGACAGGGCCCAGCATACTTTAGATGCTTGTGGTCCACTAAAGGACAAAGATGATGATTTGGACTGGCATAAAAGTTTGAGAGGCCCCCAACATATCTGGCTAGAATGATTGGTGAGAGTCTTCTCCTGTATAAGCCCACTCCGTGAAGATGAAGAGAGTTGACTGTTTTATCTAATACATAGATACCAACACAAAGAGTCAAGGAAAATGAAAAACAAAACAAAACTGAAAACTGGGTCCTCCAGAAAGGAACAAGATACAGCTTCAGAAAGTGGCCCTAATGAAATGGGAGATATATTACTAATAGATAATTCACAATAACTTTTATAAAGATGCTTAATGAGGTCAGGAGAATAATGCATGAACAAAGGAATTATTACAATAAAAAAATAAAGTACTAAACAGAAATTTTGAAACTGACGAATGAAACATTTGAACTAAAAAATAAAAAATTAGTAAACTTGAAGACACGTTGTGAAAATGTTCTTGTCAGAGGGACAAACAGAACAAAGAATGAAAAAGAGGAAAGGAAGCTTAAGGGAAACAATATACACATTACGGGAGTCTCAGGAGGATCAGAAAGGGTAGAAAGTGTATTTAAAGAAATAATAACTGAAAACTTCTTAAATCTAGGAAAAGAAATGGACATCCACATCTCAGCAGCCCAAGGAATCCCAAATAAAATAAACCCAGAGAGATCCACACTAAGGCACAATATAATCAAATTTTTAAAAGTCAAAGACAGAGAATTTTGAATATAGCAAGATAAAGCTTGTTATATCTAAGGAAATATACATAATAGTATTGGCAGATTTCTTAGCAGAAATCTTACAGGCTAGAAGGCAGTGAGATGATATATTAAAAGTCCTGAGAATGAAGCTGTCATCCAAGAATACTAGAACTAGCAAAACCTGTTCTTCAGAAATGAAGGCATGATAAAGACTTTCCCAGACAAACAAAACCTGAAAGAATTCTTCACCAATAGATGTGCCTTATAGAAAATGCTAAAGGGACTTCTTCAAGTTGAAGAGGAAGAATGCTTAACATCTATTCAAAAGCATATGAAACTATCTATATAACTTCATGGTAAAGGTAAATATATATACAGATTGAAAATACCATAACATGTAATACAATGGGTAAATAAGTTTTGCTTTGTTTAGAGGTTAAAAAGGCAAAAACAGTAAAAATATAACTATAAAATGTGTTAATGAATAAACAATTTTAAAAGATATAAATTGTAATATCCAGAACAAAGTGCGGGGAGAAGAAAAGTAAGTGTAGAGTTTCTGTATGGAGTTGATACTAGCCTGAAATAGACTATTATAACTATAAGATGTTTTATGTAAGCCCCATGTAACCACAAAGAAAATACCTATAAAATATGCACAAAAGAAAGTAAAAAGTAAATTAAGAAAAAGTAAGTAAAAAAGAATCAAAGCATATCAATACAAAAAAAAAAATCAACAAAGGAAAACAGCAAGAAAGGAAAAGAACACAAGAACCAAAAGACAGAAAACTAGAAAATGGCAATAGTAAGTTCTTCCCTATGAACAATCACTTTAAATGTAAATGAATTAAATTATCCAATTATAAATGGCTGCATGGATAAAAATAAAATTAATAAAATATAGGATCTTATTACATGCTGTTTACAGGAGACTGACTTTAGATTTAAGAATAATATAAACTAAAAGTGAAGAGATGGAAAAACATTCCATGCAAATTGTAACCAAAAGAGAGTAGGATGCCTATGCTTATGCTAGACAAAATAGACTGTGAGACAAAGCTGTCAGAAAAAACACAAAAGGTCATTATATAAAGATAAAAGAATCAATTATTAAGGAAAATATAACAATTTTAAATATATATTCATCCAACATTAGAAGTATCTAAATATATGAAGCAAACTTTGACAGAACTAAGGGAGAAATAGCAATAGTAGGATACTTTAATACCTAACATTTAACAATGAATAGAAGTTCCATATGGAAAATCAATCATAAAACAGAGGACATAAACAATACTATAGACCAAATGAATCCAAGAGACATATATGGAATATTCCACCAAACAGCAGAAGAATACACATTTTTTTCAAGTGCTGAATTAATTACATGTTAGGTCACACAACAAATCTTAACAAATTTAAGAAGACTGATCTCATACTAAGTATTTTTTTCTGACCACAATGAAATGAAACTAGAAATCAATAACTAAAGAAACCTGGAAAATTCACAAATATGTAAATTAAACAATACACTCCTGAACAGCCACTGAATCAAAGAAAAAATCAGAAAGGAAATTTGAGAATATCTTGAGAAAACTCAAAATGGAAACACAACATACCAAGTCCTATGGAATGTAACAAAAGCAGGAAAAGGAAATTATACAGCAATAAGCACCTACATTGAAATAAGAAAGAACTCAAATAAACAGCATAACTTTGTACCTCAAGAAAGTAGAAAAAGAACAATCTAAGCCCAAAGTTAGAAAAAGAAAGAAAGATTAAAGCAGAAATGAACACAATAGAAAACAGAAAACCAATAAAAAAATAATAAAACTAAGAGTAGGATTTTGAAAAAGATCAACAAAATTGACAAACCCATAGCTACAATTGAAAAAAAAAGAGAGAAGACTCAAATAAAAAAAAATCAGAAATGAAAAAGGAAACATTTTACCTGATGCCATGGAAATAGAAAGGATTACAAAAGGCTACTATGAACACTTATACACCAACAAATTGCATAACTTAGAATAAATAGATAAATTACTAGAAACATACAACCTACTAAGATTGGATTATGAAGAAATTAAAAACCTGAACAGATCTATAATTAGTAAGGAAATTTAATAAGATGGCTTCGCTGGTGAGTTACACCAAACACTTTCAAATAAATAGATGACTTAGGACTATGCAATTCTTTTTATAATTTTTGACCCTTTTTTTGTAACTTTTATTTTAAGTTCATAGGTAAACTTGTGTTATGGTGGTTTGTTGTACAGATGATTTCATCACCCACATATTAAACCTAGTACCCATTTGTTATTTTTCCTGATCCTCTTCCTCCTCCCATCCTCCACCCTCCAAAGGGCACCAGTGTATGTTGTTCCCCTCTATGTGTCTGTTTTCTCCTCATTTAGGTCCCACTTATGAGCACATGTCATGGTATCCCGAGAGAAATCTAACAAATTTTGTAGTGTGACTATTTCAGATTCTGTTCTGATTTTTGTCACTTAAGTTCCTAGGAATGAGAAGACATGATAATAAAAATTATTATTCAATTATTAAAAAATTAATGCCAATCCTTCTTAAACTCTTCCAAAAAATTGAAGAGGAGGGGAAGCTTTCAAACTTATTTTATGAGGCCAGTATACCAAAGTCAAACACTCTTCAAACAAAATGTGATATGTATATACAACAGAATGTTATTCAGCCTCAAAAAAGAAAGAAATCCTGCCAAATGTGACAACATGATGAATCTTAAGGACACCGTGCTGCATGAAATAAGTCAGTCACAAAAGAACAAATATTTATATGAATTTCCAAAAATAGTCATAGTAGCAAAGAGTAGAAAGGTGGTCTCCAGAGTTTGGGGAAAGCAGAAAATGGGGAGTTGCTGGGAAGTGGGTGTAAAGTTTTAGTTATGCAAGGTGAATAAGTTCTAGAAATCTGTGTGCAATATCATGACTGTATTGAACAATATTGCATTGTACACTTAAAAATTTGTCAAGAAGATAGATATGTTAAATGTTCTTG
The DNA here is from genome assembly GCF_009828535.3 of Hylobates moloch. NCBI lineage: Eukaryota > Metazoa > Chordata > Mammalia > Primates > Hylobatidae > Hylobates > Hylobates moloch. The sequence goes on along the minus strand of NW_026652292.1, from coordinate 70,636,284 downwards.
CCACAATTTTTAAAATTACTGGAGAAATTATAGTTTTTTTTTCAAGAAAAACATCCTACTTGTTATATTAAGTGTTTCTTTGGATGTTAGTTGAATTTGGTGTCTTTCTTTCATAATGTTTTCTTCAAATATTTGACGTATTCATTTTCTGTTTCTATGTAACAAACTACCACAAATTTAGTAACTTAAAACCCACTTACTAGCTCACAATTGTGTAGGTCAGAGGTCTGGGGGAACATGACAGGGTTCTCTGCTAAGGATGTCACATGGCCAAAATAAAGGTGATGGCTGGATTGGACTCTTGCCTGAAGACTGTGGGAAATAAAGTACTTCCAAGAGCATTCAAATTTCAGCAGAATACTGTTTCTTGCATTTGTGCTTTTGAGATGTCTGTTTCTTTGCTGTCTGGTGGCAAGGGGCCACTCTCATCTCCTAGGACTGACCACATTCCTGCTAACGTTGCTTCCTTCTTCTTCAAAGCCAGCAAAAAATGTGTTGAATTTTTCTCAAGTTTGGAAACTTTCTGTGCTGCAACCAGCCAGCGAAAATTTTGCTTTTAAAGGGCTCAACTGATTGAGTCAGGTCCACTGCATAATCTCTGTATTATAGGGTCAACTGACATGTAGCTTTAATTACAGCTGCAAAATTTCCTCATAGCAGTACCTAGATCAGTGCTCAGTTGAAAAATAAGAAATGGGAATCTTGGGAGACCATCTTCAGAATTCAATAATTACATTTGGTGTTCCTTGGCTGAATTGAGAATTATTATTGCCATCAGAAGAGTCAGGTTCACATTATAGGCTTTCACCACTAGGAATTGTGGGACAGGGATGGAACCAGCAACTAAACAGGTAGCCCTGCCATATATTTGAAATAGAAACTTCTGTTTTTAAAAAGTTATGATTACTAAATGCCATTTATTAAGCGTTTTCTCATTCATGTGCAAGATCTTCGTTGTTTTTCTTCCTCTTTTTTTTCTTTAGTTTTTCTCCTCTTTTTATTTCTTCCTATTTCTTTCTTTTTTCCCCTTGTTCAAATTATACTGGTGATGGCATGTAAATCATTAACCATTCTACAGGAAATAAACCATGGCCCTTACTTATTTAAAGTGACTTTATCAATTATTTCAGATGAGAAGGAAACTGAGTTCCAAGAAGGGAGAATGACTGGTTTGAAGTTCCAAGGCTCTTTGATGGATGAGCCAAAATGGGAGCCCCAGAGTCTTTGTCCAGTGCTTGCCTTCCCCCGAGACCATGAGAAGCCACTCCAGTGCATTTTTTGAAATGTCATGATGCTGCCTGAGAAACTAAAATTTTGGTAGCTCGCAATGATGTCATTACTCAAAGTGGTTGCAGGCATTTCTCCTACAGAGTGACTTTTCATGATCTGAATTAGACACAATGCAGTATATTAATTAGGAGACTTATTTTGCATTATGTAATCTGCTATTGATTAAAACAAACCATTGAGCAGTTTAGTCATGAAGAAAAGTGCTGCTTCACATGCAGCACAGTTGTTTTGTTTGGGTGTCCCTGAACTTTCCAAGACCATAGCAAACTCTTTCCTCCTCAAGGACTTTGCATTAGCTGTTCCCTCTACTTGGAATGCTGTTCCCCCAGGTCTTCTCTGTCTTCAGATCTCAGATTTCATGAGGCCTTTCCTGTCTATGCATTCTGAAGTGAGCCCTTCCTGTTAACTTCCCTCTCGGTGTCTTATCTAGTTCCTTTATCACATATCACAATCCATAATTATTGTATTGATTTGGTTGCTTACATGTATCATGTCTGTCACTCCCACTACATTGGAAGATTGGAAGATTCTTGAAGTCAGAATTCTTACCCTTCTTAGTCACTATGACAGCCCCAACATTTAGAACAATGCCTCACACAGAGCAGAAATTTTGATAGACAATTGCTAAGTAGATAAAAACAGATGGTAAAAATGTATAACAACAGCTAGTAGTGATAGAAAAAGGAAAGAGATTGTTTTTCAGAGAAAAACTAGATGGAATCAAATGCCAGATTTGTTCAGTTATGTTTCATTTTTATAGCTATATGTTTTTATTTAAAAAATACTCATTAATAAAATTCCTACAGGGGAAAAACAACTTTGTTATTGGAAGTCTGAAAAACTTCAGTACCTTATTTCTTCTTCCCATCGAAGTAATTACTTCTATAATGCACTTTTTTGGGTTTTTTAAAAATTTTTTTTAGAGACAGCGTCTAACTCACTCTGTCACCCAGGCTAAAGTGCCTATCTCGGCTCACTGCAACCTCCGCCTCCCAGGCTCAAGCGATTCTCCTACCTCAGCCTCCCAAGTAGCTGAGATTACAGACGTGCACCACCACACTTAGCTAATTTTTGTATTTTTAGTAGAGACAGCGTTTCACCATGTTGGCACTTTTTTGGATATGAGATTTATTAAGACTCCCAGTATTGCAGAATGGAGTATAATGCACATTAATTTCCTTCAAAACTCACTCCCCTCTTCCATAACAGATTTAAAAGTTCTCTGGATTTTAGCTGTCTCCTCAATATAGGGACCAGAGTGTTCATTCAAGGAGGCTTGCCTCTTATTTCAAATTGGTCTCAATATCTCATCTCGTGAGTTGGCGGCATCAGTTGGCCACATATGAGCCCATCTCACCACACTTCAGCAAAACTCTTTACACAATACCTGTTGCAATAAAAGATGGTGTGTAAGTTTTCATTTTCTAACTCCAGAAACTTATGGAGAACTGTTTTTTTTTTCTTTTTTCTTTTTTCTTTTCTTTTTTTTTTTGAGACGGAGTCTCACTCTGTAGCCCAGGCTGGAGTGCAGTGGCGCAATCTCGGCTCACTGCAAGCTCCGCCTCCCAGGTTCACACCATTCTCCTGCCTCAGCCTCCGGAGTAGCTAGGACTACAGGCGCCCGCCACCACGCCCGGCTAATTTTTTTGTATTTTTAGTAGAGACAAGGTTTACACCATGTTGGCCAGGATGGTCTCGATCTCCTGACCTTGTGATCCGCTGGTCTCGGCCTCCCAAAGTGCTGGGATTACAGGCGTGAGCCACAGCGTCCGGCTGGAGAACTGTTTTAAACAAGATTAATCCTTTTTCTAATTTATTTGGGCATGTGTAAGTGGGGATGGTCACACCTGGAATGATTTGAAGCATTAGAGTTTTCTCCTGTTTTTCATAGTTCTTCCCTCCATGCTTTCTCCAATAGATCTCATTTCATGCTTTTCTGGACACCATAGCAAATGCCCTGGGGATACTGAAATGAATACCATATAGCCATTCTCTCCAAGCTCTCAGAATTTAAGGGGGGGGGGGGGCTGTCTTTGTGTAATCTGGAAATGCAGCAGAAATGAATTCTTTAATCATTTACAGGTTTTTCATGTTCACATATCACTTATAAGTATATTACTCCTGGAAACAAGAAATGTAATAATGGTAGCTAACCTTACTTGAGTTTCAGGCACTGTACTAGGTACTTTACATATAAGAAGGCAGGTGAGGAGAAGGCAAAGGAGAAAGGGGATTATTGAGTATCATACACAGGAGTTTGCATACAATATATCATGTATCCTAATAATAACGCTAGGAGATAAATGCTATTATTGTTTCTACTTTGCATTTGATGATATTAAAGTGCAGAGATATTAAGTTACCAGCTCAACTCGGGGTCACATGAATAATGGGAGTTTTTAGTTGAGATCTGTCTGACTCCAGGGACCATGCTTCTAAGCACTGCATCGTACTATACTCCCCTGATGAGGAAACTGAACCTCAGAGGTGTAAAATCCTCTGCCCCAGATCACAAAGCTCAGATTGCATAGAAATGATATCTGAATCCAAATCTGATGTTAAATACATGACCTTTCCCCAAATCATGAGGAAGAGGAACATGTTCACAGGCACATATGCAAGGCTGGATCTGGTCCAGGATTTGTCGGTTATAGGATATGTTAGAGCTCATTTTGCCAAGGAGCTGACTTAATACACAAATTCACCATAGATCTTAATGGTTGATAGTAGCTTCCTTCAACACTTCATTAATACATTAATTCAACAAAAGATCACAGGCTTCCTTTGGTGTGCCAGACACTGACTGGTGCTTTCACAGGTATTCTATGACTGAAAACTCACATTTGAATTAGATACCATGTTGATAACACACAACTATAAATAGGGAAATGATGGCTACATAATATAGTTTGTATTGGTTCATATATCATTTCTCCAAGGCAACAGAAACTGGAATAAAAGAAAGAATAGAATTCTATCCCTCAACAGGCCAAAACCCATTAGCTAGATTTCTGCATAGGCAGAAACACTTTCAGTTCTATTGTTTTTTTTAACTGAACTTTTGATTTTGAGATAATTATAAATATACATGCAGTTGTGAAAAACAATAGAGTCTATGCATCCTTTACTCAATTTCCTCCATTGGCAACGTCTTGCAAAACTAGAATGTGACATTACAATCAGAACATTGACATTGATGTAGTTAAGATCCAGGACAGTTTCATCACCACGCAGATCCTTTATGGCATGATTTTATAGTCCAAACCATTTCCTCCCATTCCCATCTCCTTCTTAAGCCCTGGAAATCACTAGTCTGTTCTCCATTTCTATAATTGTGTCATTTCGAAGATTTTATATAAATAAGATTGAAAGGTATGTAACTTTTTGGAATTAGCTCTTATTCACTCAGCATAATTCTCTGAAGATTGATCTAGGTTGTCGCTTGTATCATTAGTATGTTCATATTATATTGCTTAGTTATATTGCATAATATAGATATAGCACAATTTGTTTAACCACTCACCCATGGAAGGATATATCTGGGTATTTCCAGTTTTTGGCTATTACACATAAAGAAGCTATTTACATGTCTGAACAGGATTTTGTATGACCATAAGTCATCCTTTCTCTGAAATAAATACCTAGGATTGTAATTGCTTGGTCATATGATAGTTGCATGTTTAGTGTTTTTTTTAAATTGTCAAACTGTTTTCCAGTGTTGCTATACCATTTTACATTTCCACCAGTAACATATGAATGATCCAGTTTATTTATATCTTCATCACTAACTGTATTAGTCTGTTTCACACTGCTGATAAAGGCATGCCTGAGACTAGGAAGAAAAAGAGGTTAATTGGACTTACAGTTCCACATGGCTGGGGAGGCCTCAGAATCATGGCGGGAGGCAAAAGGCAATTTTTACATGGCAGTGGCAAGAGAAAATGAGGAAGAAGCAAAAGCGGAAACCCCTGATAAACCCATCAGATCGCGTGAGGCTTACTCACTATCATGAGAATAGCACAGGAAAGACTGACCCCCATAATTCAATTACCTCCCCCTGGATTGAGATTTGGGTGGGGACATAGCCAAACCATATCATTCTTCCCCTGGCCCCTCCAAATCTCATGTCCTCACATTTCAAAATCAATCACGCCTTCCCAACAGTCCCCCAAAGTCTTAACTAATTTCAGCATTAACCCAAAAGTCCACAGCTGAAAGTCTCATCTGAAAGAAGGCAAGTCCCTTCCACCTATGAGACTGTAAAATCAAAAGCAAGGTAGTTACTTCCTAGATACAATAGGGGTACAGGTATTTGGTAAATACAGCCATTTAAAATACGAGATATTGGCCAAAACAAAGGGGTTACAAGGCTCATGCAAGTCCGAGATACAGCGGGGCAGTAAACTTTTAAAGCTCTAAAATGATCTTTGACTCCAGGTCTCATATCCAGGTCATGCTGATGCAAGAGGTGGCTCCCATGGTCTTGGGCAACTCTGCCCTTGTGGCTTTGCAGGGTACAGCCTCCCTCCTGACTGCTTTCACAGGCTGGCATTGAGTGTCTGAGGCTTTCCTAGGTGCATGGTGCAAGCTACTGGTGGATCTACCATTCTGGGGTCTGGAGGACAGTGGCCCTCTTCTCAAAGCTCCACTAGGTGGTGCCCCAGTAGAAACACCGTGTGGGGGCTCCAACCCCACATTTCCCTTCTGTGCTACCCTAGCAAAGTTTCTCCATGAGGGCCCCACCCCTACAGCAAACTTTTGCCTGGGTATCCAGGTGTTTCCGTACACCTTCTGAAATCTAGGCGGAAGTTCCCAAACCTCAATTCTTGACTTCTGTGTACCCACAGGCTCAAAACCCGGTGGAAGCTGCCAAGCCTTGAAACCACAGCCCAAGCTCTATGTTGGCCCCTTTCAGCCATGACTGGAGCAGCTGGGACACAAAGCACTTAGTCCCTAGGCTGCACACAACATGGGAACCCTGGGCCCAGCCCACGAAATCACTTTTTCCTCCTGGGCCTCCAGGCCTGTGATGGGAGATGCTGCCATGAAGGCCTCTGATATGGACTGGAGACATTTTCCCCATGGTCTTGGGGATTAATATTAGGCTCCTTGCTACTTATGCAAATTTCTGTAGCCACCTTGAATTTCTCCTCAAATAAAAAGCAGGTGGTGGGGGGGGTTCTTTTCTACTGCATCATCAGGCTGCAAATCTTCTGAATTTTATGCTGTTTCCCTCTTAAAATGGAATGCTTTTAACAGCACCCAAGTTACCTTTTGAATGCTTTGCTGCTTAGAAATTTCTTCCACTACATACCGTAAATCATCTCTCTCAAGTTCAAAGTTCCGCAAATCTCCAGGGCAGGGGAAAAATGCTGCTAGTCTCTTTGCTAAAACATAACAAGAGTTACCTTTGCTCCAGTTCCCAACAAGTTTCTCATCTCCATCTGAGACCACCTCAGCCTGGACCTTATTGTTCATATCATTATCAGAGTTTTTGTCAAAGCCATTCAACAAGTCTCTGGGAGATTCCAAACTTTTCCACATTTTCCTGTCTTCTTCTGAGCCCTCCAAACTGTTCCAACCTCTGCCTGTTACCCAGTTCCACAGCTGCTTCCACATTTTCAGGTATCTTTTCAACAATTCCCCACTCTACTGGTACCAATTTATTATATTAGTCTGTTCCACATGCTGATAAAGACATACCCAAGACTAGGAAGAAAAAGAGGTTTAATAGAACTTACAGTTATACATGGCTTGGGGGGGCCACAGTGTCATGGCGATAGGCAAAAGGCACTTTTTATATGGTGGTGGAAAGAGAAAATCAGGAACAAGCAAAAGCAGAAACCCCTGATAAACCCATCAGATCTTGTGAGACTTATTCACTATCACGAGAATAGCACGGGAAAGACTGACCCCCATGATTCAATTATCTCCCCCTGGGTCCCTCCCACCACACATGGGAATTCTGGGAGATAAAATTCAAGTTGAGATTTGGATGGGGACACAGCCAAATCATATCACTATTTTTTATTTTACCTATTTTGGTAGGTATGTAAAGATATTTCATTCTGGTTTTAATTTACATTTCTCTGATGGCTAATGACGTTGAACATTTTTCTACACTTTTTTTTTTGCCATCTGTTTATCCTTTTTGGTGAAATGTTTCTTTATGTCTTTTGTTAATTTTGTAATTGGATTGCTTATTTTTCTTTACTGTTAAGTTTTGAGAGTTGTTTATACATATTCTACATAATAAACCTTTATAGGATATATGGTTTGCAAATATTTTCCTCAATTCTGTAGCTTGCCTTTTCATCCTCTGAACAGGGTCTTTCAATGAGCAAAAGTTTTTAATTTTAATGAAGTAAAATTGATCAAATTTTCCTTTCTATGGATGGTGCTTTTGGTATCAAGTCTAAAAACTCTTCGTGGAGCCCTAGATCCTGAAGTTTTTTTTCCTGTTTTTTTGTTTTTTGTTTTTGTTTTTTATAAGTGCTTTATTGTTTTACATTTCACATTTAAGTCTGTGATCTCTTTTGAATTAATTTTTGTACAAAGTCTGAGACTTAGGGCGAGGTCTTTCTCTTTTTCCTTCTTTTCTCCTTCTCCTTTCTTCCAGTGAGTTTCTAATTGGTCTTGTACCATTTTTTGAAAGATGATCCTTCTTCCACAGAATTACTTTTGCACCATTGTAAAAATCCATTGGGCATATTTGTGTGTAGGTGTTCTAGGTTCTCTATTCTGTTCCATTTATCTGTTTATCCCTCTGCAAATACTTCACTGCCTTGTTTATGGTAGCTATGTAACGCCTTGAAACCGGATATACAGATTCCTTTCTTTTTATCCTCCTTTTTTCAAAATTGTTTCAGCTGTTCTAGTTCATGTCTTTTCAAATACATTTTAGAATAATCTTGTCAGTGTCTACAAAATATCTTGCAGGGATTTTGAGAGAAATTGTGCTATACTTCTATATCAACTTGGGGAGACCTGACATTTTACTATGTTGTCATCCACTCCAAGAACACAATATGCCTCTCCATATATTTAGATCTTCTTTGATTTCCTTCATCAGCATGCATTCTTTCATCAGCATTTGATTTCCTTCATCACATTTTACCATTAAAAAAAAAAGGCAAAAACCGCAATTACTTTTGCACCAACCTAATAGCTTTTAGTATACAAGTCCTGCACGTCTTAAATTTAACATAAATATTTATCTTTTTGTATGAATGTTTGTAATAGTATTTTACTTTTTATTTTGGTGTCCATGTGTCAATTGCTAGTATATAGAAATGAAGTTGATCATTGTATGTTTACCTCTGTTCACCTCTGTATTTTTACCTGTACGTTACCTTTGTATGTTTACCATTGTACCCTGTAACTTTGCTGAGCTTGCTTATAAGTTCTAGAGATTGTTTTGTAGCTTCCCTCGGAATTTTCTACATGACAGTTATGTCATCTGCAAACGGGACAGTTTAATTTCTTTCTTTCTGATCTGTATGCCTTTTATTTTCTTGCCTCATTGCACTGACTAAAACTTATATAGCATTATCCCGCATGAGTGGTGAGTGTGAACATTCTTGCCTTGTTCTTGATCCTAGAGGAAAACTATTGTTTTTAACTATTAAACATAACTTTAGGTTTTTTTCTAAGTGCTCTTTATCAGGTTGAGGAAGTTTCCCTCTATTCCTCTATTTCTTTTTCTGGGAGTTTTTATTATTAATGGGTGTGGAACTTTGTCAAGTGCTTTTTCTGCAACAATTTATACGATCCTGTGATTTTCCTCAGTAGACTGTTAATATGGGGATTATTTGATTAATTTTTGAATACTGAACCAACATTATATCTCTGGAAGGAAACTTTTTTTTTTTTTTTTTTTTGAGACGGAGTCTTGCTCTGTCGCCAGGCTAGAGTGCAGTGGCGCCATCTTGGCTCACTGCAACCTCCGCCTCGGGGCTTCAGGCAATTCTCCTGCTTCAGCCTTCCGAGTAGCTGGGATTACAGGCGCGCACCACCACGCCCGGCTAATTTTTTGTATTTTAGTAGAGATGGGGTTTCACCATGTTGGCCAGGATGGCCTCGATCTCCTGACCTCGCTATCCATCTGCCTCGGCCTCCAAAAGTGCTAGGATTACAGGCATAAGCCACCGTGCCCGGCCCCTGGAAGGAATCTTACTTGGTCATGGTATATAATTTCTTTTATATATTGCTGAATTATCTGTAATATTTTGTTCACGATTTTTACATCTATAATCTTGAGGAATATTGGTCAGCTGTTTTCTTTTTTGCACAGTGTTTGTCTGGTTTTAATATTATGGTAATAGTAGCTTCAGACATTGAATTGAGAATGTTCCCTCCCCTTCTATTTTCTGGAAGAGATTATGTAGTATTGATGTAACTTCTTTAAACATTTGGTAAAATTCTCCAGGGAAACTTTCTGGGCATGGAGAGCTTTAAATTACAAATTTAATTTCTTCAATAATTATAAGGCTATTCAAATTATTTATTTCATCTTGGGCAAGTTGTGGTTATTTGTATTTTGAGAAAGTGGTCCCTTTAGTCTAGGTTGTCATATTTATGCAGATAGAATTGGTCATACTGTTTTCTTGTTATCCTTTTGACATCTTCAGGGTATGTAGTGGCACCCCCTTTTTCATTTCTGATATTGGTAATTTCTTCCTTCTTTTTTGCTTTGTCACCCTTGATAGAGATTTGTCAATTTTATTGTTTCTTTTAAAGAATTAGCTTTTTGCTCCATTGATTTTTCTCTATTGTTTTTGTGTTTTCTATTTAATTTCTACTCTAATACTTATTTCCTCCCTTATTCTTGCTTTGAGTTTATTTCTCCCAGTTCATGAGATGAGAGCTTAGATTATTGATTTGAGGCTTTTCCTCTTTTCTAATGAATGAATTTATTGCTATAAAGTTCCCTCTCAGCACTGCTTTAGCTGCATTCCAGAAATTTTGACATGTTGTAAATTGTTTTCATTTGATTTAATGTTTTTTGTTTTGTTTTGTTTTTTAATTCCTTTCAGGCTTTTTCTTCATTCCATGGATTATTTGATTGCTTGCTTCGTTTCCAAGTGTTCGAAGATTGTCTTGTTGTTTCTCTGCTATTGATTTTCAGGTTGATTCAGTGGTGAATGGAGAACACACTGTAAGATTTTATGTCTTTCCAGTTTGTTAAGGTTTGTTTTATGGCCCAGGATATGACTTATCTTAGTATATGTCCTGCTTGCACTTGTCAGCTCTATTTTAAGGATATTAAAAACAAGCATCAACACTCAAGACTCCCTTGCATGGTTCCTGGCTCTTGGCTTGTGGCAGGTTATGTCTTCTTCTGGGCCCACCTGGTTCAGAGCTTGCCTTCCATCTGCATTGTTTGTGTCTCAATAGCCAACATTTTTTCAGTCTGTTGTTTTTCTGCAATTTTGTTTTACTGTGAGTCAGCCTACAACCTCACTGAGCTGCCTGTTGGCACTGTCTCAGGTATCTGCCTAAGCATCAATTATTGTTTAGATAATTCCATTTATAAAGTCACATAGACTTTAAGTACTCTGCTCCAAGCCTATTATTCTCCATAATTTCTGATTTTTTGTTCATGATTTGCACTCTTTTTGCTCCTTTATCACTATTCAGTGATAGTGAATGCCAATGTAATCTCCGCCCAGGTCACAAAATATTGCCAGCACAGCTGCCATGCTCCTTCTTTTCAAAGATATCTATTATCCTAAACTCTAAAAGCAAAAGTGTAATTTTGAACATTATACATATGAAATCATATAGGATGTTTGTTTTCTTTCTGATTCCTTTCAATATTGTTTGTGAGAATCATACATATCATATGTAGTTGTGGTCTGTTCATTTTTGTTGTAATAGTATTTCATTGTAAGAAAAAAACCCATATATTTATCTGTTATTTTGCTGATGGGCATTTGGGTTGCATCCAGTCTGGAGCTATGATGAATAAGGCTGCTATGAACCTTCTTATACAGGTCTCCTGGTACACATATACACATATTTCTGTCAGGAATATACTTAGGAATAGGAGTTTTCAGGTAACAGGTGATGCTTATATGCAACCTAAGTTGTTACACTATTTTCCAAAGTCATTGTACCAATTAATATTCCTACTAGCTGGGTATGAAGTTCCCATTGCTTTACAATTCCACCAAGACTTAGTATGTCAGTCTTCTAAATTTTTATCTTTCTGGTAAGTATATAGTGGCAATTTATTTGCATTTAATTTTGATGCAATTAAATGCATCAAATGATGCACCTTTCTGTTCATCAAATGATGAACACCTTTCTGTGTTTATTAGCCATTTGGATATCTTTTTTTGTAGATGCCCTTTTTAAAAAAAAGTTTATTGGTCTTTTTCTTATTGTTGAGTAGAAATTCTTTATGTATTCTAGCTCAAGTCTTTTTTTTTTGAGACGGAGTCTCTCTCTGTCACCCAGGCTGGCGTGCAGTGGCGCGATCTCGGGTCACTGCAAGCTCCGCCTCCTGGGTTCACGCCATTCTCCTGCCTCAGCCTCTCCGAGTAGCTGGGACTACAGGCGCCCGCCACCACGCCCGGCTAATTTTTTTGTATTTTTAGTAGAGACGGGGTTTCACCGTGGTCTTGATCTCCTGATCTCGTGATCCGCCCGCCTCGGCCTCCCAAAGTGCTGGGATTACAAGCGTGAGCCACCGCGCCTGGCTGTCTTTTTTTATGTACATAAATTGCAAATATCTTCTCCCATCTGCGGCCAGGCATTTCATAATATATCTTGTGTATAAAAGTAGTTAATTTTAATGTATTCCAATTTATCATACTTTTTTATTGTTGTATCTTTTTATGACCTAGTTAAGAAAATTCTAACTCTTCAAATATCATAAAGATATGAACCCATATAGTGTTCTGAAAGCTTCACTGTTTTAACTTTTCTATTTATTTCACCAATTCACCTGAACATTTTTTATATGATGCAAGGTGGCATGAAAAATTTTTTTAAGTGAATATTCAGCTGAATTAGCATGTATGTTTTAAAAAGCCACTTCCCACTATTTGAATGTCACCTTTGTCATGCATCAAGTGCCTATATGTGCACAGAATAGTTCCAGGGAACTGGAATGCCTTTCATTGCTCTGTTTATATGATCTTGTACCATACTACATACAATTACTGTAGCTTTATAGCAAGTCTTGATATTCCTTAGAATAAGTGGGTTTTTTTTAAACATCTTTCTTCTTTTTTATGTTGCCATAAAAAGCAATCAGCTTATTTCAGCAGTAATCTTCTTGAGATACTGCAGGAACTGAATTAAATCTATAGATTTGGGAAGAATTGACTTCTTTGAATTATTGTCCACCAATCAATGAAGTTGGTATATATCCCAGTATTCAATGACTCTTTAATTTCTCTCAATAATATTTTATAGTTTTCTGTGTAGAAGCCTGCATATCTTTTATTAGAGTCTAGATTTCTTTGTATTTTATGCTATTATGAGATCTTTGTTTAAATTTTATTTCCTAATCTTTTGTTAATATAGAATTTTTAAGAAATTTTGTTTATTGATTTATCATATCCAGCAACTTTGCTAAACTCACTTATTAATTTTGACAATTTACCCGTATATTATTCTGATTATTTAAAATCATATCATCTGTGCTAATAAGTTTTACTATTTTTTTACAATTTAAAAAAATTTTATTTCTTACTTTATTGCATTAGTTAAGACTACCTGTAAATAGTAAACAGCAGTGATGAAAGTAGGTATCCTTGTCCCATTTCTGATCTCAGAGTGTCTTAGCCTATTTTGCATTCCTATAACAGGATACCTGAGGCTGGGTAATTTATGAAGAAAATAGGTTTGTTTGTTTATTTATTTATCCCATGATTTTGCAGGCTGGGAATTTAAAGAGTATAGCCCGGCATCTGGCCTGCTTTTAGTGAAGGCCACATGCTGGGTCAAAACATAGTAGACAGGCAGAAAAATAAACAGGCCTGTGCAAAGAGATCACATGGTCAGAAAAGAAGCAAAAAAAGAGTCTGGAAAGCTGAACTCACTTTTGTAACAATCCACTCTCAAGGTAACGAATCCAGTCCCATAAGAGTGAGAACTCACTCACTCCCGAGGGACGGCATTAACCTATTTATGAGGGATCCACCTGCATGATTCAAACACCTTCCAGTAGGCCCCACTTCTCAATACCACCACATTGGGGATCAAATTTCACTATGAGTTTTGTCAGGGGCAAACCACATTCAAACTGTAGCAGAGAGGAAAAGCTTTCAACATTTTTTTTTTTTTTTTTTTTTTTTTGAGACAGAGTCTCACTCTGTCACCCAGGCTAGAGTGCAGTGGCGCGATCTCGGCTCACTGCAACCTCTACCTCCCTGGTTCAAGCAGTTCTCCTGCCTCAGCCTCCCTGGGGTTGTGCCACCACACCCAGCTAATTTTTGGTATTTTTAGTAGAGACAAGGTTTCACTATGTTGGCCAGGCTGGTCTCAAACTCCTGACCTCATGATCCACCTGCCCCGGCTTCCCAAAGTGCTGGGATTATAGGCATAGGCCACCGTAACCAGCCAATATTTTTTTTTAATTATTAAGTGTATGACTGCTATATATTCTTTTATTTGTAGATATTCTTTATCTAATTAAAGTAATAGTTCTCTTCCATTTCCAATTTACTACATGCATTTTTACTAAATGGACCTTGAGAGCTTGTTTGGAGGTTCTAGAGGGAAGTGCAGCTAACTAGTACACCCTTGACCGAAAATCAGTCCCCCTCTATCGGGGCTGGTTGTCCTCTTCAACTGAGTGTGCAGCTTTGGAGGGAACACACACGGAGCGGTGAGGGAGGAAGGGGACACCTGCCCAGCCAGCCAGATCAGCCAAATCAACCCTGAAGACCAATGGGGCGACAGATGTCACAGCCAGATCGCCCTCACATCTGCATTTTTATTAAATGGATGTCTAATTTTGTCAAATGATTTTGCTAGACCCATTGAAGTGATTATCTTATTTGCCCCCTTTTTTCTGTTAATATGTTGCATCGTGTTGATTGACTTTAGAAAGTCCATTTTAAATTGCTGGAATTAGCCCAACATAGATGTGATGTGTTATTCGTTTTATATATTAAATGACTTATTTTTCTAATTTATTTCTGTCATGATTTCTGCTCAAGATTATGCTGGCCTTTGAAAAACATTTCTTTAAATGTTTGTTGGAATTCACTTGCTAAAACTTCTGGATGTGGATTTTTCTTTGTGAGGAGACATTTAATTACAGATTCATTTACTTTTTTTTTTTTTTTTTTTTTGAGACAGGGTCTCACTCTGTCGCCCAGGCTAAAGTGCAGTGGCATGATCTCCACTCACTGCAGGCTCTGCCTCTCAGGTTCAAGTGATTCTCCCACTTCAGCCTCCCAAATAGCAGGGACTACAGGTGCCCACCACCGCACCTGCCTAATTTTTGTATTTTTTGGTAGAGACGAGTTTTCACCAGGTTGGCCAGGCTGGTCTTGAACTCCTTACCTCAAGTAATCCGCCCACCTCGGCCTCCCAAAGTGCCAGCACTTTGGGACTACAGGTGTGAGCCACCACATCTGGCCTGACTTTCATAAATATACGACAATCCACTTTTTCTAAGCTTTATTGTGCAACTTTTTAGTTATATTTTTAGTAGTTTATTTACTTCATCGAAATTTCCAAATTTACTGGAACAAATAAATAGTCTTTTAATAGTTTTTAAAAAGGTTGGTAGGATATAAAGTTTTGTTCCCCTTTTGACTTCTGATTATGGCTATTTCTGATTTTTTGCTTTCCCTTTGTTTTGGACTGAATTGTGTCTCCCACAAAATGTATATGATGAAGCCGTAACCCCCAGTGTGGCTGTATTTGGTGATTAGGGCCTTTAAGGAGGTAACTAAGGTTAAATGCCGCATAAGGGTGGGATTCTAATCCAATAAAACTGGTGTCCTTTTTTTTTTTTTGAGGCGGAGTTTCACTGTTGTTTCCCGGGCTGGAGTGCAATGACGTGATCTTGGCTCACCACAACCTCTGTCTCCTGGGTTCAAGCAATTCTCCTGCCTCAGCCTCCCGAGTAGCTGAGATTATAGGCATGTGCCACCATGCCTGCTAATTTTATATTTTTAGTAGAGACGGGGTTTCTCCATGCTAAACAGGCTGGTCTCAAACTCCCAACCTCAGGTGATCCACCCGCCTCGGTCTCCCAAAGTGCTGGGATTACAGGTGTGAGCCACTGCACCCAGCCCTAAAACTGGTGTCCTTATAAGAAGAAGAAGAGGCACCAAAGTGCTCTCTCTTCTGCATTTGCACAGAGAAAAGGCTGCATATATTTTATTACATTCTAGATTTCATTCTATTTTATGCTATTATAATGATATCTTTGTTTAAATTTTATTTCCTAATCTTTTGTTAATCTGATATAGAAGTTTTATAGAATTTTGTTTATTGACCCAGTATCCAGCAACTTTGCAAAACTCCCTTATTAATTTGTGAGGACAGAGAGAAGGCATCACTGAGAAGCCAAGGACAGAGGCCTTCTCAGGAACCAACCCTACTTACACCTTGATCTTGGACTTTCAGCCACCAGAACTGTGAGAAAATAAATTTCTTTCATTTAAACCACCCAGTCTGTGGTATTTCATTTTGGGAGCCTGAGCAAATTAATGCACTTCTATTATTCTGAATCAGTCTAATCTGAAATGTATTAAGTTTATTAATTTTTTCAGAGACCCAAGGTTTTTCTTTAAGCCTCTCTATAATATCCTTGTTTTCTAAATCACAAATTTCTGCTTTTATCTTTATTTTTTTCTCCTTAAAATCTCCTCAATTTATTTCACTTTTATTTACCTAAACTTTAGAGATGGATGCTTTGCTCACTGATTTTGAGTCTCCTGTCTTTTCTACTACATGAACTTAAGGCTATAAATTTCCCTTTTAAGCATGACTTTAATGTAGTCTAGTTTCAATTTGTATTATATTCAGTGTTATTCAGGTGAAGGATCTTCTAATTTCCACTGTGCTTTTTTCTTTATTTTTTGAATATATTTTATTTAGAGGTGAAATTCATAATCTTATATGGGAACCTTAATCATTAATTTTTTATTATCGATTTCTAGTTTAATTGTAGTGGGGTCAGAGAACACACTTTGTATGATTTCCTTTCTTTAAAACTTCTTGAGACTTCTATGGCTTAGCACCTGGTCCAAGTATATAAATATTTCGTGTTTATTTGAAAACAATGTATTTTTTGCAGTTGTTGAATAAATATTTTAAATTTGTCAGTTAGATTAACTTTGTTAATGATGACATTCAAATATTCCATATATTAAATAATTTTTCACTATTTCTTTCAGAATTTTTATTTGATTAATCTTATACTTTTCAGTTTTCTGCCAAAATTCTCAATCTTGCATTTTTTTCTTAAACATATTATGTTTAGTTATTTGAATATCTGTGTCTAATAACTACATCATCTGACTCCCCCGTGGGAATCCATTTTCTGTTGCTTCTCTTATTTTGGAATTTTATTTTGTTTTTCTGTTTCCTCATATGACTGATTATTTTCTATTAAAGATCAGATATTGCTATGGACTGAAAGTTTGTGTGCCCCCAACATTTATATGTTGAAAACCTAACCCCCAAGCTGATGGTACTAGAAGGTAGGGCTTTTGGGGAGGTGATTAGGTAATGACATCTCCACCCTCATGAATGGGATTAGTGCAGTGGTAGAGGAATAGAGGTTTCAGAGCAGAGCTGCAGGTATTTGTGTCAAAGGGCGGGTTGGGGAGAGGAGTATAGACTGTATTCTCCAAAATTCTGTGCTAACGTGAACAGAGATGCAACAAGGAGAAATGCAAAACGGAATCTGACCCTTGGTTTCAGCTCTCCAGTGGCAAAATCTAAACAGAACCTTTGTTCAATACTTGGCACATCATTCCCTAGGCAGCGATGGTCCATTTTGAGAAGACATATGACACTCTCAGGGAAACAGGACTTGGAAGAAGTAGAAGGACCAGCCCATCGAGGAGAAACAGAGTGATGGTGTGTTCTTTCCTTGGGCAAGGCTACTCTGTGCACACCAGGATGCCTCTAACAAACAAAGGTCCTTTGGAAGAAGAAAGAGCAGCTCCTGGCTGTTCTTGGTCATGAGAAGACTCTTTTATATGCAAGGGAGTTGTGAGAAATTGGCTCCTATCAAATGTCAGATGATTGTATTTGTTTGATTTCATGTAATGGCAAAATTTTATAAGAAGTCAAATAAGTATGAAGAACAATATGCTTACTTGGAGCCAGAAGACCTGAGATTGAACCTCAGCTCTAATAATAATATCAGCTCTACTCATAATCACATAATTGCATATGAGCAGAGCAACTCCACAAGACAGCTGCTGTTCTTAGCCTCATTTCACAGGTCTGTAAATGGAGGCACAAAGAGATGGAGTAACATTTCTAAGGTCACAAAGCTGGTGGTAAGTGTCAGACTTGAGACCCAAGCCTGTCAGGAATTTAATGATTATGCTTTGCTAGTCCTCAGCAAATTCACTTACTCCTTCTGAGTACCCATTTCCAAATATTTTAAACATACCTAATAATACTTATAGGATTTAAGAGAGAAGCAAATGATTTTTTTTCAACAAGCATTTGCTTGTTGTTGATCCCATTTGTTCTGTTTCTCAGAGAACATTGACTAATACAACATCTTTAAAAGCAATTACTCTGATTTTTAAAATTATTCACTACAAAAGTAGCATTTTAAAGACATTTTGGAAAGTTAAAAAGATAAGAAAAATTGGTAATCTCACTATTCAAATCCAACTATTGTTCAAATTATGTTGCATTCCTTTCCAACATTTTGCTACATGGACCGTTGTTGCTGTTATTAAATTATACTGTATATAATTTTATATCATCTTTTTTCACATTCAATCATAAATATTTCTCATTGTTTAGTCTTCATCACCATAATTTTTAATACCAGCATGAGAGCCTTTGTGATATAATTGACTTAAATAACTCATGCATGTCACAAATCTGATTGGTTTCTATTTTTCATTATTACAGTAATAAACATCTGCCTGCATAAAGCATTTTACATATTTAAAATTATTTCCTTAGGATATATCATCAAAGTAGAATAATTATATCAAAGTGCACAAATTTACTTAAGCAACTTGCTACAAACTTTCTTTATAAAGGTCCTTCCAATTTGATATTCCCCCCAGGAGAATATGAAAGTATCCTTCACATACACACTGACCAGCATTAAGAGTCTAGAGTTATTTTTTGAATTTTGTGATTAAATGAGACAGCATAAATTATTTTAATTGGCATTTCTTCCATTGCTAGTGGGGTCTACCGTCAACTCTCCATTGTCATTAACCTGTCATACCCACTAGCACGTGAACCACAATCAGTTACCCATCATAGCTTCATGACATGTGGGGCTGGTCCTAACAATACATTTTTTCCTCAGAAATGTTTGTTTATTCTGCTCATGTTTCTAGGTGAATTTTGGAATGATTGGAATCATGCTGTCAAGTTTCTTAACAAAACTTCCCTTTGGGATTTTGATGAGGTCTGTATTAAGTAAACCAGTTCCTCCCAATTACACCCAGAAAACCCTTGAAGTCACCCAACCACATGCATTAGCATCTCACTTCAGGAAGCCTCAGGAAGCCCCACTGTCTCCACTTCTAGCATCCCTGCTGTATCCTGAGGCTTTCTGCCCTAAGCAACAAAATGCCCAATAATGAAGTAGCCTGATATGGTTTGGCTGTGTCCCCACCCAAATCTCATCTTGAATTGTAGCTCCCATAATTCCCACATGTTATGGGAGGAACCCCATGGGAGGTAGTTGAATCATGGGGGCAGGGCTTTCTTTCCTATGCTGTTGTCCTGATAGTGAATAAGTCTCAGGAGGTCTGATGGTTTTATAAAGAGGAGTCCCCCTGCACATGCTCTCTTGCCTGCTGCCATGTAAGATGTGACTTTGCTCCTCCTTCACCTTCCACCATAATTGTGAGGCCTTCCCAGCCACGTGGAACGGTGAGTCCATTAAACCTCTTTCCTTTATAAATTACCCAGTCCCAGGTATGTCTTTATTAGCAGCATGAGAACACACTAATACATAGCCTAAACCATGAGCAAGGATTTATACCCTCACCAATAGAAAACCCTGAGGCAAGACTTTTCTAGGTTTAGCCCTCTTAACTGCACAATGTCTCCAAGGCTTTGCGTTTTCCCATTTGGGCCATCCTCAGTTGGTCGGCTGGGATAGCTTCTTCAGACCCAGATCACGTCATCATGTTAACCAGTCACAATTTCCAGAGTCACAGAGGGGAGTTTCTTTTTCAAGATTTTGTTTTGTTTTGTTTTTTATTAAGGAGGAAGGCCCTTCCTGGAAGTTCTCCCACAGACCTCTCATAGATTTCATTGGCCAGGTTGGCATCATCTGACTATGCCTTCTCCAATCAGTGGTGTGGGGAAGAAACTGCCATTGGTTCTGGAAAATCCAGTCACATGATGGGGCTGGACATGACCTCCTTCCCTTAGCATGAAGAGGGTAAGCATCAGAATAAAATTGGAGAAAGAGGGATGCAGGACAGAGGGTATTGGCAGCTGAGTAACAATGGCTACCACACCAGGATTTTCTCAAATTGCATTTTGGGAAACACAAATTATAGAGTTAATCCTTGCTCTCGGTGTCTAACTATTTGTAGTACTGAATCTTATGCTATTTGGGGACACTCTTTTTTTTAAAAAAAGAATAGGAAATATCTCATACAAAATTATGTGGAAGAGCATTCGTTTAAAAGGAGAAAAATGCAGCAAATTATGTATTTTTAGAGTCTAGCAAATTACCACAAATATCGCAAACTCTAGAAAAAGAACATAATATGTATCTGCCCTGCTCACCTATATTTTTATAACCGATAATTCTGAAGAATAGACAAAATTAGGGTATATACAAAAGTGATTCAAGGCACATTATTGATTTACATAATTATATATAATCAAATTACCATTGTGTTACATACATGGACTTATTGATGAACATGTCTAGGACTTTTGTCACTGTAACACTTGTGAGTTTAGAATGCTTCACTTCATTAATGGCAATTCTGAATGCTGTTGTATCCAAAATATCCACTTTGTCAGGGCAAGACATATCAGATCTGTGCATGCTGCATACAGCCTGTGACTTCTCATGCAGATGTATTTACTGTTTGGTACTGTTGTAGCTTTCTATTGCTGTGTAACAAATCACTACAAACTGAGTGGCTAAAAACACACAAATTTATTGCCTCACAATTTATACAGGTCTGAAGTCTAGGCACAGCATAGCTGGATTCTCTGCTCAGGGTCTCAAGCAGAAATCAATGTGTCAGTCAGGGTTACAGTTCTCATTGGGGTTCAGGGTCCTCCTACAAGCTCTCTGGTTTCACTGGTTGTTGACATGATTCATTTCCTTGCAGCTGTAGGACTGAGGTCTCCATTTTCCTCCTAGCCACTAGCCTGAGACGACTGGCAGCATCTAGAAGCTTACTTACCAGTGACCCCAGTAGGAAGTTTACAACATCAATGTTTGCTTTTTTCCCCCACTGCAAACCAGCTAGGGGTATGTCTCTATGTCTTTTTCTTCTGCTACCAGCCAATCTCTCAGCTTTAAAAGGATTCATATGATTAGGACTGCCCCTACTCCTCCTAGTCTCCATATTTTAAAGTTAACTGAGTTGAGAGGTTAATTACATCTGCAAAATCCCTTAATAGTAGTACTCAGATTACAATTGGATTGAATAACTAGAGAAATGTGTGTGCACACTAGCGCCAGGAATCTTGGAGGGCCATTTGGTAATTCTGCCTAGCAGAGGCACTATTATAGGTTTGTGCCTTACAGATGTAGGGATTCTGACACTAGTGTGATTCTCTTCAGGATTATAATTGCATATGCTACATTATTATATATCCTAGCAGAAAAACTTGTTTTTGACTAGGCATTGATGAGTGCTAAATTGCTGGCAATTTCCCATGACAAGATTGAAAAAATTTTCCAAAGATATCTCTAGTTCTGCATATTTCAAACTTTGTTTCCTTTCTTTTACCATTGTCTGTCCTCTGCAAAAAATAAAATAATGTTCTCTGGTAAAATAAGTTTGAAGTGCATGCCAGGTCCCCATTCAGAAGACTAACAGGATACATTTATATAGAGATCCTCAATTCCTTATCAACAATTCTGAAATTCACAAAGCTCTGCAGCCAATGCTTTACATGGTGGCAACATGTAACATGAACTGAAATGAAGCTACTTACGGGTCCTTATTGATTTTATTACCAATTATGTATATATCACTGTAGAAATATTCGTCATTCATTGTAAGATGCTGCCAAGACTTTTAGGAGTCTTAGGACACAACTCTGTAAAAATTTTAAATTCTAAAAAAAAAAAAAAAAAAAACTAGGCCCCAAGGATTTCAGATAAGAGAGTGTGAACTATTATTAAAAGCTAGAAGATATAGTATTTAAAACTATTTAGCAGACAAATAATCGTAATTATCTGCTCAGGGAAAGATGTTTTCCATCTACTCTAACAGCAACTGGTGTACTTCAATTCAGTTCTGGCACTCAGCACCCAGAATCAGTGCAGACTCCAGAAGTCAAAGAGCATGGTTCCCAGCAACACTGTTTTCACTTCAGACACCAGCTAAAAACGGGGCCCTGAGGCCACCTGCACATAGGACACACCGACTACAATTCAGGGGTTCCCATGACCACTTCTAGTTCAATAATTTGCTAGAATGACTTGGAGAACTCAGAATGTGCTATACTCATGCTTTTATTATAAAGGATGCAACTCAGGGATAGCCAAAGAAAGAGATACACAGGGAAAGCCCTGGGAGGCTCCTGAATGCAGAGCTTCTATGCCCTGTCCCCGTGGAATCAGGACACATCCTCTTCCCAGGACATTGATATGTTCACCAGCCAGGAAGCTCCCACAGGCTTCAGTGTCTAGTATTTTTATTGGACTTTCATTATGTAGGCATGACTGATTACATCATTGGCCACGTCATTGAACTCACTCTCCAGCCTCCTGTCACCTTTCTGGAGGTCAGCCTGGTTCAAAATCCCCAGCCCTTGAATGATGCAGCTGGTGTTTCTGGTGGGCGGCTCTCATCCTGAAGCTATCTAGGAGCTGATCATGAGTTACTAACATAAACTCAAGTGTGGTCTAAGGGTCCCATGGATAACAAAAACACTTTTTATCACTTGGGAAATTATAAGGGTTTTAAAAGCTCTGTGCCAGAAACCCTGGGCAAAGGTCAGACAAATTCTCTACCATGCAGCACCAACGTATGACTATTAACATTCCTAGCATGCTCTACCTTTATCACTAGTGGGGCTGCTACCTGAGACTGAGACCCAGTTTCTGATGCTGCTCTTTTGTCAATGTTCATATGCAATAGGAAGAGAGACTTCCGCAACATCCCCCTTGGGGTGATGCCTGTCTTCAATCCACTTTCTATTCCTGGGTGGGAACAGGGAGATTTTTATTCAAATCATATGCATGTTTTAATAAAGCTATGTAAACATAAATACCCACACACACTTCTTTTGGTCAAATTTATTGTCTAATATTTTATAATTAACTGCCCGCATATACTTGATTTATATTTTTCTTATGTTTTCAAAATAGTAGTTGCTGACTTGGAGGAATGCTACTGATTTTTATATATTTCTCTCTCTGATCTCTTTTACTCATAACTCTTATTAATTCTAATAGCATTTTGGTTGATTGATTTGGATTTTTGTTTGTAAATAGTAAATCATGTCATCTTCACATGATGATACCCTTTCTTTTTTTTTTTTTTTTTTTTTTTGAGACAGAGTCTTGCTCTGTTGCCCAGGCTGGAGTGCAATGGCGCAATCTCAGCTCACTGCAAGCTCCGCCTCCTGGAATGATACCCTTTCTTATACTGATGTCAGTCAAGGAAAATGACCAAGGCATGTCTCAATCGTTTTAGGATGTTTGTCTGCCAAAGTCAAGACGCCCACCTGGGAGACAGGTCTATGCATTTTTCCGAAGATGATTTTGAGGGCTTCAATATTTAAAGAGGAAAGGGCAGGATATTGAGAAATACACAATATTCATGTGAGATGGGGGAAGGGGAAATATTCATGCCTTTGTCTGGCTCAGTGAATCTGCACTTTTACATAAGATAATGTAGACAATAGGGCACAAGAAACAATCAGATACCCGTTTGTCTCAGGTGGGCAGACTGCTGACTTTCCGTTCTGTCCTGTATCCCTGCACCTGTGAGGTGAGTTATCAATTTACATTTCCATGGTGAACTTTAACAAAAATGCTTTAGGGTAAAGATCTTGGGGACCATGAGGAATTTCCTTGTGGGCAAAATGTGAGTAAGGTATGTAGCTTTTCATCTTTGTAGCCATCTTATTTAAAAAACCAAAATGAGAGGCCAGGTCCGGTGGCTCACACCTGTAATCCCAGCACTTTGGGAGGCCGAGGCAGGCGGATCACCTGAGGTCGGGAGTTCGAGACCAGCCTGATCAAAATGGAGAAACCCTGTCTCTACTAAAAATACAAAATTAGCTGTGTGTGGTGGCACATGCCTGTAATCCCAGCTACTTGGGAGGCTGAGGCAGGAGAATCATTTGAACCCAGGAGGCAGAGGGTGCGGTGAGCCGAGTGCCATTGCACTCCAGTCTGGATAATAAGAGCAAAACTCCATCTTAAAAAAAAAAAAAAAAAAAAAAAAAAAAAAAGGAAGGCAGGTAGGCAGGTTTGCCTAACTCAGTTCCCAGCTTTTCCCTTTGGCTTAGTGAGTTTGGGGTCCCAAGATTTATTTTCCTTTCACACTTATAACACCTATTTTTGTTTCAGGCATTATGAGAATGTCCAGGATATTCAGAATACACTTAAATAATTACGATGATGCCAGAAGCTCTGTTTAGTTCTTGATTTCAATGGAGACATTCCTGGTGTTTTATTATTAACCACGATACAATATTGGCTGTTTTGGAATACACTTTGTCATGCTAAGGACGTAGACTTCAAGTTTAGCATTTTTATTATTAATGGATGTTAAATTTTATATATGACCATTTAAACACCATTAATTTTTTGAATATGATTTATTTTAGGAGACTAATAACAGAATCCCTTTGCGAGTTTTTTTTTAATATAAAAGTATGCCTCAAGTTCTTATTCTAGAATTCTAGAATCATCTGAAAAAGCTAATGTTATCACCCTTATTAAGTCTCAGTTAAAGAATCCCTCCAGATAGTTTTATTGCATGGACCTTACCTAATTATTGGACTCAAGATTCTAATACTTGAATTAGAGAAAGCCAGGTAGCTACGTGTTCTACTTTAGTACTTTGTAAACATCAGTGAATATGTAGGACAACAATGTAAGCTGCCCTTTGGGGAACAAATGTTCTACCAAATCAGGGGTTAGAAAACAGAGGTCCATAGGCCAGATCCACCCCTGCCCACCCTACCTCCCACTTCCATGCACTGCTGTCTTTTTGTAAATACAATTTTATTGGAACACAGCCATGCCCATTTATTTATGTATCATTGATGGCTGTTTTCATGCTATATGGCAGAATTTAGTCATTGCAACCGAAACGTACGGCCCACATGGCCTAAAATATTTACCATTTGGCCCTTACAGAAAAGTGTGCCTACCCCTGTTCTAGATACTAACCAGTATTCTGAGGGGCAAAAAAAATGTTAGGAAGGCATTCCACTGTTAAGTAAGTAGTTTATCCCTTCGTGAACATTTAAATTTTACTCTAACAAGTAAAAAAAAAAAAAATTCTGGAGTCCTACAGAAATACACGTACACACTCACATACACTCACACACACAGTTGGCCCTTGAACAATGCTGAGGAGAGGGGTGTTGACCCCCACCATGTAATCAAAAATTCACATGTAGCTTGATTCCCCCAAAACTTGACTACTAATAGCCTACTGTTGCCTGGAAACCTTACCAATAACATAAACAATTAACACATATTTTGTATATGTATTACACACTGTATTCTTACAATAAAATAAGCTGGGGAAAAGAAAGTGTAATTAAGAAAATCATAAAGAAGATAAAAAATATTTGCTATTCATGAAGCAGAAGTGGATCGTCATGAAGATCAGCCTCATAGTGTTCATGTTGAGTAGGCAGAGGAGGAAGAGGAGGAAGAGGAGGAAGAGGAAGGGTTGTTTTGCTATCTCAGGGGTGGCAGAAGCAGAAGAAAATCCTCATACATAGTGCAAACTCATGTTGTTTAAAGGTCAATTGTATGCATATATAAGCTCACACATATACAGCAATTTGGTAACATTATTTTACATACTTTTTTAGACTTCCAAATCTATTTTTCATTGAAGAACTACTAATATTTCTCAGCACTCTAGAATTTAGTGGATTCTACTCTAGAATTTAGTGGTGGATAATGTGGACTTTAGAACCAGCTATATTCCAGCTCCCTCTTCCTCACCTCTGTGACACAAGTGAGTTTCTCAACCTCTCCTCCCACCATGTGACTGTGCTGAGTTGTGAGAATTTAGTGAGATAAATGTGAAAGATGCCTGATGTTAAATAAATGGAAAAGATAATAAATGCTTGCTGTAAGGTCTTATTTATTTTCTTATCACTGCTGTAGAATTCTCTATTTCTGCATTTCACCTATCCTTTCCTTTGGTCCTGCCTTATCTGACTCAAAGATTATTTGTAATATGGTTTGGCTATGAACTTGCTCGTAGTTTGAATTTGCTAGGCTGAACAGTAAGGATGAAGTGAGTCCGTGACTGACTGGCTGTTGCTACAGTCAGTTTTCATTCATAACAAAGGTTACTAACTTACCTGTGATGTTTTTATGGCAATTGTGTGGGAGGCCACAAGGTACAAAGGGAATTCCTTTGGAGCCAGGCAAAAGTACACTCACACTGGCACTTTGACCTGTGAGAAGTTCCTTGCTTCCTATTAGCTGGCTTATCTATTTTTATAAACTAGGACTAAGAACAACTACTTAAAAGATTACCAGAATAATGTGAGTTAAGGCTTGTGAAGTAGCTAGTCTGTTTTCTGCAACACAGCAAATGTTTCCCAAGGGTTGATTCTTTTCTGCAAAATTGCTGACACAGTTGAGAGAGAGTTTTAGATTGAGGTAACCCTTGGGAGAGAGGCGATGTATTGCAGTGGTTGAGAATGTGGACTTTAGAACCAGCTATATTCCAGCTCCCTGTTCCTCACCTCTGTGACACAAGTGAGTTTCTCAACCTCTCCTCCCACCACGTGACTGTGCCGAGTTCCTGTGAGAATTTAGTGAGATAAATGTGCAAGATGCCTGATGTTAAATAAATGGAAAAGATAATAAGTACATTGCCAAAGTATTAGCATGATGGTCATAGAGGTATCATGCTATAAAAAGGGAACAATGAATTGGAAGTTGAATGATACAGCTTGAAGTCCTCGAATGAGCCACTAACTTACTGGTTAGACAACCAGTAAGACAATCAAGTAAGGTTATCCAAGTAAGGTTAACCAATAAGATAACCAAGTAAGGCACTAACTTACTGGTTATCTAACCAGTAAGATAACCCTACTTAGATAACCAGCAAGTTAGCTAGCTTGATCTGGTTATGTAACCTCTCTGGGCTTCCATCTATCATCTTTGTGGGCTTGACCTAGGTAATATTACTATACATTTTAGAGCATTTTAAGGGCTACAACATATTTCACACACTTTATTTCACTTTGTAGTCATAATAGTATATTTCAGGTTCTGTGAAATAAGACTTTATGATGCCAATATAACTAGATTAGAAGCACTTTCTTTTTTTTTACCTCCAGCCCCTTCCGTGATGCCATTTCTGTAGCCAAATCATTTCCAATGTCCGCAAAGGGGGTCCTTGTTAGGCACTATTTTTATTAACACACAAATGTTCCAACTCAATTGGCTTCCGGGCTAATGAATTTAATTTGACAAGGAAATTAATCAGTTCTAACTAGGTTTCTAAGTTATTCCTTGTGCTTTTATGTTTCCTTGGCTCGCATTCACTTTTCCACATGCTGCTGTTGTTGGGGCTTTTCAAGCTACTTAGGGTCAATGGGACAGGCTCCATCACTAGCCTTAAGGCCTCATTCAAGTTCATGGTGGGGTTACTCCTGTACTGGGCTGGAGGTATTACTGGATTCATTCCCAGCCCCCAGCATAACCATCAGCTCTTTCTATGGGCTGGGCCTCTTTGGTTCTTTAAGAAACTTTGGTATGAACAGAAGCAACTTTGAGACATGGGATTGTAGATGAGAAAAACCACTGGGAAAGGGCAGATTTGCAGATGGTGAAAGCGAACCAGTGACAGCTGCTCCCAGTGAAATTTGCCTCTGAAGTGTCTCAGGCCTACCTTGTCGTCACACATGTTTGCTAGCCCTAGAAAGCATCCAAGCCAATGTGAGACATCCATCGGTTCATCTGCTCAGGAAGAATGTTCCTTCTTGGAATAGTAATGTGACATTGATTTGTGGCAAGACAAGAATTCCATCCAATAAAACTCTAATGCAATATTGGACCATCATAAAAATAATTGAGAAAAAATTCAATGTTTAATCTCTGCTAATTTAATATTCCTAAAGATATGTGAAGAGGGCTTCAGGTCAGATTGATTTTACCATGTCAATTTTTTGTTATCTTTTTCCCCTAAATTCCTTTGGGTCAGAAAAAAAAAATCAGAGTTATTGTGAAGTTTGGGAATGTATTCTGTTTTATTTGTTATTGTTATTGTTATTTATATAGTATTTTAGGGTAGCAATTCCATTTTAAAGATTTTTTTTCCTAGGGAAGTAATCATATAAATACTAAAGATAATGATAATTTACAATTCTTGTGCTTATCATTTGCCAGAGATTGTGCTAAGTGCATTATCAGCATCATTTATTTTATCTTCAAAAAATGGATTGAATTGAAGATTAGTGTTATATTCATTTCATTTTACAGATGAAGAAAGGAAGTTTGGAAAGGATAAGTACATTGCCAAGGTCACACAGCAAGGTAACTGATAAGGTAAAAATTTCTGGCTTATCTAACTCCTAATTACTATGACACACTAAGTTATGCTGCATATAACTGTACACTGTATATTTAAATAAAATATAAATGTAAAGAAAAAGGACTGGAAGGATATGTGCTAAACTATGAATAGTGTTTGGTTTTAATTAGTGAGATGACATTTTTTTCTTATTTTCCAAGTTTTGTTAAATAAAAATGTGTTACATTGCACACACACACACACACACACACTCCACTCCTCTCTAAATGTTTCTCCCCAATTTTCCATTTCAACAAATGGCTTCACCCCTACCCAAAACAAAACAGGTAGCTAGGAGCTGTTCTTGATTCCTCTCTTTGCCTTAACTTCAACAAGCCCTTTCAATAAGATTACATCCCCAAATATATCTACTACTCACTTCTTTTACTTCCAGGGACATTGCCATTATCCTTCCTGACTTCTACCACTGTCTTCACCACATAACAGCAAGACAGATCTTTTGAAAATAAAAATCAGAATGTGTTTCTTACCCTCTGAAAACTGTTGGTGGCAAGTAGAATAAAATCTATGCGTACCCCACACTCCTAACCTCTCTCGATATGGTTGATTCCTGCTTGCTTCTTCAATTTTCCTGCCATTTTCCAACCTCTCACGAGGCTCTGTGAGGGTTTTCCCCCAAGGCCTCAGGCATGCTAGAATTTTCATTCACATGTCTTTTCTGTGGTCAGGACCCTCTTCTCCTGCCTCTCGAGGGGAAGATCTAGTCAACTCCCATTTCTTTCCTTCCTTCCTTCCTTCTTCTCTCCCTCCTCCTTTTCTTTTTCTTTCTCTCTTTCTCTTTTCTTTCCCTCCCTCCCTCCGTTTCTTTTCTTTCTTCTCTTTCTTTCTTTTTCTTTCCCTCCCTCCTTCCCTCTTTTCTTCTTTCCTCCTTTCCTTCTTTCTCTCAAAGAGAGACAGGGTCTCACTCTGTCTCCCAGGCTGAAGTGCAGTGGTACAACCATAGCTCATTGCAGCCTCGACCTCCCGAGCTCAAGCGACCTTCCTACCTCAGCCTCTGGAGTAGCTGGGACCAAAGGTGCGCACCACCATGCCTGACTCCATTCATTCTTCATTTCTCTGCTAAGAGGCCACCATCGCAGAAAGAGGTCCCTGTCCATCTTATCAAAAATGGGAGAATAAGATACGTGAGGTCCCATCTCTTACTGAGCGTCCGTCTTTTGAAAAGTGTGCTGGCTAATTTTATGTGTCAACTTGACAAGTCTAATGAATATCCAAGATACCTCTTATTCCATAAACTCTCCCAAAGAACCCTGTTATTTTCTCCTTCAGAGCATTTTTTACAGCAGAAAGCTGAAATTGAAACACTTTGAAATTACTTCGAAATGTTTCACTTTGTTTTCTTCCTCATGATCTGTCTCCTTCTCCATTACTCAGGGTTCTCCAGAGAAAAAGAACCAATAGGATAGATGGATGGATGGATAGAACGAGAGCGAGCGAGAGAGAGAGAGAGATAAGATAGATAGATAGATAAAGAAGACATTTGTTATGAGAGTTGGCACACAAGATTACAGAGGCTGAGAAGTTCCACAACATGCTGTCTGCAAAGTGCAGAACCAGGAAAGCCAGTGATATAATTCAGTCCAAAACTGAAGGCCTGAGAATCTAGTAGGGGCTCCTGGGGCTGCTAATTTGTCTTGGAGTCTGAAAGCCTGAGACCCAGGAGCTCTGATTTCTGAGGGCAGGAGTAGATGAATGTCCCAGATCAAGAAGAGAGAGAGAATTAACCTTTCCACTGTCTTTTTGCCATATCTGGGCAGATCACCTTTATTCAGTTGACTGATTCAAATGCTAATCTCTTTTGGAAACAACCTCACAGGCATAATTTTTTCCAGCTACTTGAGTATTCATTAACCTTTCAGGTTGACACATAAAATTAATCAGCACACTTTGCAAAAGACTGACACTCTGTGAGAGATGGGAGCTCACGTATCTTATTCTCAGCCCAGCACAGTGCCTGGCACCCAGTGGGGTGCTCACTAATTATTAATAGCTAAAGTTTAGTAAGTTGGAGACATGAACTGCCCCTGAGGCAAGCTTGAACAATTTCAAGCCATTACAAATTTACTATTTAACCAAGGGCATGTTGCTGAGTCCCTGGGATTCGGAGACCAACTGTACAGCTGGGAAGCTTCTAAGTTAACTTTTATAGAGAATGTAGCATTTATTAAAGCACAAATAATTAAAATGTGATGATATAAAATTTCCATATATATTTAAACTCAATAGTAACTGCAGAATTGTTTATAATTTTGACCAGCAAAAATTTTTTTCAGAAAGGAATATTTCACGACTGACATTGGATAGCATTGTCAGATTAAAAAACAGACAACTTTTAGTCAGTTTTAGTATTGTTAGATTATCTCTGGATAAGGGACCCTTTCATTGCCTGATCCAGGATGGTCCCCTGTCACTGCTCAGATGCACTTGGTACCCACTGGGATCACACAACTTCTGAAACCTTGGGCTGTGACTATGTCTTTATTGACTGGAAGTTCTCAGACAACCACTCTGACTCATGCTTTCCACTTCTATACAATGGGTACACGAATGGCTTCCTCATAAAATCATTGTGAGAATTGAATAAGAAGAGAGTAGAATATTTTAAATGCTTGTTAATGGTCATGCCATCATTTGCTTAAGGATAGAGATGGTCTTGTTTATCTTTTTATTTTCAGCAGAAAAATGATGACAGGAGCTTCATTGCATTTTGTAAAAATGATGGAATTGGGGGTTTTTTTAGCCTCCCTGTGTGTCAGGGCATCCTTAGGATCTCAGAAAATGTTTGCCTGAAGGCATGATGAAAGGTGAGAAGCTGTCCCCACCCAATCTTCTTTCAAGTTGTCTTTCAGACCCGCATTGTGGTTCCAGGGTTGGGTACAAGGCAGGCAGTAGGAAGAGAGGGTTTCATCTTGGATTGTGGTCTGGAAAGGGAACCCAGCACCCCACCACCCATAGGATTTGCTTTTGCTTTGTTTCAGCTTTCTGCCAAGAAGGCAAAATGGGCAGAGCAGGAACCTTGAGAACAATGAGACATGACTTCCAATCACAGCACATCTTAGGAGCTGTGTGACTGTAGGCATGCTACTTAACATCTCTGATCTTAACTATTCAATGAGTGTAATAGGCCTGTTATAATGGGATTGCCAAGGGGATCAAATAAAATAGCACTGTATATCCAACATGATATTTTGAACAGTCAATGCTCCATAAGTATTAATCTGCTAATGTCTTATTTCAAGATTTTTGTGTAAGTGGGGGAAGAGAGTGGGAGAAGGAGAAAGGGAAGAGGAAAAGAGAGAGAGAGAGAAAGTCTCAAAAGATAGACCATGTAATGTCTGCAGAACACAGCAGGTTTCTTGGAAAAGTGATAAAGAGCAAGAAGCAGCATTCAGCTCGGGCTGTGTCCATGACCACAGGCTCAACCCTGCTGTTTGCAGATGGGGAAATTCTTGAACTGTAAATATTAGACCAAAGAAAACGTGGCTTTTGTGAATTTCTTCTGGGCTGGTTTCTGAGAAGGGTTGCTTTCTGTGCCAGCTCCCCACCTCCACGTCTGTTCCCTGGCCTCTGGAATGTGGCCCCCATGGCAGAGCCTGAATTGTTACCAGGGTGATGAAGATGTCTTTGGCTCAACGTTTGCTGACTAGGGCCTGAAAGGCTGGTCAGAACTTAATGACCAGGGACTTCTAATGTTCAAGGGCAGCTCTGGCATCAAGACAGAATGAAAACTGGCAGCCCCAAGGAAGCTTGCCTACCCCTGCTCCTCATTCCAGATTTTCATTTATTTACAATATTTCTAAAGCATCCAGTTCATGGTATTTGGTGGCATAACTCTGACCTCAGAAGACCCTCCTTAGAAATGTAATGTGTGTTTAATGGGTTCTAATCTTAGTTCTATTAGCTATGTGACCTTGGATAAGTCCCCTTATTTCTGAGTTTCATTTGAAGGGTAGAGGGGACAGAGAGAAAAGAGGGTGTTACACTTATATCTTTACAGTGCAACAAACCACTCCAAACCTTAGTGGGTTAAAACAACAATTTACTATTGTCTTTTAAGGTTCTGTAGGTTGACTGGGTTCTGCTGGGCAGCTCTTGCTTTGGGTGTCTAGAGATGCAGCCATCTGAAGACATGACTAGGCTGGACGTCCAAGAAGGATTAGTTATATGGATGGCACTTGATGTGGGCTGTCATCTGGGAGCTCAGTTAAGGCTGTTGACCTGACAGCCAACATGTGGTCTCTCCATGCGATGTGAGCTTCTCACTGTATGGTGAATAGATTTGCAAAGAAAATGCCCCCAAAGAGAGCATTCCAAGAGGTTCAGGAAGAAGTTTCAAGACTTCTTATAACCTAGTCATGGAAGTTCTAGAACATCACTTCCACCATATTCTCTTGGTCAAGCAAGGTCAGGCTAAGTTCAAAGGGAGGGGAAATAGACTTTACTACCTAATGAGATAGGGGCAAGATCACAGTGGAGAAGAGGTTGTAGGATACGAGGTATTAGAGCAGCAATTTTTGGAAACTACAGTCTGCCACAAAAAGGCAAAAAGGTGGATGAGATTGATCCCTTGGAAAAGTAGGGAGGAAAACCTTGTCATTTCTGGTTCAGTTTTATTCTTTGTGCCCTCATCATCTGTAGCTCTGTGTCAGTAGTGGATGTGGCTTTAGTGTGGTGATCCACATCTTTATTCACTGAGTACCCACTTAAAAAGACAATGGTGTCTCCCTTCAGCCTCCACTCCAGGTGCATGTTCCCAACCACTTGACCAGACATGGTCCCTCCTCACTTGGTTGCCATTTGGGGCTTCTCCTCACTTGTCTTCTCCTCTGATTTTTCATGTTACTTCCATAGAGCTCAGGAATCATCAAGACATTCCTCCCCCTCCTCTGAGAATTGGAGAGAGCTGGGGATAAGATCAGAGATGCCCGCCAGTTTTACCTAAGCACACTATACCATTGTCCAGAATCCACAAGCCTCCCGAACTAAGAAAAAGTCAGATGGGAACAGGCACCATGAACTACAAGTGCAAATGCCTAGATCTTAAACATCTTCTATATGACATTTATTACTTTTCTATGGTATGTAAAAAATTGCCACAACATATATATATACCATGGAATACTATGCAGCCATAAAAAGAATGAGATCCTTTTTTTGCAGGGACATGGATGGAGCTATAGGCCATTATCCTTAGCAAACTAACACAGGAACAGAAAACCAAATACCTCATGTTCTCACTTATAAGTGGGAGTTAAATGATGAGAACACATGGACACATCGAGGGGAACAACACACACTGGGGCTTTTTCAAGGGTGGAAGGTGAGAGGAGGGAGAGGATCAGAAAACAACTAATGGGTACTAAGCTTAACACCTGGGTGATAAAATCATCTATACAACAAACCCCCATGACACACATTTACCTAGGTAACAAACCTGCACATGTACCTCTAAACTTAAAATAAAGCGTAAAAAATTGACAAACATAGCAGCTTAAAACAATACCTACTTATAAGCTCACAGTTCTGTAGGTCTCCTGTCCAGGAAGCATTCACTGGGTTCTCTCCTCAGGCTATCACAAGACTGAATTTAACATGATGATCAGAATGAACCCTTATTTGGAGGCTCTGGGGAATATCCACTTTCAAGTCAACTCGAATTCTTGGCAGAATTCAGTTCCTGCAGTTGTGAGGCCAAGGTCCTCATTTTCTTGTTGTCACCTTGGTTTGCTCTTGGTTTCTAGAGGCTACCTGTGTGCCTTGCAATGTAGCCCCCTCCATCTGACTTTTAGATCCAGGTGTAACCGTCTTGGGTGATTAGGTCAGGCCTGAGGTACCTCTGTATCTTAAGGCAAACTGATTTGGGGCCTTACTCATATCTAAAATAGTCCTTCCCATGAATACCTAGATTAGTGTTTGATTGGTAAACTGGGAGAAGATGTGTACATACCAGGGCCCTGGAATCTTGGAGACCATCTCAGAATTTTGCCTGTCACACCTTGCTTCACTGTCTCTAATAGCCCCACCAAAGAAAGCCTAAAGGTTCTTCAGTTTGGCCACAGCCAGTTGGCAAGTGAGAGGCTTCCAGCCTCTGAAAGTGATGCCCTTAGAGCACCCACACCTGGCTTCCAGGGAGGGGAGATGTCTCATCTTAAACAACATTGGCAGTTCCTACAAGTCTCTCCTCTTCAGTGCTCCCTTCCCCTCATTCGCACAGCTTGGGCAGTGCTGGCTGTGGTGGCTGGTAGTGGGGCTAATTGGCCCACCTCTTAGGAAACCTTGGTCATGATGCTCCATCCTGGTCTCTGTTGGAGGTTTTGTTTAGAATAGGAGCCACTGGAGCCTATTTGTCCTCCAATTGCAGAATTCAGGAAAAGTCCCACTCAACATTCTGTGACATTGTTATTAAATGGGATAATGACTACCTTGGAAATGGTGTCTAGGGGAATGAGAAAAAGCTTATTGTGCCATTCTTACCCCTCAGGCCTTTAGAATGATAGCCTGTCTTCTTTACTTGGAACAATTACTCTCTCTAATTTTTACTTAGATGTTCTTATTCATCCTTCCTATCACTTTTTCCAATTTTTTCAAAGAGGTCACCATGCCCTTATTATATTTTCACATGAATATGTACAACCTTTAAGAGAAACCAATGAAAGAATTTAAAAAGAGCATATAACTTTCAAACCGGCAGGATGTAAAAGCAAATGGAATCTAAAATTCAATCAATTTAAAACAGAAAAAGGAAAATAATTAGAAAAAAACAGGAAATGAAAAATTCTTATTATATTTTTTATTTTTAAATTTTTGTTGGTACATAGTAGGTGTATGTATTTGTAGGGTACGTGAGATATTTTGGTGCAAGTAGGCAAGGTGAAATAATGAAATAAGCACATCATGGAGAATGGGGTATCCCTCTCCTCAAGCATTTATCCTTTGAGTTACAATCCAATTACAGTATTAATTTTAAAATATATAATTTATTATTGACTATAGTCACCCTATTGTGCTATAAAACAGTAGGCCTTATTCATTCTTTTTTTTGGTACCCATTAACTCCTTCTACTCTCTGTGTCCATGAGTTGAATTGTTCTGATTTTTAGATCCCACAAATAAGTGAGAACATGCGATGTTTGTCTTCCTGTGCCTGGCTGTAAAGCTGTAAATAGTGTGAGAGAAACAACCCCTGAGAGATCATAATCGCAATATATAAGACACAAATCTTCCAGAAATAGACAGAACGGGTAAAAATTAAAATCGTGTCTTACAGAAGACATAGTTAAAAGAAAAGAAAGCATAAAGTTTGAGAGTTAACGGATGGAAAAAACTACCAGGTAAATACAATTCAAAATCAAACTGTCGTAGCTGTATTAATATCAGAGAAAATAGACCAAGGAAGGGAAAAATCTTCCTGAGATGAAAAGACTTATTATTTAATAGTCAAAGGTTGTAATCTCTTGGAAGATATAATAATTCTAAACCTTTATGCTCACAATACTACAGCAAAAAATGAGAAAAACAACTGTGAGGAGAAATGACAAATCTACCACCCATACAATGAGATTGAAATTTATCTGTCTCAGTAGCTGACAAACCAAACCTTAAAATATCATAAAAAACTAGAACTTTTGAGTAATGCAATTAAACAGATCTAATAGATATATAGTGAACCCTGTGCCAACATTAAATGAATATACTTTTGCTCAAGAAGACATAGTATATTTATGAAACTGCATGCTAAGCCATCTAGCAAGTCTCAAACAATGGCAAACAATTGGTGTCATAGAAACTATATGCTGTGACCACAATGTAAAATAAGTTAAAAATCAGTTAAAATGAAAATTAAAACATGTATTTATATCTATATTGGTTCAAAAATTTAAATCAATAGTACAAAAATCTATAACCTAATCCTCCCTTGCCCCTCAAAAGACATAAAAACCTTATGGAAGCAAACAAATGAAACAAGTTATTCTAAAGACCTGAGGTGTGAGAATGGCACAGTGATCCTTTGCATACTCCCTGGACACATTTCCAAGGGAATCATCTTCCCATTTAATGGCAATGTAACAGGATGTGAAGTGGGACTGTTCCTGGAACTTGAAATTGGTGATGAAGGTCCAAAGCTGAGGACAAAGGAGCTCTCCTAGCCCACATTCTAATCAGCCAGCCCCCACAGTTTGCAAAATTACTCTCACTGTCACCACCCCCACAACATCATACAACCTGAGCTGTGAGAATAAGGGTAGGAGAGCAAAGAGGAGGGAGTCCTGGGCACAGTCAACTTTGTGGTAAGTGTAGCATTTCAGATGAGATGGCTTCTCTCTCTGGAAGTCAAGTGTATTTTTATCACCCTTAATTTTGGTCAGATTCTCCTATGTTTCTATGTTTTCTTCTATTAGTTTAAAGTTTTGTTTCTCGCATTAATGATCTAACCCTTCTGGAATGGATTCTTGTGTGCAGTGTGAGGTAGGGATCCAATTTTATTTTATTTTCACTTACAGATAACCAATTGTCTCTGTGGAATTTATTGAATGGCTTATCCTTGCTGCACTATCCACAATACCAGGTTTGTTAAATATTAAGTTTCCATCTTTGCTGGTCTCTTTCAGGGCTCTGTTTTCCATCTAGGGGATGGAGATCTCAGGGAAGGTGCATGGGTGAGATAAGGAAGAGGTACCACAGAGACATGAAGCCTCAGTTTTCACTGGAAGAATTCCATACATGATGCCTAAAAATGAAAAATGAAGTAATTTCAGCATATTATTTACAGGTCTTGTGGTATTATCAAAATAATTAGCTAAATGATTGGTAAATTATTATCTGTAGGAAGAATAGTGGAATGAAAGAAGGGATGGGGAATTTTGAATTTTCTTATTGAGCCACATAGACCCTATAAACTGAAAA
Source organism: Hylobates moloch (assembly GCF_009828535.3). Taxonomy (NCBI): domain Eukaryota; kingdom Metazoa; phylum Chordata; class Mammalia; order Primates; family Hylobatidae; genus Hylobates; species Hylobates moloch. Next base: position 70,598,941 of record NW_026652292.1, on the reverse strand, counting down.
GATACATGACCTTGCTAAAAATGAAAGCAACAAATAAAGACCATCAGACAACATGCCTTTTTTGCATTATGGAAGGTTAGGAAACCCTAAGGTGAATTTTTTTGCCATGTGGCACCTTGGAACAGTCATTTCTCTTCTCTTCTTCACTTCATGAACAACATTCTCAACAGTCAGAGAGACAGGTACCAATTGGGGTCTCCTATTGTATTAGGCTTTAACTGGGTATATGATGTTCATTATTGTTTTTTTCTTTTTTACATGCTTGTGCATGTCTGAAATATTTCACAGAAATTTCTTACCCTGGGAAAATGTCTCTACAGGGTCCTATAATATTACATTAACCTGATTAGGTCTGTTTTCTTTATTAAAGTGAAGAGCAAATGAGGAAAGGGCGGCTTGCCTCAATATCCTAACCACAAGCACAGTGCCTGACACATAGCTGGCTGTAAAATTTTATTTGTGGATTAAGTAAAAGGTGTCCTGTAGTTCGGCAAGCTAGCATAACTTGCTCTTTCTCATTCTCCAAACTCTACCCACGCATTAAAGCTGAGGTCAGAGCCCCCTCCCCTGACTCCTTCCTGAGCCTTAAACTGATGACCAGTGTCATCTCTCTGAATACGTCCACTATTTGTAGTCTGTACTATAAAAGAGGGAGAGAAGAGAGAACAGACATTTTATTGAGCTCTTGGAAGCAGACATTTTTTCTCATTTCATCTTCCCATCATTTCTGTAAGATACATATACCTTTGTTGGCATTTGTTCATGCCAATACAATTTGGTAAGCACTCACTATTGACCATGCATTTCAGAAAGCTCTGGAAACACAATGACGGAAAAAAATGCAGTAAAACATTGTCCTTTCCTTCAAGAGGGTTACACTGGAAATTGGAAAATAGGAAATTAATACTCATAGAGGTCTATGATCTTCTAGCATAGCCAGGATCTAAACTTAGTAACACAGCTTTCATGTTCTATAATATACTAGGCATTGTGCTAGGTGTGGTTCCTGTTTTTCTTGATTTACTCACACAATAACCCAATACTATGGCACTTGCATATTTTTAAATGAAAGAACATATTCTCTAAGAAACTTATACAAATGGCAAGAGATTGTATTAAGTTGAATAGTGCCACCTAAAAATTCATTCTCACTGAGAACCTCAGAATGTAACCTTGTTTGTAAATAGGATCTTTGCAGATATAATTAAGATGCAGTCATACTGGGTTAGGGTGGGCACTAAATCCAATGACTGGTGTTCTTATAAGAAAACCATGTGAAGACACAGAGGGTCATATAAGAAAAAGGTCATGTGATTGTACAGGTGGATATTGAAGTGATGCAGCTGCAAGCTAAGAAAACCAAGGATAGGGTGGGTGCAGTGGTTCATGCCTGTAATCCCAGCATTTTGGGAGGCCAAGGAGGGCAGACCACCTGAGGTCAGGGGTTCAAGATCAGCCTGGCCAACATGGTGAAACCCCGTTTCTATTAAAAATACAAAAAATTAGCTGAGCGTGATGTCAGGCACCTGTAATCCCAGCTACTCAGGAGGCTGAGGCAGGAGAATCGCTTCAACACAGGAGGCGGAGGTCACAGTGGGCTGAGATCACACCATTGCACTCCAGCCTGGGCAACACAGAGAGACTCCATCTCAAAAAGAAAAGAAAGAAAGAAAAAGAATAAAGAAAAGAAAAGAACACCAGGGATTGCTGCCACTGCCAGAAGCTAGGAGAGAGATGCTATGGACTGAATGTTTGCATCCCCCTCAAATTCATATGTTCAAAGCTAATCCCTGATGTGATGGTATTAGGAGGTGGGTTTTGAAAGACAATTAGGTTATAGGAGTGGAGCCTTCATGAATATTATGATAAGGGATTACTGTGTCATATCATTATAATAAAGGATTATTGCTCTTATAAGGGGCTGAAGACACCAGAGTTTCTCTCTTCTTCTATGTGAGTTTATAAAGAGCAGATGGCCATCTCTGAACCATGAAGAAGGCGCAACTGTGCCAGTGCCTTGATCTTGGACTTCTCAGCCTCTAGAACTGTGGGAAATACATTTCTATTGTTTATAAGCTGCCCAGATTATAATCTTCTGTTATAGCAGCGTAAATGGACTAAGACAAGGCATGGAACAGATTCTCCCTCCAGAAGGAACCAATCAGAACAATACTTTGATTGAGATTTTCTGGCCTCCTGAATTGTGAGACAATGAATTTCTATTGTTTTAAGCCACCCAGTTAGTGATAACCTTTCACAGCACCACAGGAAACTTATTTGTTGTTATTTTTTGAGACAGAGTCTCGCTTTGTCACCCAGGTTGGAACACAGTGGCACAAGCACAATCTCAGCTCACTGCAACCTCTGCCTACCAGGTTCAAGGAATTGTCCTGCCTCAGCCTCCCTAGTAGCTGGGATTACAGGTATGCACCACCATGTCTGGGTAATTTTTGTTTAGTAGAGATGGGTTTTACCATGTTGGCCAGGCTGGTCTTAAACTCCTGACCGCCAGTGATCTGCCCACCTCAGCCTCCCAAAATTGAGGGATTACAGGCATGAGCCACCATGCCTGGCCAAGCCACGAGAAACTAATGGAGAGACTGAGGCAGAATTCAGGCCCATATTTGGTTCCAGGACTCTTGATGGCTTCTCTGTCCTCCTTCACACAAGGCTAAGGAGAAAAGGAGCTGATGCAAATATGCTTTGAAAATCTCAATGTATTCCTCAAGGACTGTGGATTTTATTGTTATTATTTTACGAAACTATTCTCCAAATTGCCTAAGAACTCAGTGAAATGTCATTAGTAAATAAAATGAGATACAGGACACAACCCCTTTTCCATTAAGTCAATTCTTTAAATGATATTTCTGGGATTTCTCCTGTTTTCATTCTGTGTCCCATTCTGTTCAAAATAATGCCCTGGGTATTTATACCCAGAATTTCATGAGAGAGCCCATAGGTAAGTATTTAAAAACAGCCCATGCTCAACTGTAATAAATTACACTAGAATGTACAGGGAGCTTTATGGCTTAGGACAGATATAATCATGCTGGACTTGCTAAAACTACATTATATGTAAACCTGGATGCTATGTGTATTAGTTCATTCTCACACTGCTATGAAGAAATACCCAAGACTGGGTAATTTATTAAGGAAAGAGGTTTAATTGACTCACAGTTCTGCATGGCTGGAGAGGCCTCAGGAAACTCACAATCATGGCTGAAGGCAAAGGAGAAGCAGGCACCTTCACAGGGCAGCAGGATGGAGTGAGTGCAAGCAGGGGAAATGCCAGATACTTCTGAAACCATCAGATCTTGTGAGACTCTTTCATTATCAGGAGAACAGCATGGGGGGAACCACCCACACAATCTAATTACCTCAACTTGGCCTCACCCTTGATATGTGAGGATTATCACAATTCAAGGTCAGATTTGGGTGGGGACACATAATCAAACTGTATCACTATGGTCTGAATCTTTGTGTCCCCTCAAAATTCACATGTTGAAATTGTAACTCCCAATGTGATGTTATTTGGGTTTGGGGCCCTTGAGAGGTGATTAGGTCATGGGGAAATAGCCTTTATGAAAGAGAGTAGTGCTCTTTTTAAAAGGGATCCCAGACAGACACTCACTCCACATAAGAAGATGACAAGATGCCATCTATGAACCAGAAAGTGGACCCTTATCAAACACCAAGTCTACCTTGATCTTGGACTTCCCAGCCTCCAGGAAGGAGAAAAATTAATTTCTATTGTTTATAAGCTACTCAGTTTATGGTATTTTGTTATAATTGCCCAAAATAGACTAAGACCTTGGTGTTAGATTGTGTTGTTGTTGTTCAACAATGACTTAAAAAGTCATCTTTGGATGCATTCAGGTTGTAAACAGAACAGAATTGGGTCTGGTCTTTTAAGATTTTCTTAAAGGCAGGGATTTTTTTTTTTTCTTGAGTATTTGAGTCCCCTCTATTCCTACCACAACTGCATATACAAACATGTGCACACACATGCATGCATACACACATACATGAAAGTATGCATACATATGTGCAGGTGCACATATAACATACACAGATATAGGAATGTGCAGTGTCTATGCACAGGTATGCACAGGTGTCTAGTCATGTACCTGCACATGGACATATATATGCATGAGCACATGTACATAACCATGTATGCACACATGGGCACACGCACATGTACATGCTCTCTAAAAGGAACTACATGCTCCACATTTTCTTCAGGCCTAATTGTCTCCTTTTTTGTATCTTCATTGTTAGCCTCTCCTTTTACTGATCTTCAATAATGCTAATGGTAAAAGCTGAATTTGTATAGTTTAACTACATGCTGTACATTTTTAAGCTTCATATTACAGATAAGAAAGCGGGAATACAGAAAAGTTATAAAAGATGACCCAGCTTCTCTCATGGGTTGGTCTTGGGTACTCTCTACAATCCTTCTCTGTACATTTGCTCATGTATTTTGGTGATTTAAAAATCTACCCCTATGTTGATGATTCCAGGATTTTTTTTTTTTTTTTGAGACAGAGTCTCACTCTGTTGCCCAGGCTGGAGCGCAGTGGCGTGATAGTCTCAGTCTCCTGATCTTGTGATCTGCCTGCCTCGGCCTCCCAAAGTGCTGGGATTATAGGCGTGAGCCACCGCACCCAGCTGATTACAGGATTTCTATCTCTAGCCCAGACTTTGTGCTCCAAGTTTACATAAACAACTGCATAATTGCCATCTTCACTTGGATGTCTCAAGCATCTCAAACATAATGTGAGGGGAACAGAAGACCCTCCCTTCCCCCGCTCCAACACACTATAAACTGTTCCACAGTTGTAACCTACTCTGCCTGCCTCCTTTCCCTCTCAGTAAATACACCATCATGCATTCATGCAGTTGTTCAGTCTAAAAACAAAAAGTTCCCACAATTTTTCCTTTTCCATCTCCCCTTCTCTATCACACGCATTAGTAAATCCTGTCAACTTTACCTCCAAATTATACCCCATTTGAGCTACGTGTCTCCATCTCCATTATTGTCACCCTTCCCAGACCAGAGACCAGCTGGAGACAGGGTCTCCTGACTGGTCTCTTCACTTCTGCTCAGTCCAAGGAATCCCCTTAAAAACAAATCCAGTCAGATATTTTCTGAGATGACTCCTGTACATCATGTCATCGGAGCACATACCTTTTGATCAATCTTAGAAAACTCGGGGGAATTTCCCAATTATGGGCTGAGAAATGCCACTGTTATTTGCAGAAACCCTGTGACCACCACATTTGATAGGTTGTAAATACTAAAAACGAATTGTAGCCCTGAATGATGGGGGAGGGATGGGCCTCACACGGCTGCCGGTTCACATGTCCCTGGACACCAGCCCTACTCCCAACCACTGGGCACTTGTTAGCTCATTCAGCTCTCATCAGCGTACTTGGAGCCAATGACTTCCCCATCACCCAGGCAACCAACCCAGTTTCTACTGTGGTGACCACATTCCAGAAGTGGGAGGACAGGAGCAGAGGAGGAGAGCTGGTCCACAAAGCAGTGTCAGACCTAACAGAGCCTCCTAAGTCATGGTGAAGGGGTTGGATTTTATTCCCAGCAGTAAAGCAGGGAGGGATTCGGTGTGACCCTCCCAGGCTCAGGTGAGCATTCACTTTCGTGAGCAATGAATGGTATTTCATTCGAGGCTTTGTCTTATGGGGCAGCAGAGACACACTGCCCAAATCCCAGCCAGAAGGCCAGGCTGGGAAGCTGGCATGAGGAAGGAGCTCCAAGTCACTGGGGGACCCCAGCATCCAAACAACAGAGTAGGATGCAGGTATGGCCAGAGACAAGGGGAAAGATTAATTCAGTGAATTTGACATTTAAACAATCTTTAAGGAGATCACTGGGAAGAGAATGACTGGCCGACTTTCCAGGCAGCAAGAACAATATGAGTAAAGGCCACAGAAGCAGGGACACACTGGTAAACACCGGGACTCCGGGGCTAGCACCAGAGGATGGGTGAATTTTGACGGGCACCTGAGAATCCAGGATAGTCCAGCTCATTGGTGATGCTCAGGAGAATGACTTGTAGTGGAAAGATGCCCCTATTCAGAGATGCCAGGCTGTGGTAGGAGAGCAGGGAAGAGGGATGGTACAAAGGAAGATAGCTCAGAATCCGAGTTCCCCAGGGTGTGTTGTAAGGCTCTTCCCTGTGCTCCTAGAGTGTGCTATACTTACCTCTTCCATGGCACAACCTATGCCTATCACGCTGATTTTATGTGTATTGTTTTATGATGTCAGAATCTACAGAATCTAACTTTCTTTTCAGGAGATTCAGAACATGGAGATGAATTATTAAAACAAAAAAACAAAACTAAACTAGAAAAGACCATGCTGTGGTTCAAATGTGTCCCCTCCAAAATTCAGGTGTTGCCAATGTGACAGTATTAAGAAGTGGGCCTTCAATAGGTGATTAGGCAATGAGGGCTCCTCCCTGTGAATGTGAATGTGATTGAGAGCCTTATGAAAGCTTTCACGTGGCATCCGGTCTCTCGCCATTTCACCTTCCATCATGTGAGGACACAGCATTCCTTTGCACCCCGAGATGTGGCAATAAGTCACCCTCCTGGGAGCAGGGAGTGGTCCTTGCCAGACAATTGCAGCTACAGGTACTTTAATCTTGGGCTTTCGAGACTCCAGGATTGTGAGAAATACATTTCTGTTCTTTATAAATTGCCCTGTCTTTGGGATTATGTTATAGCAGCAACAAACAAACTAGGACACACCTATAATCCAATCACCCAAAAATAACCTCTGCAAACATCTGGCCAATGCTCTTTGGGCATTTTTCTTTCTGTTTGTGTTTGTGTGTTTTTCTGTATGACAAATTAGGTTCAAAATATGCACATCATTTTCTAGCCAGTTTTTTTCACTCCATAATATATAGATATTAGAACTATATGTGAATGTCCACACATATCCATCCATATTGCAATATTTAGTAGTTGCCTGGTATTTATATGTTATATGCACATAACACAGTTTCTGCAGCCGATCGTGGCCTTTGAATATTAGGTCATTTCTAATTCTTGGCTTTTATAAATAAGCCACAGTAAATACTGCAGTACTCATACCTTTTTAAACTCTAAATATTTCTTTAGGATTATGTCCCCAGAAATATTTTTTTTCATTAAAGATTGATACACTTTTAAGGATCTAGGATATATTACCACATTGTTCTTAGGAAAGTTTATTTCTGTTAAGGGTGCCTATTTCCCCACAACCTAGCAAACATTGGAAATTATTCTCCTTTTTTCTCCCAGTGTAATAGGAAGACAATGATATTTCATGATTTCTTTATTGTAGATTGTCTTTCTTTCGTTCTTGATAAAAATAGACTTTTTAATATGTTTATAACCACTTAATTTTTTTCTTTTAAAAATGACCAGCTCATATTATCTGCCTGTCTTTCTATTGGGGTATTTACCTTTGATTTTTTTTTACCAGTATGAAAATATTTTTATATAGATAAGCTTTGATCATCTATATTGCAAAAAAAACTATTTCAGTTTGTCTGACATTTTAACTTTGTTTACAGTATTTTAACCATTCGGAATCTCTTTAGCGTGATGCAACCATATTTAGCCCTAGTTTCTTTCATGATTTCTGCATTTGGGGTCATGCTTTCAGAGCCCATCACCACCCTGTGATTAGGTAAATGGAAACCAGATGTGAGTGCAGTAGCAGTCGCTGCAGCTGTGGCATCTGCCGTCGCAGGACCTGTGTACAGGAAGCTTAGTCCATCCACGCACCAGTTTCAACAATAAATTCATTCACACCAATTGTTTTGTGCTGATTGGGGGAGGGTAGAGAGAGAGAGAGGGTTTTATGATGAAGGAAACATCACCATTTAGCACAATACTTCCTATTATCATTTTCTTTTTTTTCTCTTTTCTTTTTTTTTTTTTTTTTTTGAGACAGGGTCTCACTCTGTCCCCCAGGCTGGAGTGCAGTGGAACGATCATTGCTCACTGCTGCCTCAGTCTCCTGGGCTCAAGTGATCCTCCCTCCTCAGCCTTCTGAATAGCTGGAACCATAGGCATGCTCTCCTTTCCACTTTTCTGTCTCTGGTGAGCACCAAAAGGTTTTGTTTTTTTTTAATTGTGCAGAGCAACTAATGAACTGCTTTTTGATGTGTAAGCATTCCTTGAAGATCTTGGTCAGAAACCCAAGCAGCTTATTAAATATGTCTTCCAAACAAACACAATACTGTCTTCCAAAAGATTTTGGTGAACACATTTTTTTCCTTCAATGTATTATATAAATACATTCCTACATTTTCTTTGAGTGACTTACTAATTTTATACTTAATATTTGATTATATATCCAACCCTCAAGTGGTCTTTGTATCAGGAGTGTAAAACTACAAGATAATTTTTGGAATTCTTAACTCATCTGTATCAAACAATGATCACTAGCCTAAGGGCTACAGAAGGTGTATGTGTTTTTTGTTTGTTTGTTTGCATCCTCACTTCTTTTCACAGAGTCTGATAACATTGTAAGTGAGGCCAGATTTAGACTTTCCCAAATTCAAGTAAGGCATTGCCCCTTCCCAATGAAATTCAAGAACATTTTCTCAGCTGGACAAACTGAAAGTTTTCGCTTTTGTTTACAATGCTCTGTAGTGAAAGGCACGTTTTATCCTGCCTTGGATCTTTTTCATCTTTCTTTTGGCAATAGCACCCTGATATTCCTCTGCAGAACCAAGGGTGAGCTGGGAAGGTTATGTGTAGTCAATCAGAACACTGTATCCCCATGGCCATAGTCATTGTCTCAGGGATGGACAAGTGACTTAAACCAGATCAATGAGAGATTCCACAGGCCTTTTGATGGAAGTTTCAGAAAGTGATGCAGGTATAAATGTGGAGAGATGTCCTATGGAGCCCATCTTTGCCACCCTAAATAAATAAGTCAACATATAGGAAAGTAAAACTGAGAGAAAAAGACATATTTCTGAAATGGTTATTTGAACACTAGCTCTATCATGCACAATTCTTTTATGAGAATGAACAAATTTCTCTTTTAGGCTTAAACCAACTTGAGTTAGTTTGCTATTTCTTGCATCCCCAGATTGTATTCACTATCTCAAAATTGAGGCAGTCTAACATACAACCCTTGTATCAAAGATCTGTGCTTATTAACACAAAGATCTCAAAGTCATTGATAGTTCTGGTCCTTGTTGCCCCAGTTTATCCCTATGAGCTTCCTGAGATATACTAGGATCCACAACCAATGATCTTCTTGGGCTAGTGTATTAACTAGCATTGATTGAATTCCTAGTATGTATAATGCATCGTAAGTACATTCATTATCTCTATTCCTTCCACCAATATGTATAATTACTCATGAGGAACTGAGGCTTTTACTAGGTCCTATAAAATGTAGAAGTCACAGAGGTGGTAACTGAGGTGCAGGTGTGTGGTAATTATGAGTATGGTCTCTGGAGCAAGACTACCCAGACATGAAGATCTAGTTCTACCACAATCTAGTTGCATATCTAGGTCTATCACTTAATAGCTATAAGACATTGGAGAAGTGACTTAAGTGGTCCTTGTCTCACTTTCCTCATCTATAAATGAGAATAATGATAGAACTCATATTAGTCTGTTTTCATGCTGCTGATAAAGACATACCTGACACTGGGAAGAAAAAGAGGTTTTATTGGACTTGCAGTTCCACATGGCAGGGGGGGCGCCTTACAGTCATGGCAGAAGGCAAGGAGGAGCAAGTCACAACTTATGTGGATGACAGCAGGGAAGAGAGAGCTTGTGCAGCTCCTGTTTTTAAAACCATCAGATCTCATGAGACTTATTCACTATCATGAAAACAGCACAGGAAAGACCCACCCTCATGATTCAATTACCTCTCACTGGGTTCCTTCCATGACATGTGGGAATCATGGAGTTACAATTCAAGATGAAATTTGGGTAGGGACACAACCAAACCATATCATTTTGCCCCGGCCCCTCCCAAATCTCATGTACTCACATTTCAAAACCAATCGTGCCTTCCCAACAGTTCCCCAAGTCTCAACTCATTTCAGCATTAACTCAAAAGTCCACAGTCCCAAGTCTCACCTGAGACAAGGCAAGTCCCTTCCACCTATAAGCTGTAAAATCAAAAGCAAACCTATAAGCTGTAAAAGCGAAAGCAAGTTAGTTACTTCCTAGATACAATGAGGGTACAGGCCTTGGGTAAATACAGTCATTCCAAATGGGAGAAATTGGCCAAAACAAAAGGACTACAGTCTGCATGCAAGTCAAAAATCTAGTGAGGCAGTCAAATCTTAAAGCTCCAAAATTATCTCCTTTGACTCCATATCTCACATCCAGTTCACACTGATGCATGAGGTGGGTTCCCATGGTCTTGGACAGGTCTGCCCCTGTTGCTTTGCAGGGTACAGCCTCTTGGCTGCTTTCAAAGGGTGGTCTTGAGTGTCTGGCTTTTCCAGGCACATACTGCAAGCTGCCAGTGGATCTGTCATTCTGGGGTCTGGAGGACAGTGGCCTTCTTCTCACAGCTCCACTAGGCAGTGCCCCAGTAGGAGCTCTGTGTGGGGGCTCTGACCCCACATTTCCCTTCTGCTCTACCCTAGCAGAGGCTCTTCCTGAGGACCCCACCCTTACAGCAAACTTCTGCCTGGGCAACCAGGCATTTCCATACATATTCTGAAATCTAGGCAAAGGCTCCCAAACCTCAATTCTTGACTTCGGTGCACTTGCAGGCTCAACACCATATGGAAGCTGCCAAAGCTTGGGGATTGTACCCTCTGAAGCCGTGGCTTGAGCTCTACATTATCCCATTTCAGCACAGCTGGAGCAGCTGGGTTGCAGGGCACCAAGTCCCTGGGCTATGCAGAGCACAGGGACCCTAGGCCCGGCCCACAAAACCACTTTTTCCTCCTAGGCCTCCAGGCCTGTGATGGGAGGTGCTGCTGTGAAGACCTCTGACATGCCTTGGAGACATTTTCCCCGTTGCCTTAGGGATTAACATTTGGATCTCCATTACTTATGCAAATTGTTGCAGCCAGCTTAAATTTCTCCTCAGAAAATGGAATTTTCGTGTCTATCACATTGTCAGGTTGCAAATTTGTGAACTTTTATGCCGTTTCCGTTTTAAAACTGAATGCTTTTAACAGCACCCAAGTCACCTCTTGAATGCTTTGCTGCTTAGAGATTTCTTCTGCCAGATACCCTAAATCATCTCTCTCAAGTTCAAAGTTCCACAAATCTCTAAGGGCAGGGGCAAAAGGCTGCCAGTCCCTTTGCTAAAACATAACAAGAGTCACTTTTGCTCCAGTTCCCAACAAGTTCCTTATATGCATCTGAGACCACCTCAGCTTGGACTTTATTGCCCATATCACTATCAGCATTTTGGGCAAGGCCATTCGACAATTCTCAAGGAAATTCCAAACTTTCCCACATTTTTCTGGGTTCTTCTGAGGCCTCTAAACTGTTCCAACCTCTGCCTGTTACACAGTTCTAAAGTTGCTTCCACATTTTCAGGTAACTTTTCAGCAGCACCCCACTCTCAGTACCAATTTACTGTATTAGTCTGTTTTCATGCTGCTGATAAAGACATATCTGACACCGGGAAGAAAAAGAGATTTCAATGGACTTACAGTTCCACATGGCTGGGGAGGCCTCACAATCATGGCAGAAGGCAAGGAGGAGCAAGTCACATCTTACATGGATGGTGGCAGGCAAAGAGAGAGCTTGTGCATGGGAACTCTTGTTTTTAAAACAATCAGATCTCATGAGACTTATTCACTATCACAAGAAGAGCATGAGAAAGACCTACCCTCATGATTCAATTACCTACCATCAGGATCCTCCCATGACACAAGGGAACTGTGGAGTTACAATTCAAGATGAGATTTGGGTGGGGACACAGCCAAACCACATCAGAACTACAGTAAGTAGTTGCTTAAAGAACTCAGTGAGATAATACATAAATAAAAGAACAGAGGCTGACATTTTGCAACTGCCCAATGGGAGTGAACTATTTTCATTTCCTGATGTTTCAGGGCCAGACTAGGAGAACAGAAGTCCGTATCATGATAGAATACAGATGGTCACTTGGATACTCCATAAATGACTAAAATCTCTTTCATATGGAGTTACCAGGACCTTGTTTTAGTTGTTGGATTTGGAAGCCCAGTACATTTCCTCCCCACCCCTTTTATCATCTTGACCTTAGAACAGGAAGGATGTGAAGCTCAGGGCACTGGTGCTGTCTTCTCCTTTAAGCACGGGAAGTTTGGCTGGCAAAGTAGGGAATGTGTGTGTGTGTGAGAGAGAGAGAGAGAGAGAGAGAACCAGAGAAAGAAAACCAACAACCTCACTTGAGCCCTGAATCAACTCTTAGACAAAAGGCAACTTGGTCCCCTGGCTTCCCATTTGTAGGAGTCAGTAGATTTTACTTTGCTTTAATCAAACCCAGGTGGTAATTCTGTCAAAACTGAAATAGCCTGGCAAATACAGCCCTTCAACTTTGTGAAGGACATTGTAGATAAATCTTACTCTCTTCTAACTTTTGATGTATTCTCTCTCTCAGCACTGATGCCTCCCTGATATGGTTTGGATTTGTGTCCCCACCCAAATCACATGTCCAGTTGTAATCCCCCATGTTGGAGAGGGGACTGATAGGGGGTGATTAGATCACGGGGGTGGAATTCCCCCTTGCTGTTCTCATGATAGTGAGTGTGTTCCCATAAGATCTGGTTGTTTAAAAGAGTGTACCACCTCCACCTTTGCTCTCTCCCTCCTGCTCCAGCCATGTAGGATGTGTTCACCTTCTGCCATGATTGTAAGTTTCCTGAGGCCTGCCACCCATGCTTCCTGTACAGCCTGTGGAACCATAAACCAACTAAACCTCTTTTCTTTCTAAATTACCCAGTCTCAGGTAGTGCTTTATAGCAATGCGAGAACAGACTAATACAGCAGTTCACTTCTTTCATCCATTCAATCACTTCATCAGTTATTATTGAGTATCTACCCTGTGTCCACATCACTTACATTGCTTCCGCACAGTCTATGACATTAACTTGGTGGTCTCACTTCATCCCTGTGAATCTCTCTCATCCTCAGTAGAATGATGCTACACATCTTAACTCCCAGCAATGTGTGGTGAGCAAATAAAAGCCATAGTTTGAAAACCGTGAAGTGCTCTATAAACATGGAATGATATCTGTATGTTCTGGTAACCTGAGCAGGAAACAACTTCTGCAGTATTGTAAATGTGTGTTTTATGTTCCTTTAGGGAGCAGGTAGAAATATAATGCTTAGTTAAAATGTCTGTGGTAAATTAGACTTACCACAAGATTCCACATGTGAATTGGCACAAAGTGGCACATGGTGATAAACATGTAAATCTGAAGTTGTCTATTGGTTATGTGAATTTTTTTATAGGCTTTATAAAGTCTTGCAGGAATTATTTTAAAAGCAGAATTAAGTGATAGGAGGACATTTCTTGCCACTATAAAATAAAGTGGAACATGGAAAACTTAATACATTAAAAAATTGAGTTTCTAATCACTTACTATGTGCTTGACACTGTGCTAAGTACTCTATATGATTTTCTCAGTTAAATTGCATGCCACCCTGTAAGTTTTTCTCATTTTATAGTGGAGTAAACTGAGGCTCACAGAAGTTACATATCTAACCCCAAATCATAGCACCAGTAGGTGAAAGGGCACGTCTACAGTAAAGTTGGCTTTCTTAATGATTGTTTCTGGGGAAGGCTTTGTAGTAGGTATAACAATTGAAGCAGATCTTTTAGAGAAGATAGACCTTGGACATGGAAAGATGGGAGCAAAGAGTGGCCACTGAGAATAAAATGAGTAACAGAAAGTGAGACATGGATTTGGAGAGTAGGATGCTTGAAGCGGAAACAGAAAGCAAAATTGATTGGAAATAAGCTTTTTGAAAAAGCAGTTTGGGTACAGATTGTGGAAGACTTTGAATTCAGGGTCAAGAGCCTAACCTTATTTGTAGGCAACAGGAAGAAACAGAAAGGTAATGCCATGAAATGTCATCCTCAGAATGCCACCTAAGATGGCCATTCTACTGTCCATGAGCAGAGCAGACAGAAGAGAATAATCCTGGGGTCAGGGAGGCTAAGTAGGAAGCTATCCCAGCAGGGCAACAAGACAGATTTCGTGTTTACAAGTAAAATCTGCAGGGGAAATTTGATTGTCAATACCAAGAAGACTCTTTCTTGATGACCTATTTAAGTTGTTTTGGTTTTGTTTGTCGGCTTTGTTTTTGCAGAGAATTGACTCTCTGGCTTACAGTCTAATAAAGCATGTGATTCTCTTCCACACTTCGCAAACACTTAAGCAGAGAAAAGACTACCCTTCCTGCAGCTTCTTGAGATTTCCTCACCCAAAGGCTCCCTCTTCTTGCCAAGAATGTGCATGATTTGAGCCAGCCAGTTCTGGCAATGCTCCCTTAATCCTCCTTCCGGAGCCCCACCCCCACCGCCTCTTACAGGAGCCATAGCTCCTACCCAATGTTAGAAAACCTGCCGACAACTCCCAGACTCCCATCTGATCCCACTCCCTCCCAATTCAGCAAGTTTGGCCTTCTAGCTGAAAACTGGATATTTTGGACTTTGAAGCAAACATGCTCTGTTTCCCCTGATGGCCTTTCCAGTGTGGAGGGAAATAGACTGGCCTTTGTTGCTCTATACCTAAGAGAAGATTACAGGTGGTGCCCAAATCTCGGGGTGGGGTGGGTGGCAGGAGGTGAGGTCTGGTCAGTTGACTTAGCATAAGGCCTGTATTGCCCTGAGGGCTTCTTTTGGAGAAACAAAACTCTTCAAGGAGCTGAGCTGCCTACTCGGGCTCAGAGCCTGGCAGGGCTGATTACCCATTACTTTTTCATGAATGTTCTCCTTCCTTCTAGATCCCTCTTGGGCTCTGAACATAACTACAGTAGTGATATGCAAAGTGGCATCTTCCTCACAGGGGATAGTTTGTGAAATAAAAGGTAAAGCAGAAGGACCTGGAGACCCCAAGGCTATGCATGTAGGCAGCTGATTTGGCAAAGATGGGAACTAGGAAACTAGAATAGTCACCATTAGCTAGCAAGCATTTATGAAAGACCTGCTATGGAATACATACGGTACTAGGCTTAGCTTGGGTCTGAACCCAAGACCACCTCCCTCTGAACTCCATATTATCTCCATTAACCCAGTGTTTTCTGTTTATTTTTGTTTAGCAGCAAAGTACTGTTTTCAAATGAAATCTGCATAGAGCACAAATATGCAAACTATGACTAAAACTCTAAGTAATACGATAATAGAAACATAATCTAATTGTTTTAATTTGTGTCATATATTTAAAGACCATCAATAAAACCAATGAGTCACGAGAGCATGGCCAACAGTTAAACTTTTCTGTAAGCTGCAGCATTTATGTTACTTTTGAATTTTGTTTGTGTTGCATAGAATTGAACAAACTTTTTTTCTATGCAGATAAATAGCTGCAAAGAATTGGCCATTCTTAAACAGCTCCTCCTGGAGTCTCGTCTCAGTATACTTGTTCTTTAGCAAAACTAGTCCAAATGTTATTAAACTAAATAGCTATTAACATTTAACTATGACTCCACATTCCTTATCATAAACTTAAATGTCCAAGTCAGATTGGTAGCCTGTAATGTCTCATCAGCTAAGAAATTGTCTGTGTTGGAATTATTGTCATGGCATCCTACCTTTCATTTCAATTTTCTTTGCCTGGTACGTAATCATGCATAGGGGTATTGCATAAAGGTTTGCGTATATGCAATTTTACATGATAGGATCTGATTAAACCTGAATTGAAAACAAATAAACAAACATGAAAAAGAGGAGACTTTCCAAGTCAGTGACACATTCAAAAAAAAGTTCAAATACACAAATCAAGATGTCAGGAAAGCTTCATTATGAGGATTTTCCCAAAGTAACATAATCTGGCAATTCAAAGTCACTCATTGGTGGCTCAGCTGAGTTAAAATTTAATCTGTAAGGCATTTAAATATGTGTTGTGTTTTAGTCCATTTTCATGCTGCTGATAAAGACATACACAAGACTGGGAAGAAAAAGAAGTTTAATTGGACTTACAGTTTCATGTGGCTGGGGAGGTCTCAGAATCACGGCAGGGAGTCAAAGACACCTTCTGCATGGCAGTAGCAAGAGAAAAATGAGGAAGATACAAAAGCAGAAACTCCTAATAAAACCATCAGATCTCATGAGACTTATTCACTACCAAGAGAACAGCATGGGGGAAACTCTCCCCATGATTCAAATTATCTCCCACCAGCTCCTTCCCACAATACATGGGAATTATGGGAGTATAATTCAAGCTGAGATTTTGGTGGGAGCACAGAGCCAAACCATATCATGTTGTTTTTATATGAACAGTTTTAACATTAATTAAAGATGTATAAGAAAAATAAAGGATATTGAAAAAATTCCTACAGTATTTTTAAAACACTTCCCTATATCCCAGAAGTCTCTCTTGTAGTCTCCAAACTGCTTTTAAACACAAGAATAAGCAGCAGACTTAGGCAAGGCTGTTCTGAAGTGTGGCTGTGAGCACAAGAGCATTCATTTAACCATCAGTTTCTGAACAATCTGTTCAAGAGCCTTACATCATGATAAAGGGCCATGTAGGTACAGAGATGAATGAACATGTCTTGGAGCTTAGATTCTGGATTCATTCAGCCAATAATCACTTACTGAGCACCTACCATGTACTAAAGTAGATACTTTAGACTTGGGCAGTTGGAGGCCTCTCAGAGAACGCAATGTTCAATTTTTCACACATACTATACATACACATGTATATCTTTCTATTATGGCATCTTTTAAGCATACACAAAGTTCAAGGAATAATATAATGAAGTCCCAGTTACCTCCACTTTAATACTACTTGTAGTATTTAGTATTTTGACAACCTTGTTTTATTTATCTCCATTATATTTTCTTTTTTCTTTTTTTTTTTTAGACGGCATCTCACTCCGTCACCCAGGCTGGAGTGCAGTGTCATAGCTCACTGCAGCCATGACTTCCTGGGTTCAAGTGATCGTCCCACCTCAGCCTCCCGAGTAGCAGGGACCAAAGGTGCATGCCACCACACTGGGCTACTTTTATTTTTTTAAGAGATGGGGTCTTGCCATGTTGCCAGACTAGTCTCAGACTCCTGGGCTTAAGCAATGCTCCTGCCTCAAGTCTCCCAAAGGGCTGGGATTACAGGTTTGAGCCACTGCACCCAGCCTTTGTTATATTTTCTATACCATTTTGTTATTGTTGTTGTTGTTGGAATATGTTCTATCAAATCCAAGACATCACATCATTTCTCCCATAAACACTTCATCATTTCTAACAAATAAGGATTAAAAAACACCAAGAAATTCACAAAAGCATTAATACATCTTAAAAATGAATATGTAGTCTTTAATACTTTTCAATACCAAAACTATAGTCAAATTTCCCTTACCATCTCAACAATATCTCTTTTAAGTTGGCTTAATCAAATCACATGAGAATATAGAATTTAAACTGAGATTCTAAATGGCAAGAAAGAAGAGGCACAAGACATAAGAGAAGGTCACCAAAACCCCAGGAGAAGCCAGCGGCAAGGCCTGAGGTGGGTGTTCATTTGGTGTGTGTGGCACCAAAAGAAGGCCAGTGTAGCTCCAGCACAGTTTACAGAAACCTGACCCGCAGTGAAAAATGTAAACACTAAAGCCAGAAGCCATTAGTTCTTTATGATGAGAGTATAATCAGTATTACAAATAGCTTAAGGTCAAGGTCAAAGATACTGACATGGATAATAAAGGGATACAAAAGTGCAGAAGAGAAAGACAATGGCATGAGCCTTGGAGAGACTTCCAAGAAGTAAGACTTCTAAGTAAATCTTTCAAGAAAGACTTCATAGATGGGGTCTTGAAGTTGTACAAGACCTTTAATTCAGTTCTGCCACCATCTGTTTGTGCAGAGGGTCTAAACTTCATTACTTTGATGGTTCCGGCAAGTCAAGTAAATGAGTAAAGGAGACTGAGGGTAAACAGATTCTCCCTAGAACCTCCCATAGGGCAAATGTCCCCATCAACACCTTGATTTTGAATTCTTGATCTCCAGAATTGTGAGAGAATACATTTCTGTTGCTTTAAGCCAGCATGTCTGTGATCACTTGTTATGGCAGCTATGAGGAACTAATACATCCTCCTTCACAGTGTTGCGTGGATTAAATGGCACATGGTAAGGACTAGGTGAAGGTTAAATCTTCTCTTTATCTATTTCTCTTCTGTGAATGATATGAATACCACTCACCTGGAGGCCTGGCTGGTCATGTGCAGAAGAGGATTTGCCCTGAGGGTAAGAAACATCTGCCTCAGGCTACTCTCTTGCATGGTCCCCTTAAAACATATTCCTCATGTCATCTGTTTTTGCAGAAATTGCAAAAGTGTGATATCTTAGTACTTTTTATCCCAGAGAACCTCCCAAGCTATACAAGCCTCTGGCTTCACAAGCTGGATCTGGCTTTGGTTGTTGGTTATGTGGACTAAAAGTCTGCAATCCTCAGTAGGTTATCAAGTGGATACGCACCGTGTACCTCTTACGTGCAAGGCATTGCAAAGCTACCTGGAAATGGAGAGAAGAGAAAGGAAATGTGGTTCTTCAAATCCACTGTAACTTCTGCCCCATCTCTAAAAAGTGGGACTTGTTTATATCCTGCCTCATTCCACCAAAGATTTGATGTGCTCACAGGAAACAAGCTCAATAAAACTATAAACCTCAAAAAAAATTGAAGTCAGTAAAAATACTAGAGATAGGACAGAGCCTTTGTGGATGAGGCCAGTTACCTCGGCCCTATTGTCTGTGAGGGTGAACAGGAAATCAGCAAGGTTGGGAATGGTATTACAGAGAACAAGAGCACTACGGTCACTGACAGGTCCACAGCAGCTGGAGTGTCACTCAGAGGGACACATTGCAGTCACCAGATCAGCAAAGTGGTCCAGGGCAAGGGCGCACAGACTGCAGATACCTTGCTATAGAACTTGGACTTCACCTATTAGCAACTGGGAGCCACCCAGGTGTCTGTGAGCACAGTGGTGATGTGAGGTCACTCACAAGACTATTTATGTGACGTGATTTCAGGCTACTCAGATGTCCTCAGTCCTGCATTTATGCCTTTTCCTATATCTGATTGTCTGTCTGCATCTGGCAACAGATTCTTCTCTCCTAGCTTCCAAGGGATCACATGACCCAAGATTGGCCATTTTTCTCTCTTGGGAATTTGAATATTGAGGCACACAGATGTGGCAAAAATGGACGGTAGAGCTGTGTCCTGTGGTTGCAGTTGCAGGAGAGAAGTTTCACCCATCCTTAGTGCCAAGGCCCCCAGAGCCACACGGTTCATGTCTTTCCTGAATCTTAGTTGTTGATTCCTTACTTCTGTGGGATTCCCCTGTTGTGTTTGGCCATTTTTGCATTGCTATAAAGAAACATCTGAGGCTGCGTAGTTTATAAAGAACAGAGGTTTATTTGGCTCTTGGTTCTGCAGGCTTTACAAGATGCATGGTGCTGGCATCTGCTCAGGAAGCTTACCATCATAGTGGAAGTTGAAGGCGCAGTGGGCATGTCACATGGTGAGAGCAGGAATAAAAGAGAGATAAGAGCGAGTTCCAAGGCTGTTTTAAACAACCAGAACTAACTGAGCGAGAACTCACTTATCACCAAGGGGATGGTGCTAAACCATTCGTGAGAGATTCATTCCCAGGGTTCAATCACCTCCCACCAAACCTCACCTCCAACACTGGGAACATGTCAACAGGAGATTTTGAGGAGACAAAGATCCAAACCATATTATCTGTGTTCTTCAAACAGATTCATTTTGTGTTCAAGTTAGTTGGAAGTAATTTCTGTTACTTGCAATCAATACTTGGCAGCTGTAACCCAAATCCTAACTGCTAATTTCTTCATTTCTCCATACAACTGCCTAATACAGTCTATTTATTAGCTTTAGATTTTATCCCTTAGAAGTAGGCAAAATGACTCTGGGAAGAGAAGATTGTGGATTCTAAGAAGCCATTTACGTGTTAGTATGAATTAACATTCTCCTTTCTTGAAGAAGTATTTTGAAAGTGGGGAAAATAAAGGGTGGGGAGAGTGTATCATTGGGCAAGAAAGAGGAAACTGAAGTTCTGGGAAGCCACTTTAACAGATTCTAGAGTTCTATCTCATGTTAAACTCATATTCCTCTTACCGTTCTCTCTCTTATTTCCCGACTCCTGACAACCCCAGTTCTTTTCAGCCTACTGGACATCTCTAAGAAATTCCGGGACCTGTGGGGCTGGTGGCTCAAGCCTGTAATCCCAGCACTTTGGGAGGCCGAGGCAGGCAGATCACGAGGTCAGGAGATCGAGACAATCCTGGCTGACACAGTGAAACACCGTCTCTACTAAAAATACAAAAAATTAGCCAGGCGTGGTGGCGGGCGCCTGTAGTCCCAGGTACTTGGGAGGCTGAGGCAGGAGAATGACATGAACCCAGGAGGTGGAGCGTGTAGTGAGCTGAGATCGCGCCACTGCACTCCAGCCTGGGAAACATGCAAGACTCCATCTCAAAAAAACAAAGAAAAAAGAAATTCTGGAACCTGTTGATGGTCACTAAGAGAAGGCTACATTTTAAATAATTTACTCTTCCATTAACAGGACCCACAGCTCTCTTTTCTCTGCAGGTGGCCATGAGGCATATGCATGCACACTCCCAGGTACACAAAGCAGCTGTCCTTCTCAGCAGTCAATCCCTTTGAAGATTAATATTTACGTGAAGCTAAATTCAACTTCATGGATGATTTACCTATTGACTAGAAGTTTTTCTTCTGAAATCAACCTGCTTTATTGTCAACATATAGTCCTTCAAACACTGGAAAACAGTTATTGAAGGAGCATAAAGATTTCACTGAGCAAAATGTATATAGGCCTCACAGGCACACATTTAGATTTGTTGATGCGCTTCCCATGCTGGGTTATTTCTCCATCTTGTAATTGTCTCTTTGCAAATGTAAGGCCAGAACTGGGCAGAGAATGAACTCCAGATATGGTCAAATCAATGCAGAAGAATGAAGGCCAATCACTTCCCTTGATCTGGAACTTAAACTTCTGTGAGATTGTATAGCATTTTGTTAGCTTTCTAAATCATTGGTTTGTTGTAAGCTCAGTTTATTCAGAAGAAAGATAATGATGGAGTTAAGAATGAAAAGTAGAAAGAAGTCATAGAGGTTTATCTGCTTGCTAAGGTATTTTGACTTTTACCTATTGATGATGAAAAGCATGCCTGTAGCTAGAACAGGTCATATATGTTCTAAGTGCTGTATTTTCAATTCAGTGTTTGAACCCAAATAGAGGACTTCTCTTTTGCCCTGCTTGTCCTGGATTGGGGCTGCTCTGTGTGTAGTTTGACCCAGTGGGAGCTCCTTGCTAGGGAGGGGCTGGATCCTAAAGGAAGTTGTCTTCCTCCCTCCAAGGAGATTTCCATTTCTTATTTTTAAGCATAGCTCTCTACCCCCACCTCCACCCCCACCCACCTTATGAAGTATCTGAAGAAGATCGTGGTTGACTATATCAAGAAATGTGAGGTCAGAGAAGCAGCCATTGGATCTGGCAAGCCCAAGGTCATTAGTGACCTTGAACAGAGACATTCCTGTAGAGTGAAGGGAGATGAAACCTCTTTGTTTCTACCACCACCAGATTGATTTGGATACTCCTCATCTAGCTCCTGGGTGACCTCCCCCTCCTAATCTCCCTCATCAACCCATCCTCACATCACCACCATCTTGGGCACAGGCCCAGACATAATCGTTTCCTACTTATATCTTTGGTGCTACATTTTCTTGATGACAAGGCCCTTCACAATCAAGTCCCCACAACCTTTCTTGCCCTGTCTCTGACACCCAGTATTCTAGTTACTCTGGACTATTTTTTGTTTTTCAAGTCCTGTGCCTGCTACCTCTGTGGTTTGATCATTTGGTTCCTTTCTGCAGCAGGCAGTTTTTCTAAGACTTTGCTCATGGAGCCATCTGGAATCTCCCCAACCTCCCCCTGCCTCTCCCTCTTCTGCTTACCTGGCAGAGTAGGGGAGAGGCGGCAAGCTGAAAGATAGGGGAACTTCACTTCTAATTCTGGCTCTGCCACTAATAGGCTTGGTGACTTGAGTAAAGCCTTTCCCTGCTCTGGGTCCCAATGTCCCACTCTCTGAAATGAGGGGGTTTGACTGCAATGGTTTTAAGGGCCCTTTCATCTGGAATATTCTCTGATTCCAAGGACAGTGGTATAGATTACATGCGGGACACCTACCACCAAAACTGTAGAAAGAGAGGCTAGTAAACCCTGTTAATTAGAAGCTAACCTGGTCTTTGGTTAAATGGAGAAGAAGGTGATGGTGGGGACTTCTAGGGGAACCTGCTTTGCTGGCTGGTTTTCCACACCTAGGTCTGGGGCACAGCATCTGACAGGTAAACTTGGCCAATGTTCAGGATTGGCCAATGGACCCTCACTGAGCCAGCATGGCCAGTTCCAGGTTTCAAATACTTCTTCAAATTTCCAAAGCTTTGGGGCCTGAAACAGAATTTTATTTTAAACCATTGTTATGTGACGGTAGAAGTGTTCCTCACTTTGAGATGCTTAGTGATGACTAGTTTTATTTTTATACCCACCATTTCCTCTTGAAGAAATTAAACAAATAAACAGATGCCACCCTCTCTCCCTCTTCTCTTTTTTGGCTTAGGTCCTCCGACAACGCAGTGCTTTCTGCACCATCTGCTGGCTCTGCAAAGGTAATTAACAAATGCACACTATTCCCAGATGAGGCTGGTTTATAAAGGACAAACCATGCTAGGAAAACGGAGAGGAACAAAGTAAGATCATGGCAGACAGGCAAGGCTGCTGCAGTCCTGACTGCCAGTGGAGTGTGTTGTTAGAGCTTCTTGTCGAATTATAACCCCTAAAAATGAATTCAACAGATTTAACCAAGGACATGGAATTTCACCCCTGCTGGGAGCCCTAAAGAAATCGTAAGGAAAATTGTAGGGTGTCCAGTATTTTCTGACTCCCAGATCTTATTTTCTATATTTAATGTAATTTTTAAAGAAGGAGAAATAAAAACTAATGTCAATGGAAGCTCAAAGTGAAAGGTTGTGTGGGATGCTGGACTTTGGATCAGAGGCAGGCAGATTCTGTCATTCACCAACTCTCTGACCTTCAACACGTCATTCAACCCCTGCTGAGCCTAATCCCCATACCTGTAGGTTGAGAACAATAATAACCTGAAACTTTCAGGGCCATTGTAATAATCAGTGAAACAATAAATTTAAGTCAGAAATCGTATCCAGTGCCAGGATAGTACCAAGCCCATCCTAAGTAGTAGTTGTTAACATTCTCTTTGTCAGGTGAGGATTCATGACAGATGGCCTAATCCACCCTTAGCGGCAGGGAAGTAATAACCCTTCTAACAAAATTCACGTTCTAAAAGGAGCAGAAGCACTGGAAATAAAATGAGAGAATAGAGGGGTTGACTTTAACAAAAAAAAGTAAGACCTAAAAATGTGTTTGGGGGCAGAAAGCATAATTATAGGCTATACATATTCAAAATACATAAATCCCAACAAAGTAAGTGTTCATTCTGATTAAGATTTAGGAGTTTAAAAAGGAGCTATGTGGTGGAATGTAAAAAGTGAAAAAAATGAAAAACAAAGATACATTGTAATAAGATTAAAATATAAATTGCAGAAGTAGAAAACTATCTTCTTGAGAATGAGGATGTCCTTACTTGGCACGTTTAAAGTTAGATAGGACCAAATGGAAGATGGTTCTTAGCAATCTTACAGAGGCTCTTAGAAGACAGAGAATGCCATGATGATGATGATGTTGTTGATGATGATCACAACAACGATGGTGATAATGACAGTGATTGCTTTTTTGTTCTCTTTGCTGGTGTGGGTCAGGACTCAAGGAACCTGTTTCTGGTTTCCCAGAGAAAAACATCCCAGATAGTGCTGTTTTATGAGAGTCCCAGGCTCCTAAAGGCAGTCAGAAGGTTGGTGTTTGTTTTCTAACAGCAACAAAAGATGTCTGAGTCAGTAAAATGATGACAGCTGTCAACAGTCCATAGTCCCCTCACCAATGGCTGGAGCTCGATGTTTATGAAGCAAGTGAATCTTAGTAAATATCAAATTAACTCACACTTGCCACTGGTCCCAGAGCTCTTAAAATGTCAATGTGCCAAGGGACACCTGGCTCACTGCCCTAGCCAGCGGCCGGCAGCCCAACCTAGAGGAGCAAAAGACACCGCGATCCTGGTTTATTTGGGAGACTTTATCTTCTTCATCCTCAACAGGATTCAATATTGACATTCTCCCTGGTGACGGCTGGGAATCCAAGGCACAATGACCTAAATGAATCCAATTTTTCCTTCGAAATCCAGCTCAGATACTGCCAATCCGTGATGTGTTCCCAAAGACTATTACCAGCGACAGAGAGTTAAATGCTCCTTCCTTTGTCCCATGTTATGTCAGGGATGTCCTTGTATCATCGTTCATCAGATCAACTTTCTTCTACTAAAACTCACAATTATAGTAGACAGTACCAGGTATGGGTTCGTTAGCTGGGCATATGTTGGTTTAGAGAGGCTTTCTATAAGAGGAAACCTTTGATTTTAAGACATGAGTAGGGTTTTCCTAAATTGATGAAAGAAAAAATGGAATTCCAGCATATAGACCCAGGGAGGACTTGATGGCTGGGGCTAGGCATGTGTTCTTGTTTGCTTGACTGGAGGGTGCAGGAGGGCATTGAAAAGAAGTTTGCAAAGGTAGGATCAGCAAGGGCTCTGCATGGCACATCAGGGAATTTAGACCTTATCTTGTGGGCTGAGGAAGCCATTCAAGAGTTTAAAACAGCAGTGACATGATTATACCTGTGTTTGAGAAGGTTCACTCTGGTGGCCCTGGGGTGGATGGATTTGGAAGATGTTAGCTAGATGCAGGGAGACCAGGGCACTCATTATTTCAATCATCTCTGTGATAAAGGAGAGGCCCTGAAACAAGGCGCCCGCATATGGGTGGGAAGTAAAAGGTCAGTCTGAAAAAGGAGGCATATTTGACCAATTCTAAGGCTAGTTGGCAAAAGAAAGGTTTTGAGGTCTGGTGCCATGATGAGAATTCTGACGGCCACTCAGTAGCTGGATGGCCTTGGGCACATTTCTCTTGATGAGCTTCTGTTTTAAAGTCTCCAAGGCAGGCTTGTTTTATAGATTAAATAAAATAACAAAGGTAACGAGAGAAGTCAGTGCCTTGCATTGAAAGTGCTCACGTGATACCTTGCCAGTGCTGGGAGGGATGGGTCGGGGGGGATCTGAGTTACCTGTGGCCATTTATGTTCCCGTCTATAATTCCTCTAGTAAAGAGAGAAAGGTTTAAAGATAGGATGGCACCTCATCTGCTTCTGCATGTCCAGTGCTTACTTTGGTGGCCTATACATGTTTCCGGAATTAAACCTAATCATTAAATTCTATCAAGTATACTTCGGGATGGGAGCAGGAGGAAGAAGGTATCAGGGTGGCAAATGAAGGGCTTAGAGAATAATTCTTCACTTTTCAGAAAGATGAGCTTCCTTGACACTCAGATCAGAATGGCTAGAACAGGGGCTACTGTTTTCTTCCCATCATACAAAAGGGAGATGAAGTTCTGAGAGGTGAAGTGATTGTGCACACTTGTGCTGCTAACTAGTGGCAAGGCTGGGAGAGCTTCTTTGAATCCCAAGACACAGCTTCTTGGGATGGAAGCATCTGGCCCAGCAGTATTCTGCAGTTCATGACACTCCAGAGAAGGCAGACGAGGCAGTCGCTCCTTTAACAGTATGCTCGTGGGCAGCACTTCCCTCCCCCACAGAACCTGGCTGCTGTTTGCAGAACATTCAGATGCTGAGATGTGAGCTGGAAATCCTACAAACAGCATCACTGAACGCAAGACAAAGGACGGGCATTTCTGGAGCACACAGAGGAGAATGACCAACACCAAGTCTTCTCTTTGTTCACTCCTGCTGAGATCTTCAACTACCAATGACATGGTCTATCATATAATCTGGACCCCTTTCCACACCTTTCATCAGCTTTCTTTTCTGTACCCACCCCAGAAATGGCATTCTAGTATTTTTTGGAGAAGTCCAACTTCCTTGGCCTGATGCTGGAGAACTTCTTCTCCCAGCCCCACCTGCCTTTCCTTTCCAGCACTATCTTTCTACTTTTACATATTCCTTCTCTTATAGTCAAAGAGTCTGGATGACCCGGGGCTTTCCTAGTCCTGGATCTTTGCTTGTCCCTAAAATGCCTTACTCTGAGGTCAGATAAATTTGCATTTGAAGCCAAGCTCTGTAATTAATTAGCCATGTGACCTTGAGCAGGTTTGCATAACATCGCTCAGCTCAGTCGGTTCATCTTGACAAAGGGAAAACTTGAAGGCTTGTGTGGAGGATTAAATCAGCAACATATGCCAGGTGCCAACGCACAGTAAGTATTCAATGCTCTCTGCCCCCACCCTCTAAAATGAGTTTATGTCCAGCCTCCTCCATGTTCCTGACCATCACACAAAGCCATCTCCTTCCCCTCTGTCTCCTAGAAAAGTAGTAATAACTGAGACTTACTATTT
Organism: Hylobates moloch; assembly: GCF_009828535.3. NCBI lineage: Eukaryota > Metazoa > Chordata > Mammalia > Primates > Hylobatidae > Hylobates > Hylobates moloch. The sequence goes on along the minus strand of NW_026652292.1, from coordinate 70,572,206 downwards.
ACTATGGGCCCAGTACTATTTACATGGATAATCTCTTCTGATGTGCACCACAGTCTAATGAAGAAAGTACCCTCATTACGTATATTTTATATTCTTGGAAACTAAGACTTAGGGAGATCCAGAAATTTGCCTCGAGCTGGCAGCTGAGTGGGAGAGAGTGGATTCCCACTTAGGAATTCTGATAGTGTCCACATTACTAGATATGAAATGCCTATGTCCCAAAGTGACACCCAGGTAAGACATCCTAGACAGCTATGTACTATATGCTCAATTAAGCAGACATTTGCGGGATCCCTAGCTTTCCAGCAGGTATGGTCAACATCACCTCAGTCTGCGGAGGTCAGGAGGGCTTCATATGTCTTCCCAGCTAAGCCCTTCTCAAGATTTGGCATTTCTGGGTTCTCCTTTGCCTTTCAACAATTTCATTCTTTCTCACCCTTCATAGGGAGAAAATCTTCAACAAAACCTAGTAGATTCATTGACAGGATTCTATGAGCACAAGAACAGGTTGAAGCTCTGCACCAAGAGGGGAAATTAACATGGGAGATCATTATTTGTGCAGTGGATGCTGCTCTGTGAAGACTATGGAAGATCTAAAGCCTGGAGGATCCAACTCACCACTGCAGGCTGGGGAAAGAGGGCAGGCAGGAAACCTCCAGGGTCTGATGCAACCCCCTGGGATGCAAAGACAGAGGGGCTATTGAGGAGAAAAGGGAGCTTTCAAGAGAGAGGGAAGCACCTAGAAGTCCTTCCCAGGTTGATTCTGCATGAGAGGACAGATAAACAATGGGAAAATGAAGTCACCTGTTGCATCCCACCAGGACTTCTGATGTGGGTGTGACCAATCAGATTTTCTTTCTGGAATGAAACTAACCCTGATCAGGTACTCTCCCTGACAGGAGTGGGCATAACTAAAGAGAGTGAGAGAGCACATTCTTCTTGAAGTCAGGAACCCTGTTTTGCTCCTCTTTCTCACTTTGCACACAGTAAGTGCTTCATGTTTCTTTCATGCTTGCACTCAGTGGCTGTTTCTGAAGTATTTTCTGAGCAATGACTGATCCCTCACAACCATGAACCCAGCCATGCCCACTCTCCAATGCCCCTGTGTTTCCTCTTTCTGGTGATCTACATTTAAATGCTAGACCTCCAACTTTAAACTCCACACAGAGCCTTTCCCTCCCATCCTTACTAGGACTCGCCACTGCTCTCCCTGTCCTTTGTTGGGTCTCCTCCCCACAGTTTTTAAGTTTGAAACTTGCAAGCTCCAATCTGTATGATTCTTTCTCACAGAGTTCCTGATGCAGCCTGCTCTTCCGTCTTGGAACTACAGTGACCCATGCTTTGGAGCATCATGGACAGCTTTATGGGTGAAATGGTGGAAAGAGCATGAACTTGGTATGAAGTGTCTCAATTTCAACCCTGATTCAGTCACTTAATTTTAAGGAGACTTAGGCAAGTGTCAATCTCTTGCCTAAGATCTCTTGCTCAATCCAGACTCTCTCCTCCCATGGTTTTATGAGGGTTAACACCAGAGCTATGCTGGCTACCACTGCACACACACCTTCTGATACTCCTGATAGACAGCCTCAAAGTATGACATCAAAGCACTGACTGGCAACCAGAGCTCCATCTGGGGCCTTGTTTGCTGAGAAGGAGAGGAAGGGTGTGCAGCCATGGGAACACCAAGCCCTTCCAGGCAAATAGGCCAATATAAACCCGCCACACTCTTTTGCTCTTTTGCCCAGCCACCCAGCCACAATCCGGGAAATAAAAGTTCTCTTTAGGCTGTACTCTTCTCTTAAAGGCCCTGTGCCTCCTCCCTCCTTCTCAGAACCACCCCAGGAACATGGGGCCCTTGTGCTGATGATACAAAAAGTTAGGATCAAAGAGGCTACTGATTCATTTAAGGTCACCGGGAAAGGGTGTCAGATCTCTATCTGGGTTCTGCTTACCCATCCCTCAGCCCATTCTCCCTAGTCCTACTCCACATCTGTGCATGTACTCTAGCTGGTGAAGCAATACCACTTTCTCCTTCTGTAGGCAAAGGATTGGGAAAATGTGGTTGTGAGGGAAATCTTCCATGAGGTCTCCATCCTGGAAGATTTTCCAAGCTGAGCACAGGCAAAGTGACAGATGCTGTTTAACCACTCTCAGCGGTGCTAAGGGCTGCATGGGAAGGGAAGGCTAAATGGGAAGATGAAGCTGAGAAGTGCTGAGAAGGAGGGTGGAAATCACATAACAACCTAAAGGTCCAGGGACAACGCTGGAGCAGACACCAACTGCCTCTCTGGGGCCATCTTCCACCATTGGCACCCCTCCCTGCCCCCGTGGAAACCAGGGCTCTCAGTGTACTTGCCCTTTCTGAAATGTCCCTGGCTGTTTCCTGTCTCCCTGATTTCCCATGTTGTTACCTGCGCTTGAACAGCCCTCTCTGCTTATGTCTACAGGAAAAAGAAAAGCTTGCCTCAAGTCTCTTCTCCTCCACAAAACCTTTGCAGACCTTTGTAGGCAGAGATGACTACTCCTTCCTCATGACCCTATCTGCATTCCAGTAAAAATAACGATGGGTTCTCTGGGGCTTCATATATACAGTATTGGTATATATCTGAAATATACATTTGTGAAATATGTATGTCAAATATAGATAGACACAATCTCATTCAATTCTTACAGCAACTCTGCATTATTATCCCCATTTACCCCCAAGCTTCCTGAACAGAGGCTTGGAGAGTTTAAGCAAGATTATTCAGCTCCTAAGTTTGGACCAAGACTCAAATTATTGCCTCCTCTTTCAGACACTACAAAAGACTTTCTATAATATAATGCCTACGCCCTCTGATTCATTTACCTAACTGCCTCCCCTTCTATCAGGGCCTCACTCCCAGTAGAAATCCAGTGCACATCTGTTGAATGGAATTGATTTGAAGAGAGCTGGCAATTAGAAGACTTGGAAGATGGCTCTCAGATGATGGGACAAGGTGCTTCAGAATGAAAGATGAATTAGGGAAGCAGGCACCAATTAGCAGAGGATGCTACGGCCTATGATAAGGAGCTTTAATTTGATAGGAGACAACTGGGAGCCATTTGTCTTGCAGCTCAGAGAAAGCCATTGACAAGCCCCTAACCACACTCAGGGGCCTTTGAAACCTTTAATTGCTAACGGCAATTTTGCTATTTCCGTGTAGAAGTGACACAGGAGGATGAGCTCGCGCCGCCTTATGCACCCAGGCTGCACTGCCCACAGCAAGGTCACTGTAGGAGCATCCTTCCTCCCCTCTGTGCACAGCAGAAACACTGCAAGTGAGCCCAGGTCACTTTCCTTATGTGTCCCTGAACCCCAGGTAAAAGCCCCCCTGCCTCCCATATCCCCCGCCTTACTTACATGGCTCTTGGGTTACAAGGAGCCCTCATATCACTGTTTCTCTTCTGCAACTTCTGCTCCCCACCTTTGCCCCACTTGTTAACCCCCAGGTCTCCATCCAAAGAAAGCATTCACAGCTTCCAGAATTTCAGTTCCAGTGAGGCAAAATGCTGCTCTTCCTCTCCCATCACCACTTTAAAACACCACCAGTTCAAGGCCAGTGTGGAAAAAGGGAAAGGAGGCTATGAAATCCTGCTGATAGAGAAGTCAAGGGGGCTGTTTTGTGTTTTTATCTTTTATTTTTCTAAGTTTTGGATCCCTTCCCTTCTTCCATCTGGCACAAAAGCATTTGGAGGCCAGTATCTGGACCTGGCCTTCAAAAGCCAGTGAGTGTCAATAGGAGAACGGATTCCAGACGCACGGGACAATGGCCTTTTCAAGGCAGAGAATGCTGCTCAGTATTGTACGGTTTGCATGTGATGCAGCTTCTTGAACGCACACAAACACTTCCATTTTCACCAGCTCCATGATGGTGACTTATTTATTGCTGAAGATGCCAGGGCTGATTCAAACCGCAAACATCTATCCCCGCCCCAAAAGGGAAGAAGAAAAAAAAAAAAAAAACCTGACAACAACAAAAAGCCACATATGAAAGAGGAAAAGCCAACCAGTGTGCAACTGTGGGACTGGAACTCTGAAGTGGGCACCAGGTGCATTAATTACACTTGATTGCGTGTTGGTTTATGACTGCGGTCACTTGTGTGCTGTGTTCTTGCCCCGCAGCATCTGTGCCGAAGGATATCCTTGATATTTCACTAAGCAAGATGAATATTGGCCAGATGGTGACTTCACGAGGACATAATTCACATAGCATTTTCCTGCCCCGACACAGATTTCTGTGAAGGAATCTTGAAAGCCACGCTGAACAAAACAGAACAAGAAAACTCAATGCCCCAAGAAGGTTCAGCCATAAGTTGAAGATTAATGGTCTCCACAGTGACGCCGACAGGAGCCCAAATGGCAGCCGGATCCCAGGCTCATGCTGCAGATCTTGCCAACCCATCTCTCTGTCGCTTGCAGAGTGAGCTGACATCATCTGAGGCATGTCCAATTCACTTGAGGGGGAAAGGGCACTCTCTGGGACCCAAAAAGACACACCACAGGAAACTGGGTCATTTACCTTTTTTAAAATAATTAATTTTGTGTAGTGACAGGCTTCGTCAGCACCTGTGTGCTTGGTAATTTGATTTTGATGGTAACCAAGTGAAGAATGTGCTCTGGGCTCCAGCAGCGGGCTCACTGTGGTGCCCTGGAAGGGGAAAATGGGAGAGAAGCAAATCTCTCTCCTTGGAAACTCTTAGCAACACCGAGAAGCCCTGGTATTATCAGGCCACCAGTAAGCAAGCAAAATGGCCCAGTTCTGAGCTGCTTTAGGAAAGTTCTTACTCTCTGAGAGTACTGTGTGTCTGACTTACATGGAGTTAAAAAGGCAGGCGTTACACACTTGTCAGTGGTATTTTAAATGTGGTAAGCCTGTCTGGAATTTGTAAAATTTCTACAACCTACACATTTGAGTCCTGAACCATGAAATAAAGATATGGAGAGTGAAGGTCATCCTGTTACTAAACAAGGTCAGCCCAAGACAGTCTGAAAGCAACAGAAGCAGGGGGCCGGGGTATCACGTTGCTGAGGTCTCTCTGTGCAGACTGCCCGTGTCCTAGTGATGTGGAGTCAAGACACAAGACATGTCCTCAAGCAGGACCAAAATCATCCCTTCAAAATCACATCGCCATGTTGAGTGGTTGCTGTTTGTTTGTTTTGAAGGAATAAATAGTAGTGATAAAAGGGATGGAGGCCATTTCTTATACACCCACTGCATGTGAGACTCCCTGCTGCACACGCCCCAATAACTCCTACAGCCCTCTGCAAGGTGTACCCATCGAGAGATTGTGCCCCTGCATCACACTGCCTGCTCTGCCACCTCCTGCTGTGTGACCTCACACAACTGACTTAACCTCTCTGAAAGTCAGTTCCCTCATGGGTTAAATAGAAATAAGAAGAGAACCCAGTTCACAAGCTGGTAAGGACTGAATGAGAGAATGCTTTGAAAGCTTGGTAGAGAGCCTGTCATACACCAAGTGCTCAAAAAAGTCAGCAATCATTATTACTCAGCATGCATAGCTCTGGAAGTGAAAGATTCTCACAAACTCTACCAAAGGGTACCTCATTCTTACACGATAAAAATAAGACCAGGCCTTCCTAGGCGGCTGCCTCCTGCCTCCTGCTAGGATGCAAATTCATGGCCAAAAGCCCAGTGACAACAGTCCCTCCTTTACCAGCACTATTTGGCAGGCCAAGCTTGGCAAACAGCCCACGATACCCATAAAAAGAACCATGATTGTTTTATCTGGAGGCTTTTTGATCCCCCTAAATAAAATGTTACCACCCTCCCCACCCCACCCCCAGGACAGATTCAGCCTGCAGGGGAGCCAGCTCCTCCTGCTAGGTCACTCCAGCCAGGCGGGCCAGGCAGGATGACTCAGCAGAAAAGAGCCTGCTGCGGGGTCCGCCCACCCTCGGGTCAGCTGCGGCCAGAAAAGGAAGGCCTCTGTGAGACAAACAGAAAAGGACACTGCTCAGGTCCCCTGGGTGCAAAGCGTCCTTTGTCTGTGGGGACTTCAGACAGGAACCGCCCATGTTGACATTTCAGCTGGCAGAGCAGGCTTGGCCTGGCTGGGAGAGGCAAGAACCCCTGCAGAGGCTACAAAAGATAGTCCACAATTCTTTAGCCCAGCCAGATGCCACAGTCCCCGTCCTCTGTACATATTAACATACATAACTTCAGACTTATGCGTTTTCTATTATTATCCCTATTTTTGAGATGGGGACACTAAAGCACAGAGAAGGCAAATAACTTGTCCAGGGTAAGACAGCCATGAAGTGGGGAAGCAGGGCTTACACCAAAGAGTTGTGGCTTCTAAGCTGGTGCACACAGCATCCAGGTCTGTCCTTCTGGCTGCGTGTTATTCCCTCCCTCTCTGCTCTGCTGCTTCTCGGGAGCTCAGAGCTGAAGGCAGCATTTCATGGTTTCTGGAGCCTGGCTCCCTTCCTCCATCCCCTTCACTGCCCAATAACAGGACTCACCCTCTCTTCCCTGGATGCCATCACTACCTCCTAACCAGTTCTCCTTCCACCCAGGTTCACTCTTCTTGACCATCTCACCTCCCATTTGATATTCCAGCAGCAAATACTGCTTGGAGGGCCCCACACATGCAGAGCTGGCATCACCCATGCCTTGGCTGGCTCATGCTGTCCTGATTATCCAGAACACCTTACTTTTCCAGCCTCTGCATGCTCAACTGCTCCTGCAGGACTCACCACCTCCAGGAATCTATTTCCCTTTCCTCAGGCTGGATGAAGTGGCTGGTTGAAGCTCACAGAACACCCAGTGCATATTTCTTGTGTGGCATTTTAGAACCGATAACTTATCTATGACTTTGCCTCTCCCATGCTGGGCATCATTCCTGACATCTAGGAGGTGCTCCATGAAAGTTTGTTACATAACGCAAATAAGGGTGGTCTCCATCAGTACGGCCAGTCAACATGCTCTACCACTGCAAATCCATGGAGGGTGCATGTGGTTACTGAAAATGCTGCTGTCTAAAAACTTCTAGTTCTCTGCCTTCCAGGCCCACAGTAGAATGGCCCTCCCTTGTTCTGTGAGGTTGGGAGAGGGCCATGTGGTCAGCTCTGGCCAATAAGATGTGAGCGGAAGTGAGTGATGTCACTTCAGTTGAGCATTCAATGACAGGGGTGAGGTGCCCAGAGCAGCATTTCCTCCCTCATGGTGACCCAACATGGGAGATGGTGGCTGCTCCATCAACCTGAGGCCCCAAGTGATTGTAAGAAGGAAACCTTGCAGTGAATATATAATGTGACCAGGAGGTAAACCTTTGTTGTTTTGAAGCCCCTGAATTTATTTTTTAGCATAACTTATCTAATCCTGAAGGGAATAACTTGAATCTGTTATTAACTCATAAATGTTGTTTTGAACATTTGCCAAGAATGGTCTTTCAAATGGAAGGTGGGATGCAACACCTAACATTCATTCATAATGGTAAACACAACAAGAACTAGCAAAGATTAATGAGTGATTTAGAAATAAATAAATGGTCATGGATGTTCTTTGTGTTTCCAATCAGTACATTTATCTACCAAGCACTCTCATCCCTTTGATCCTTTTGCTCCTCACCACAAGCCTGGACAAGACTCAGGGTATACACTGTCCACTCCATTTGGAGAAAACTGTGTCTCAGAGAAGATGTTACCTGCCCAAGGTCACACAGCAAGAAAAGTTGGATCAGAGCTGGGTTTTCTGACTCCCAGCCTAAGATTCTTCATCCTGAACCAGACCTCCAAATGCACGTGGCTTTAAAATTTTATGACCTGTAAAGTAAAATTTGAGCCAATCTAAGGAAAAAAATCAAATGCTGAATCATCTATAAAGGACTTAGTCTTTTGATTCTAAAGCATTCATAAATGGTAAGAGTATATTTTGCTGTTCTTTTTATCATAATTCTTGTCATTTTTATAGCAAATAAATATTCAGATACTATAGAAATGGTATCATGAAATTAATAACTGCCATTTGGTTGTGGTGATAGATGATCAGTGGCCCCGTTGGAGCCTGAACCAGAGGACAGTTGGTGGTAACTTGAGAAAATGTCTGGGAATTCCAATCTGTTCTCCAGCCACCTTTGTTGAGTTCATTCTACCTTGCTTTTTATTACTATTTTAATGATAAGACCTCAAAGAGAGGCTCAGGATCAGAGAATGAGCTCAAAAAAAGAAGATTGATGTAACTGCTGACCTCACCTTGCACCTGGGGTAGGATGAACCAGACTCCCCAGTTCTTGTGTGCCGGGATTCCCCATTGAAATTTGTAACCCAAGTGCCTCAGTAATAAACCACGTAGACTGGTCTAGAGTGTTGTCTCTGTCAACTTCCCTGTGTGACCAATGGCAACAGTAAACAGCTGGTTGCAATTTAGAGATCTGTCATCCTCATGATCACTCTATTTACTTTTCAAAAATAACTAAATCTCCAATTATCACCTCTGAAATGACTTAAATGTCTTTATCTTTATTCCCAGTTGAATTTGAATGATTCAATTCTTGCTTCCAAGATTAATAAACAGAGATAGAAATAGAGATAGATAGGGAGCATGCACTTACTGAGCATCACCCACTGCTATGCACTTTAGATGCTTCATCTTAGTTCACCTTCAAAACCATCAGATGATTAAATAACTTCCCTAAGGCCACCTAGCTAGGGGTGGTGGAATTGATAGAAGCCTGGAGTCTGCCTCGAGGGCACGTGGTCTTACTACCACACTTTATACACCTTCTAGGTCAACCTAATATCCCACCATCTGCAAACTCAACCAGCCCAAACTCCAACTGGGTCCTCCTAAGTGCTTTCCTTTATAAAATCCACTTTTCATCACGCAGACTGGCCACCCAGGCTTCACATCTTGCCTTCACCCTTATCTCTTCTTTCTCCTCTCCCCCACCATCTGCTGAGTCACTGAAGCTTGTTATTCCTTCCCTTGTGGAGTTCTTCACCCTCCCCTTTCTTTCTCATTTCACTGCCACCCCTCAAGTTTAGTTCTTCCCGATGTCATGTCTGAACTAATGTAACTGCCTCCTGATTGATTTCCCTGATTCCATCCTGATAGGTTTGGATCTGTGTGCTCATTGAAATATCATGTCAAAATGTAATTAATCCCCAGTGTTGGAGGTGGGGCCTGGTGGGAGGTGATTGGATCTATGTTATTGCCGTACAGGTGGTATTTGGTCCTTCATAAATGGTTTAGCACTATTGCCTTGATGCTATTCTGGGTGATACTGAGTGAGTGAGTTATTATGACATCTGGTTCTTTAAAAGTGTGTAGCACGTCCCCCTTCTCTCTTCCTCCTGCTCTGGCCATGTAAGATGTACCTGCTTCCCCTTTGCCTTCTGCCATGATTGTAAGTTTCCTGGAGCCTCCCAGCCATGCTTCCTGTACAGCCTGTGGAAGCACAAGCCAATTAAACCTCTTTTCTTTTTAAATTACCCAGTCTCAAGTATTTCTTTGTAGCAATGCTAGAGAGGAACTAATATACTCCCTTCATCCTATACTTAGAACTTGATGAATCTCCCTGGAGCATCACTCTCTGCACATCAGCTTCTCCATGCTTAGAATCTCCAGGAGTGCCCAATTTGATAAAGTCCATCGCTTTCCCCAGCCTTCTCTGGTAGAATTCTCATCACCTACCATACTTGTTAAGAAGCCATTGTTTCTTCAACTACCCACATGTATTCTGGTGTTTTGTTTTGTTTTGTTTTTTAACTCAGTGTAACTTTGAACTTCTGGTTCAATAAGATATACATATACGCACATATGATATACGTAGAGAGAGACAAATCCCAGAGCCATTATCTTGTATTTTATTTTATTTTTCCATAAGTTATTGGGGTACAGGTGGTATTTGGTTATATAAGTAAGTTCTTTAGTAGTGATTTGTGAGATTTTGGTGCACCCATAACCCCAGCAGTATACACTGCACCATATTTGTAGTCTTTTATCCCTTGCCCCACTCCCACTCTTCCCCCCAAGTCCCCAAAGTCCATTGTACCATTCTTATGCCTTTGCGTCCTCATAGATTAGCTCCCACATAACAGTGAGAACATATGATGTTTGGTTTTTCCATTACATCACGTACAATAACAGTCTTCAATCTCGTCCAGGTCACTGTAAATGCTGTTAATTCATTCCTTTTTATAACTATGTAGTATTCCATTATATATATATGTATACCACAATTTCTTTATCCATTCGTTGACTGATGGGCATTTGGGTTGGTTCCATGATTTTGCAATTGTGAATTGTGCTGCTATAAACATGCGTGTGCAAGAATCTTTTCCGAATAATGACTTCTTTTCCTCTGGGTAGATACGCAGTAGTGGGATTGCTGAATCAAATGATAGTTCTACTTTTAGTTCTTTAAGGAATCTCCACACTGTTTTCCATAGTGGCTGTACTAGTTTACATTCTCACCAGCAGTGGAGAAGTGTTCCCTGTTGACTGCATCCAGGCCAACGTCTACTGTGTTATTTTTTTGATTATGGCCACTCTTGCAGGAGTAAGGTGGTATCACATTGTGGTTTTGATTTGCTTTCCCTGATCATTAGTGACTTTGAGCATTTTTTCATATGTTTGTTGGCCATTTGTATATCTTCTTTTGAGAATTGTCTATTCACATCCTTAGCCCACTTTTTGATGGGATCGTTTGTTTTTTTCTTACTGATCTGTTTGAATTCATTGTAGATTCTGGATATTAGTCCTTTGTCAGACGTATAGATTGTGAAGATTTTCTCCCATCTGTGGGTTGCCTGTTTACTCTGATGACTGTTGCTTTTGCTGTGCAAAAGCTTTTTAGTTTAATTAGGTCCCAGTAATTTATCTTTGCCTTTATTGCATTTGCTTTTGGGTTCTTGGTCATGAAATCCTTGCCTAAGCCAATGTCTAGAAGGAGTTTTTCAATGTTATCTACTAGAATTTCTATAGTTTCAGGTCTTAGGTTTAAGTCCTTAATCCATCTTGAGTTGATTTTTGTATAAGGTGAGAGATGAGGATCCAGTTTCATTCTCCTACATGTGGCTAGCCAATTATCCCAGCACCGTTTGTTGAAAAGGGTATTCTTTCCCCACTTTATGTTTTTGTTTGCTTTGTTGAAGATCAGTTGGCTGTAAGTATTTGGGTTTATCTCTGGGTTCTCTATTCCATCCCACTGGTCTATGTGCCTATTTTTGTACCAGTATCATGCCGTTTTGGTGACTACGGCCTTATAGGATTCTTTGAAATCAGGTAGTGTGATGTCTTCACATTTGTTCTTTTTGCTTAGTCTTGCTTTGGCTATGCAGGCTCTTTTTTGTTTCCATATAAATTTTAGAATTGTTTTTTCTAATTCTGTGAAGAATGATGGTGGTATTCTGATGGGGATTGCATTGAATTTGTAGATTGCTTTTGGCAGTATGGTCATTTTCACAATATTGATTCTACCCATCCATGAGCATAGGACATGTTTCCATTTGTTTGTGTCATCTATGCTTTCTTTCAGCAGTGTTTTGTAGTTTTCCTTGCAGAGGTCTTTTAACTTCTTTGTTAGATATATTCCTAGGAGTTGAGTTCTTGATTTGATTCTCTGCTTGGTTACTGTTGATGTATAGAAGAGCTACTGAGTTGTGTACATTAATCTTGTATCCAGAAACTGCTGAATTCTTTTATCAGTTCTAGGAGCTTTCTAGAGGAGTCCTTAGGGTTTTCAAGGTAAATGATCACATAGTCAGCAAACAGTGACACTTTGACTTCCTCCTTACCAATTTGGATGCCGTTTATTTCTTTCTCTTGTCTGATTGCTCTGGCTAGGATTTCCAGTACTATGTTGAAGAGGAGTGATGGGAGTGGGCATCCTTGTCTTGTTCCAGTTCTCAGACTGAATGCTTTCAACTTTTCCCCATTCAACATTATGTTGGCTGTGGATTTGTCATAGATGTCTTTTATTAGGTTAAGGTAGGTCCCTTGTATGCTGATTTTGCTGAGAGTTTTAATCATAAAGGGATGCTGGATTTTGTCGAATGCTTTTTCTGCATCTATTGAGATGATCATGTGATTTTTGTTTTTAATTCTGTTTATTCAGTGTATCACATTTATTGACTTGCATATGTTAAACAATCCCTGCATCCCTGGTATGAAGCCAGCTTGATCAAGGTGGACTATCTTTTTGATATGTTGTTGGATTAGGTCAGCTAGCATTTTGTTAAGGATTTTAGCATCTAAGTTCATCAAGGATATAGGTCTGTAGTTTTCTTTTTTGGTTATGTCCTTTCCTGGTTTTGGTATTAGGGTGATGCTGGCTTCATAGAATGAATTAGAGAGGGTTCCTTCTTTCTCTGTGTTTTGGAATAGTGTCAAAAGTATTGGTACCAATTCTTCTTTGAATGTCTGGTAGAATTCTGCTGTGAATCCGTCTGGTCCTGGACTTCTTTTGTTGATAATTTTTTAATTACCACTTCAATCTCGCTGCTTGTTATTGGTCTGTTCAGGGTATCTAATTCTTCCTGATTTAAGCTAGGAGGGTTGTATTTTCCCAGGAATTTATCCATCTCTTCTAGGTTTTCTAGTTTATGTGCATAAAGGTGTTCATAGTAGCCTTGAATGATGTTTTGTATTGCAGCGGTGTCAGTTGCAGTATCGCCTGTTTTGTTTCTTAGTGAGGTTATTTGGATTTTCTCTCTTCTCGGTTAATTGTGCTAATGGTCTATCAATTTTATCTATTTTTTTTTCAAAGAACTAGCTTTTTGTTTCCTTTATCTTTTGTATTTTTTCTTGTTTCATTTAGTTTTGCTCTGATCTTGGTTATTTTCCCTTCTTCTGCTGGGTTTGGGTTTGGTTTGTTCTTGTTTCTCTAGTTCCTTGAGGTGTGACCTTAGATTGTCTGTTTGTGCTCTTTCAGACGTTTTGATGTAGGTGTTTAGGGCTATGAACTTTCCTCTTAGCACCACCTTTGCTCTATCCCAGAGGTTTTAATAGGTTGTATCATTATTGTCATTCAGTTCCAAAGAATTTTTTAATTTCCATCTTCATTTTATTTTTGACCCAGTGCTCATTCAGGAGCAGGTTATTTAATTTCCATGTATTTGCATGGTTTTGAAGGTTCCTTTTGGAGTTGATTTCCAGTTTTATTCCACTGTGGTCTGAGACAGTGCTCGATATCATTTCAATTTTCTTAAATTTATTGAGGCTCATTTTATGGCCTATCACATGGTCTGTCTTGGATAAAGTTCCATGCCCTGTTGAATAGAATGTGTATTCTGTGGTTGTTGGATGAAAGGTTCTGTATATCTCTGTTAAGTCCATTTGTTCCAAGGTATAGTTTAAATCCATTGTTTCTTTGTTGACTTTCTCTCTTGATGACCTGTCTGGTGCTGTCAGTGGAGTATTGAAGTCCTCCACTATTATTGCGTTGCTGTCTATCTCATTTCTTAGGTCTGTTAGTAATTGTTTTATAAATTTGGGAACTACAGTGTTAGGTCACATATGTTTAGGACTGTGATATTTTCCTGTTGGACAAGGCCTTTTACCATTATATACTGTTTCTCTTTGTCTCTTTTCTCCACTATTGCTTTAAAGTTTGTTTTGTCTGACGTGACAATAACTACCCCTGCTGACTTTTGGTGTCAATTTGCATTTAATGCCTTTTTCCACCCTTTTACTTTATGTGAGTCCTTATGTGTTAGGGAGTCTCTTGCTCTATTTTTGTGCTGATTGGCCTCCTGCTAGGAGGTGGCGCTTTCCAGAAAGCATCAGCTATAGTAGTGTGGAGAGGGACCAGTGGTGGGCGGGGCCCTAAAACTCCCAAGATTATATGCCCTTTGGCTTCCACTACCAGGGTGGATAGGGAAGGACCATCAAGTGGGGGTGGGGCTAGACATGTCTGAGCTCAGACTCTCCTTGGGCAAGTCTTGCTGCAGTTGCTGTTGGGGATGGGAGTGAGATTCTCAGGTCACTGGAGTTGTGCACCTAAGAGGATTATGGCTGCCTCTGCTGAGTCATGCAGGTTGTCAGCAAACGGGAAAAGCCGGCAGTCACAGGCCTCACCCAGCTCCCATGCAAACTGAAGGGCCTCACTCCACCGTGCCCCCCGCAACAGCCCCAAGTCTGTTTCCTGGTGGAGTGCGAAAGGGGCTTGAAAACTTGCTGGAGGCTATCTGCCTCCCAGCAGCTAGAGAAAAGGGCTTTATTCTCCTCCTCCCTGTGAAGTCTGCACACCTGATTCACGCCCTTCCCCAAGTTCTGGCCAGGAGGCTTCACGCCCTGTTCAAATTGTTACAGAGTTCAGCTAGAGAATTCCTTCTCCCTGTGGAGATTTACCCCCTGCTCCTCTGGCCACCCTCCGGATGGATCCCTGTGGTGTCAGGCAGGAATGGGCTGCTTGGGGGCCCAGTGAGCTCCTAGGGCCTTTCTGCTGCTTCCTCTACCCCTGTATTTTGCTGGGCTCTCTAACTTGACTCAGCTCCAGATAAAGTCAGAAACTTCTCCCGCGAACAGACCTTCAGCTTCTCCAGTGGTGGGTGTGTTCAGGAGAGGGGGGGTCTCCCTCTCCCACTTCCACAGTTGGGGAACTTACAGTATTTGGGGTGTCTCCTGGGTCCTGCAGGGGCAGCTCACTTTCTTCAGAGGGTCTGTGGGTCTTCTTGGGATTGCTAGTTTGTTCTTGCAGTGGATCTGCAGCTAAAATTCACAGTGTAAGCCTCCGCATGCTACTCTGTCCAGAGCTGGAATCTAGTCCTGCCTCCCGTCCACCATCTCTCCATGGTGTCTCCCCACATGTATGCTGTTTTGCACACCTTTGCTCAGAGTTCCCTCTCTAGTGAATGTTTAACCCTCTCTCCCCTGTTGAGGTTCTAACTTTCCATTAAGGGCTCCCTTATGTACAAAGCCCTTCATGAAGCACCCCCTATGGGCCCCAATGTTTCCAGATTATTACAACTTTCTGAATCCTATACTGCCATCTGGACCACACATTTGATTCTAAGCCGGGGATGCCCTACTCATCTTTTTATGAAGAAATCTAGTCTCAGCTACTAGGTTATACATTCGGTGGATCTTAGATCAACTATGCCCAGACATCTCTAATGTTTTAGACAAGTCTGAATTCCAAATATTTTGCTTGTTGGTAAGAGCATAAACTCTGATTTTAGCTTCAGAACATAAAGTAGATGAAGAGTAATAGAACTTTTCTCCAGTGCCTAGTTCAAGGGTATGTAATAAAGACTTTTCGGGCCGGGCACTGTGGCTCATGCCTATAATACCAGCACTTTGGGGGGCCGAGGCTGGTGGATCTTGAGGTCAGGAGATCAAGACCATCCTGGTCAACATGGTGAAACCCCGTCTCTACTAAAAATACAGAAATTAGCTAGGTGTGGTGGCAGATGTTTGTAGTCCCAGCTACTCAGGAGGCTGAGGCAGGAGAATTGCTTGAACCCAGGAGGCGGAGGTTGCAGTGAGCCAAGATCCTGCCACTGCACTTCAGCCTGGCGACAGAGCGAGACTGTCTCAAAAAAAAAAAAAAAAAAAAAAAGGCTTTTCAAGTCTGACTAGGTCTTTCTGTAGCTACATGGCCATACCTGAGTCTCATTTCATCTTTCAGCTTGTTTTTTAACATGGTGGGTCAGGGTTAGATGAGTGGTTGTATGAGTCTAAACCTTGGAATTCTAAGGTCCTAGAGACGTGATTTTCAGGAGTGTTCTGGGGAGAGGGAAAGGAAGGAGGAGGGCCAGGAAGGTAGGATCCCTCATCTTCCAGCTCTTCCTACCTTCTTCAGAAATGCTTTTCATGGATCTAATTCACAAGTTTATGTTTCTGCCCACAGTTTCATTTCTACGGAACATTCTCCATGGCTTTAAAAGATTTCAAAGTTGCTGGAATGGATGATTTCTAAAGTCTATTGTGGTTTCTCTGATTTTTTTTTTTATCTCTTGCTGAGGATGAAGGACAATGAGGGCTAACATGTACTGAGTCCTCGCTGTGTGCCAAACACTGTGCAGAGTGCAGGCACTCTGATAGTCCCCATTTTATATATAAGGACAAGGGCTTGCAGTAAAGACACATGATCAGTTAGTGATTAATAAGGTTGAGATGTGAGTTGAAGTTGGTGGAGGTTAACTACTATACTGCCTGCCATTTTTAGTTGTCTATGGAGAAAGGTTAGGAGCTGGAACATAGCCCCCTTTGCCTGCTTTGTGAGAAGAAGATGGTGCAAATGACAAAGCAGGACATTTGCGCTTGCAGAAGTGTTTGATGAAGGTGGGTCAGCCACATGGTCAACCTTAATCTCATCTATAGAAATGAATAGCTTGAATAGCTGTAATATCCATGACTGGTGAATGCCCTTATCTTTGACAGTATTGCTTGAAGTCTGGAAGAAAATTGGACTGGACGGGATTTAACTAGACCTGATCTTCCAAGAGGTTCACATTTTTGACAATATTGCCGACCTCTTCAGCAAGACACAACATGGCTCAGAACTCGGGTGTTGAATTGAGCCCAAAAGCACCTTCTCTAAGGTAGCCTACAAATCCAGATACACAAGGCAGGTGTCTCAAGCTAGTGAATATCTTACATGTAACTACAAAAATCTTAAGACTTTACTGACACAAAGACACAACACAGTCTCTTAAATTAAAGAAAAAAATGAGTCAAGGGAACTGCCAATTTCAATTCAGAGAGAGCAGGGTATTGCCTGAGAGTGGTTCCAAGACAAGCAAGATTTAGCCACAGCCAGACCATTTGCCTGTGAACTTTAATCAGGAACTGAATCATACAATGAAATCTGTAAATTCCTTGTATCTGGTGCTGCCAAGATGTCTGAGAGGGGCTGGTCCAACCACCCAATCAACCCATCAGAAGATTTTTCCCCTCTGCTGACAGGGGTTCTCCGTGTATAGCTTGACTGGGAAACAGGCTAGGATTCAGCATAAGCTGCTCTGTAAAGCTGATTTTTTTCCGGGAGCCACAGTATAATTTCACTAAGAAGTTGCAAGCTTGGTTTTGAAATTCTTCATATTGTCACAGAAATTATAACTGCACTTAAGGCCAGTGAATTGTGTGTGTGGCAGGGGGTGGGGGAAGGAGGGTTTGTTGTTTGGTTTTGTTTTTAAACTGGGACAGAGGAATTGAGCTAAGGGGGGAAATTAGGCCTTTACTAAAGGGAAAACACACATACACACAATAGAGCATTTCAGAGGATGCATACAGTAAATTATACTGCTCGGAAAAAAAAGAGAGATGGCATTTCTCTCCTGTCTTTTTTCATTTCCCACCTCCTCCTGCTTATTCTTCAAGAGTCATCTTTCTTCCCCAACACACTCACAAAAGGCCTCCTTTACTACCTTTTGTTATGTTACCTCCTGATGTGGGAGTGGTGTGATAATGGGGTCTCCCAAGCTGAGTCCTTGAGGATAGATAATCACTCTTTGTTAGCGGGCATTCCACCTTTCTTCTGAGGCTTTCAAAGGCTTAAAATAACGCTCCACCAAATAGGTATGGCAGATGTTATTAAATTTCTATTTTTCTGGGTAAAAAACTGAAGTAAGTGGCAACTAGTGAAAGAGCCATGGCTTCTATTTTATTCATTTTCAAAGGCAAGCTTGAGGAGTTGTCATTATGTATATTTAAAAATAAAAAGACAAGAAAAGAGTTCTCAAATAGTTTCCAAAGAATACACAGTGATGAAAGAAAGAGAGAGAGACAGAAAGAGAAAGAAAGATGGGAGAAGGAAGGAAGGAAGGAAGGAAGGAAGGAAGGAAGGAAGGAAGGAAAAGGGAAAGGGAAGGAAAGGAAAAGAAAGGAAAGGAAAGGAAAGGGAGAAAGAAAGAAGAAAGAAACGAAAGAAAGAGAGAGAGAGAGAAAGAAAAAGAGAGAAGAGAAAGAAAGAAAGAAAGAGAGAGAGAGAGAAAGCTGCAAAAATAAAGCTGAAGTGAAATCATTTGCTGTGGTATAAACTCACCAACCCGGGTTTTCTCCCACAATATCTGGAGTTTGCAAAAGAATATTAAAAAAAATAGATGGGGCCCCATCTTCTGGCAGTCTGAAGCAATAGCGGTAGCAATCTGATTTTTCAGATACAGTTTGTTTTGTTTGGTTTTATATTTTAAGGTGCTCTTCGAGGTTTGTACTTCCTTAAGGTGATTGCCATCTGAAGACAACTATTTCCTTATCAGCATTTCTATTCCCAAAGGCAGAAACCAGTTGGGTGAGGGTCAAAAAAGCCTCGGGATCTAACACCAAGCCCATCACAGGTCAGGCATTGGTGTGGGAGTCTGTGCATGGGCAGTTGCCTTCTGTACAGAGAAGTAGACAATACCCTTTGGATTTGCTGACTGAAACAGACTCCATGGGCCTGAATGTTCTATAAAGGTATTTTGTCAGCTGATGCTGGTGACAACCTCCACCCTACAGCTCCAGAATAACTGGACAGTTCCTTGAGTTCGGCAAGAATGATGGATGATGTGCACAAGCCAAATCTTATCTGCTTCTCAGCAGTGATTAATTGTTCCCCAAGATAAAAGCTCAAAGAGTCAAGATTCACTCAGGGCTCAATTTTGACCATGAATTCTGTGGTTGTTTGTGTGGGTTGTCAAGGATTAGAGGACAGACTGGGGTGAGAGGAAGGCATGGTAATGCATTCTGTTTCCTCAGATAAAGCTAAAAGAGATAAACAGCTGGCTGAATCCAAGGGTTGGATGAGCTCATCTGCTTAGGTATCTTCCTCTGAGGGATCAGTATCCACCGAGGTTGCCTGACTGTAGACCTTGTAGAGTGATGAACCCAGAATTTCCAAAGACTTCCCAGCTGGAGTAGATTTGGACTGGGGGCTATGCAAAAAAGCATGTCCCCTCTCCCACAATTGCGAATGAGGCTTCCCAACATCCCATGGAAATGGTGACATGTGTAGAGGTCAGATCATAGTGATATCGTAAAACTTGAAACAGGATGGTAAAACAGGTTATTAACTACCTATATAGACTATAAAACCAAGGGCACGGGCTTGTTTGTTCTCAAGCCAGGTAAACATCTCCAATTTCATGTCAGAGTATAAATTAAAAACAAGAGCACCTATCTATGATATCTGCTGAAACAATGACCACCATCCCTCTAGACCGTGCTGGGCCGGCTCTCCCCTATCTCCTCCACCTTGATCAGCTTTGTAATGGGGAACAGAGTAGTACATTAGCCTCAACATAATCATATGACAACAATAATATAGCAATAACTAATCTAAACTGTGCTCTTACTATATGCTAGGTACAATAGGGAACACTTGGCATGAATTGTCTCCTTGAATTTTTAAAACAAAACTGTGAGAGGTATTTTTATTATTCCCTTTTTATGGATGAGAAAAGGGAATATTCATGAGGGCAAGGACACACCAAAGACATTCTAGCTTTTTTTCACTTATTCATTAATTCACAGTTCATCACAGTTTTTCTTGAGCTCTAATTACGTCAGGCCATATTTGAGACGGTAGGATACAGCAGCGAACAGAACAGGTAGGTTCTTGCCTTCATGGAGTCTGCATCAACAGATGATAAACAAATACGTCATGCTATGGACTAAATTATCTTCTCCCAAAATTCTTATGTGGAAGCTATAACCCTCAGAGTGACTGTATTTGGATAAGGCCTTTAGGAGGCAATTAAGGTAAATGAAATCACAAGGGTGGAACCCTCATTTGATAGAACTAAGGTCTTTATGAGAAGAGGAACTCAGAACATGTACTCAGAGGAAATGTTATGTGAGGACTGCTGCGAGAAGGTGGCCATGTACAAGTCAGAAAGAGAGCCCTCACCAGGAGTCAAACTCTACTGGATCTTGATCTGGAATTTCCAACCTCCAGAACTGTGAGAAATAAATGTCTGTTGTTTAAACCACTGTTTGTGGTATTTTGTTATGGCAGTCCAAGATGACTAACGCATGTCATATGTCAAGTGATGATAAGTGCTGTACAGTTTGCTATTTCGTATTTCAGTGCTAGGGACTACTGTTTTATATAGAGGCTAGGTATCTCCTCTCTGATAAGGAGCTTTAAGGGAAGAAAGACAATGTGGTGAAACAATTCCATGGGTACCTGGAGAAGGACTGATCCAGGAAGAGAGCATGGACATGGAGGGTGTTTGGAATTTCTGAGGACCAGCAAGAAGGACAGATTGACTAGAACAGAATAAATGAAGGAGAAATATTAGGAGATGGGAATGGGCAGGGATTCAAACCCAGGCATCCTGCTACAGAGCCTTGTTCTTAAATAATTCACACAGGATAGATGCCTGACTTTATTTGATTATTTCCATTTCCTTGGTAAATTTTTGTCCATCCCTTCACTTATATTTCTTTTGATTCATTCATTTAAAGAGTGTCTCTCAAATATGGCATTGAGTTGGGTTTTGCTTTATAAACCAATTTGAAATGCTGCATACTTAAAAAATAGATACGCTAAATCCCTTCATATTTATTGATAGGACTGACTGGTTTGGTCTCAATTTTGACTATCTTATGTTTTGATACATGTGTACATTTCATTACATTTACTGTGTTTCTTCTCTATTTGATGTGTTCTTTTTTTACTTTTGTTTTTTACAAAAATTTTCTTTTTAGCATAGTGTTTTTATTGGTATCAATACTTTTTATATTCTAATTCTCTATTTTCCTACTTACCCTTCTTTATTATCTTTTCAGTTCAAAAAAATTCTTCTACTTATACCTAAATGATTTATTCTGCTTTTTACTATTTCTCTCTCTTCTCCTCCTATTTTAATACTGTTAGTTATTTTATAATTTTTTATTTAAAGATAATTCTAGATTCACAGAGGTTGCAAAGATAGGACAGAGTGGTCCTATGTACACTTCAGTTTCCCACAATAGTTACAGATGACAAAATTTTATAGTACAGTATCAAACCAGAAATTAACATTGGTATAACATGTTTATATAGTTCTATGTTGTCTTATCACAATGGCAGATTTGTGTAACCATCACTGTGATCAAAACACAGACATTCCATTACCACAGAGATCTCCCTTGGGCTACTTCTGTATTGCCACCTCTACTCCCAGCCCTCTCTAAATCCGAAAACAACGGCCATCAATTATTTGTCCTCCATCTATAGTTTGCCATTTTGAAGGTGTTGCCTTCAATTATTGATGTAATAAAGCTCAAGTCTGCCATATTGTTTTTTGTTCTCTGCTTATTTCTTCTGTTTTCCAGCTTTGTTTTTTCTGCCTTTCTGTAGGTTACTTGAATGTTTTTTAGAATTCTGTTTTGATTTGCCTCTAGTGCTGGCATGTTTTGGTGCACTTTTCCAACTCAGGGCCTTTTGTCAGTCTCTAGAAGTCTATTTTCTTCTCTTCACCTTTCCAAGTTTTCTTACGTTCATTTTACATATAATGTTCAGATTTTTAGCTTCACATAGTGGTAGAAATATAGGAAAATGTGTCCTCTTCACTTTTGCAGAAGTTGAAGTCTCCTCTCATTTTTAAAGTTGTGTTCTTTCTTATTTGTCAGAACATGTAATGTCTACATATTATTTTTATTAGTACTTTTGGCAAAGCTTTCCCAGACATCTTTTGGTTGATTGAAGCTCATTCCCTAACAGAGAATACAACTCTGCTATTGCCTTGCTTTTCATGTTGTTTTAAAGAAGTCTGATAACAAACTAATTATCTTACCTTTCTAAGTTATTCTATCTTTGTGCCTGGAGGACTTGAGGATTTTTTCTTTTTCTTTAATATCTATTGATTTTACTAGACCATGTCCCAGAATCAATTACTCCATTTTTTCCAAGTTCCCTCTAGGCCCTGTTTATCTGTAAATTCAGTTTTCCTTTTAGTTCTGGAACTTTTCTGGAATGTCGCTTTTTAAAATATTAGTTCTATTCTATTTATTTTCTTCTTTGGGGATGCCAATCATAGGTATGTTAGACACCCTTTTCCAATTTTATGTCATTTCAACCAGTTTCTCTCTGATCTTTTTTACTTTGTTCTTCATGTCATAATTATTTTCATTGGTGATCTATTTTTGTCAACACTCTTTCCACTTTTATTTGATTCTATCCTCCTCTTTAGTCTTCATTACTGATGAACTATTATCTTTTGCCCTATTTCTTTCCCAAGTCCCTTCCCAATTCATTTGCACTCATTTTATTATTTTCTGGGTTTTAAAAAATTGTTTACATTCTTTTAATTTTTTTTAAATCAACACAGTTGGGCCGGGCACGGTGGCTCACGCCTGTAATCCCAGCACTTTGGGAGGCCGAGGCGGGCGGATCACGAGGTCAGGAGATCGAGACCGTGGTGAAATCCCGTCTCTACTAAAAATACAAAAAATTAGCTGGGCGCAGTGGCGGGCGCTTGTAGTCCTGGCTCCTCGGAGAGGCTGAGGCGGGAGAATGGCGGGAACCCGGAAGGCGGAGCTTGCAGTGAGCCGAGATTGCACCACTGCACTCCAGCCTGGGCGACAGAGCGAGACACCGTCCCAAAAAAAAAAAAAAAAAAATCAACACAGTTATTGCACATATTCATGGGGCACATAGTGATATTTTGATACACATAAAATACAGTGATCAGATCAGGGAAGCTGGGTGGCACACACCTGCAGTCCCAGCTACTTAGGAGGATGAGCAGCAGAATCACTTGAGCCCAGGACTTTGAGTTCAGCCTAAGCAACATAGCAAGACTCTGTGTTTATTAAAAATTATTTTAAAAACCTACCCTTTGGGGTTCTTTCTGGGTAGTTGTGTGTGCTTTTTTGGGGGTCTATTTCTGTTCCTAGTTTTAATATTTCTGATTCAATGTGTTTTTTCATATCTGTAAATTGATTCACTTTGGAGTGTTCCTTTACACTTGTTTTAGAGTTTTCTTCTGATTTTTGGCTAAATTTCCTGGGGAGAATTTCTGTTAACAGAAATGCTTTGATTCTCATTTTCTAATTTTTTTATAACAATCTCATATAAATGTTATGAGATATATATAATATATATTATTATATATAATTATATATTTTTTATTATATATGCTTGATTTTTCTTGATTCTTATTCCTTTCATGAACAGGCTTCCTAATTTAAGAGCTTCCCTTTCTTCACATTCTTCCCTCTTCTAGGCAGTTTCTTTTATGGATGGTTTGGGCCCTAGGTTGGGGCGGGATGGGGTGAAGGAGGGTATATTTCTCTTGGAGAGTCATTTATCTCCCCTGCTGATGTTCTTCATTGGTTTGTCTCCCAGGGGCAGCAGCTCTTCTCTCCCTGCAGCTCTTCCCTCTCTTCCCTCTCTGTCTCCCAGCTCTTCCCTCTCTTCCCTGTCTGCCCTGTGTCCAGTACTGAGAATTTCAGGTCACAGGCTACAATCTGTACTTTGGATTTTAATGTTGGACTTTCATTTCTGGGTTTATTTTGCTTGTACATTTTATGAAGACTCTCAAGCCTCCCCTTTTCTAATCTCTCACCCATAGGCAGGGGCCCTACTGGAATTCACCTTTTTCTCTACTTACAGGTAAGTTAGAGGCTGTGATGCTTCTGTCTCCTACTAACAAAAGACATGGTCATGTGTGGTTTTGTCTGCTCTTTCTCCTTGTTATTCTTTGTTTTCCTTTTGGGAGGGTGTGGCAAGTTTTGAAATCAAGGAGCCTCCATTGTTCTCTGAATCCAGAAGTGTCCTCTGCCTGGCTTTGTTTTAGACAGCAAAGCCAACTATTCCTATCAACTCTAACCCTTATTCAGTGACAGGTTTTGTGAGACAATGTCCCCCAAAGCTCTGGTTATCTTTTTCTTTTTATTGTTTTTATTTTCCCTACAAAGATATCAGGTTACCAATGATTTTGTCTACTTAGAAAGAACATCCTATTGCCTAAGTAATAATTTCATTATTGATCTACGTGTAGTCAATGATACCTTATCTGACAGCTGTATTAGCACGGAGTTGATAAACTAACCACCAAGCAAAAGGGCATTTCACATAGCTGGAGCTAAGCTCTTGAGAGTAGATGTGCAATATTCATTAAAATTGTTTAACATTAATAGTGGCTTATGCATCCTAGTTATTGCTATGGTGAATGTCTGGAGGATCAGCAGTCCCTAGGTTGGGAACTATTCCCCTGCCCATTCCACCTCATTTAATCAGCAAACATTTACAGAAGATGGGGGTTAAAGAGAAGAGTATGAAGCCAGCCCATGAAGGAAGACTATGGACTGGAAGAGACAGATAAGCATTTAATTACAAGATTAGAAGCCCCTTAATAAGTTGCTCGTGGTAGAGTGGGGTCAAAAGAGGAAAAGGATCAAGTCTGCTTGGGTGAATCAGAAAAGCCTTCAGAAAGGACATGTCTAAACCAGGTCTTAAAAGGGTGAGTAAGGAAATTTGTCAGATCAGCTTATTCCAGGATTCAGCATCTCTCCCAGCTGCCTCCCCAGAACAATGAGCAGCACAAGTTAGAACTCACCTCCACACCTTCACTCCTAAATACACACACACACACCAAACTCAAGAAAAAATGGATGCATTTTTTCTTTTTTTTTTTTTTGCATTCTGTTTTTAAATATATATATATATATATATTATATTTTTTACTATGAGAGTGTACTGGAATCATCCAGGGAGCTTTTTGTTTTCAAAATACCCAAGCAAGAGGCCTCTCTACTCATAATCTTGCATCACCCTCAGTGTGAATTGGGACCGGGGCATTCACTAACATAAAGAGGTTTACACAATTTTGGTCCTTAATGTGGAGAGAATTAGACTAAAGGACCTCCTGGTCTCCTGCTCTAGGTTTCCTCTGGGAACAGAAGACTTTTCTCTGCAACAGTGATGAGAAGACTCTCCTGTGGAATGCAGAGCTATGATGGTCACAACCCCTCTGAGTGTTTCCAGGGCACCAGATGGAAAGACCTGAGTTTCCAAACAATAGGTTCCTGCCCTCCATGATGGGGGTGGGGCTGTTTCTCCAGCCCTGTCAGGCGATTCCAGTCAACAATACCACCTGAGTGCTCGCTTCTGAAGTAAACTAGCAAGTTATCTCTCCTAGTGCTTTTTCCTTCCAAGAAAATATAACTCCACTGAGCTGGTTTTTAGTTACTCCACTTTGTTTGATCAAAGGGAACAGGCAGTCCTTTGAGAACCTCTCTTGGGTGGAAGGGTAGGCCCGCATCTGCTGATTATCTACCCCCATGCCCCATGGCACCCAACTGTGTCCTGGTGAGAAGCTGTAGAACTCCATGAGCCAATCTTCAAATCTGACAGGGATGGCGCCCATGGAATGAGGGGCCATGTGCAGGCACATTTCCCCGGAAGATCTGTGGCTCACTTGTGTTCGTATTTTCAACTCAGGAGCCCGGTTTTCAGCTTCTCAGGTCTAAGCTTCCTGTATGCTGGGGTGGGTGGAAGGTGAGCGGGGAGAGAAGTTCAAATTCAGTGTTCGGGGAAATGCCTTCACCCTCGAAGCCTGGCCCTTGTTTGAGGGATGTGCCTGCAGCTACAACCTTTCTTTCTAAACAGCCTAACAGTTCTTTGAAGAAACATAAGAAGATACCTGCTTCTCTTTCCTATTCAATCTCAAATCCGGCAGAATTGTAGAGTTTGTGGCAAGAGACCCAAAAAAGTGCACAGGAATTAACAACTCTTCATTTACTGAGCAGTTACTAAGAGCTGGCTGTGTGTGTGGTGCTGGGAAAATACCAACGATGAGACACAGTCCTTGCCTTCTTTAAGCTCCTTGCCTGGGGAGAAAGCTAGACAAGGACACATACGAGTTATAAATCATTCAGAATTATTATAACGCTCTAAGCAGAAATATGGGTAGCCAAAAAATCAGGCAGCCCAGCGATCTCCAAGTGCCCCTGCCTGCCTCCCAAACCTCACCTGAAACCACTTTCTGTCTTGCTTACTTTTCACTTTTCACGTTTGTCCTCTCTTTGTTGTTCAAATTGCTGAGGTCTTTTCCTGCCCAGGGCTTCTATACTTGCTGTAACCTCTACCTAGGATACTCTTTCCCCAGCTTTGGGGAAGTCTGCCTCATTTTTGCCCTTCAGCTTTTGATTTAAATGTCTCTTCCTCAAAGGGACCTTCTTTATGACTACACTATCTAAACTCGATGTCCTCAGGCTCAGAAGTTATCATTTTACTTGATTACTCCAATTCTTATCTAAATATTTTTATTCAGGCTCCTGCAGTAGGAGAGTGACCAGTATAAACTGAGCGTAATTCTAAGCAAGACAAGGCAAATAAGGTTGCAAAGGGGGAGCAAAGAGGGAGCTGTCAGGAAGTATGAAGGCAGGAACCAAAAGAAAGTAGGGGGGCTACAGAGAAATTGCACAAGAAAAATTACAGAAAGAGGTAAATAGAGAATTAATTACTCAAATGGTTTGGTGGTGTGGGCTGGAACAATGTATTTTCTGAGGTCTGGCAGCATTATCTTTTCTTTTCTTTTCTTTTCTTTTTTTTTCCTTGAGACAGCCTCGCTGTGTCTCCCAGGTTGGAGTACAGTGGTACGATCTCAGCTCACTGAAACCTCTGCCTCGCTGGTTCAATTCTCCTGCCTCAGTCTCGTGAGTAGCTTGGACTACAGGCGTGTGCCACCATGTCTGGCTAATTTTTTTTTTTTTTTTTAAGTAGAGATGGGGGTTTCACCATGTTGGCCAGGTTGGTCTCAAACTCCTGACCTCAAGTAATCCGCCCACCTCAGCCTCCCAAATTGCTAGGATTACAGGCATGAGCCACTGAGCCCAACCAGCATTGTCTTTTCTTGAGCAAAGACTCAGCCTGGGGCTGAGGTCACCTTTGGGGAGATAACCTAGTGGAAGCCAGAGGTCAGCTTTAGGGACACAACCTAGTGCAGGTGGAAGGCTGGCTGAAGTGTGGTCAAGTCTCTTGGCACAGTGTTCAAGCAAGTCCTTTGTGCATGGTTCACAACACATGCATTTATGCTTAGCATGTCTTTTTGTTTTAGTCAATATCTAGAGTTCATTGCTATCTATAGTTACTCTCAAATAGAACAAGACCTAACCACACTTTAAGTTTCCCTTTTTCTTTGGTTTGCCTTCAGCTACCATGTGAGATAATCTGAGATTTATTAAAGTTATTAGATATTCTAATAATTAAAATGTTATTTTTAGTAGTATATTTTACTGGTTTTGTTTTCTCTTTTCTCCTTTTACCTTGCATCTTCCTCTTGGATTTGTTTTTTGTTTGTTTGTTTTGCCAAGTACAATTTCTAGTAATTTTTTCAGTTACAGTTTAAAGATGATAAACTATCCAAGTTAGTGGTAAGTGCCTATTTTGTGTTTCCATTTGAAGTGAACAATAGTTTGGCTGGGTATAGAAATCCAGTTATACTATTATATTTTCCTCTTGCATCCAGTGTTGTAAATGAAAGATTTATGCCAATATAATTTATTCTCTCTTATAAGCAAGCTTTCTTTTTCCTTATCTGAAAAGTTTTGGATTTCCTCTTTTTTTTTTTTAGTGGTTTAAAAATTTTTAAATACGTTTAAATCTGGAATATTTCACATTCTTTCTGTCCAGCACCTAATAGTCTTTTTTAATCAAAACTCATGTCTTCTTCAAGTTGAATATGTTTCTCCTATTGTTTTTTTACTATTTCTTTCTATGCTCTGTGTTCTTTTCCTCTAGAACTACTCATAGGACTTCTGATTTCTACATTCAGTACAACTACTGATTTTTCCTTTTATTTCAACAAAACATCCTATGTCCAAGATCTCTAGTCAATTATTTTTATTTGGATGCAATGTCCTCTCTCATCACTCCATAATTGCTGTATTAATTTGATTTCCTTAGTTCTCAGAACTTGGGTTTGTTGAATTTGCTGTCTTCCTTTATTAGATTGACTTTCTTAAATGTCTGATGTTTCTAATGTTTTGTGCTGATCTTTGTATTTCTGAGTCTCTGTTTGTCTTTTTGAGAACTAGATTATACTGCCTGTTGCCTGCGATGATAAAACGAAGGTGAGATGTTCTGCATACTGGGAGGGTCAGTTGCTAGGCTTCTGGTCATGGAGGCTCCTTGTTTCCCTTGACTATCATCTGCCACTCATGGGGTTATTCTGCCTCTCAGACCCAATGCCTCCACTTAGTGCTCCTGCCTAGGGAGGACCCTTCTGCTACTGCCCTTAAAAGTGGGTGCTAATGGCAGGGAGGAGAGAGAAGCAAGCCATCTGGTTTATCTTGCTGTGGTATTGTAGAAGTCACCTTGACTATCAAGAGCTCCCTAGAGCTCCCTCCTGCCCCAGTATCCAATCCTTAGCAGTTACACGGAGTATTTGAAGCCACTCCCAACTGCAAGCAGGCACCCCCTGGGTGTGTTTAGGACTAAGGCTTCATCAATTATACATATACCATCTGCCTCAAGCCTCTCAGGAATTCTTTATAATTTCTGGTCAATGTAGAGTAGTTCTTATTTTTCAACATTGTTATGGATAGTTTATTTTATATATTTGGGGCAGGAAAAGGAAATTTTAGCATGTACTCAGTTTATCATCTTAATACCATCTCCTGTATTTAATTTCAAATTTGTTTTTGATACATAGCTGTACAAAAGCTATAAGCATAAGAGTATATATCCAATTTATTTGTACACATTTAAGTAATATTATAATTAAAATAATTGAACACTAGGAAATCGCCATATTTTAAAAAATAATTTCTTTAGAAGAGTGTCTATATATTATTCCTGTTTTAGAAATATTGTTCTGGGTTCTTAAATGAAAACGCACTTTATAGAGACTTGACTCAAGAATTACAGATGAAGAGATGATGAAAAGCAATACCTCCTGCCTCAGCCATGAAGTCTTCACTACAGAAAAAACACATGTGCTGATTGTCCCCTGGAACGGCCTCTCTCTTCAGGCCAACACAGTCCATTTTGGTTCTGCCGACCTGCTGACCAACCCCAATAGATGGAAAGAAGGAAGAGAAAGCTGAAGTGCAGATGACATGGATTATGCAATATTTTTATTGTACCAGTATTCAAATGTATTACATTGATTTGTTCTGACTGACAATAATGTGGATGTTTTGATATCAGTGGGTTGGGTATTATCTTCATTTTACAAATGAGAAAAACAGACACTCAGACTAATCAAGTGACCTGCCCAAGGTCCCACTGTCACTCTTGACTATGAAGTCAAAATCCTTTACAGGGTTTGTCAGTCAGTGCCCTAGCAGGACACAGACAGTGTACTTAAGGAAGGACTACTCACAATGGTGTGGAGAGTGTAGAGGAACCACAAGGCAAAATTCCTGTCCTCCTTAAGGCTGGTGAGAGTGGAGCAGTTGCCACCATTAGGCTGATGAAATAAGGGCAGAAACGATTACTCTGCGGGCTCCTAACCTTTTGTCACTCTGATGAACTCCAAAGACCCTATCTCAAGTTAATGTCTTTAAATGAATTTAAAGAATACTAATTACAAAAGAATACAATGATATTAAAATCCAATGAATAAAATATGCTAATAAAATAAGTGTGTAATATATTAACATAAGGGTTTCTTTATTAACACACTATCTAACAAGGCCTGATGGTGGGTCTAATAATGACTGCAACTTCAAAGTAGGGGTGAGCGTAAAAGACACTTTGACATGCCTGCACCCTCTGTGATGTTATATGAAAATACTCATGACAGCAGTCACAGGTATTGCTAATACCATTAGGATGTGTTGCCTAGCTTGGTGATTGAAGGAAATGGTCAATTTTGGTTGGAGATTAGTGATTATAAAGATATATTTCTAGTTTCTCCATTGAAGTTCACAAACCTCCTAAACTTTACAGATCTCAGATTAACAACTTCTTGGCTATTGGAAAACAGAAGAAAAAAGTCATGTAAAGAGGTTACTTGGAGGGACAGAGCCAGCACAAAGACCACAGGGAGGAACAAATACCCCAACAACCTTCTCCTCTTTCCACCCCCATCTCCTGCCAGCTTTTCCTATTGGTGTAGTTCATGCAGATTGGCTTCTCAGGCCAGAGAACAGGGTAAGGAAGGCTGGAGAGTGAATCTGGAGGCAAGCTAAAGACATCCACCTCTCAACAATCTGCCAATCTGCCTATATCTATACCTCATCCACCTGCTTCCCACCTCTTTGCTCTACATAGTCAAGAATGACTTATTTGAATGAGACTAAGTTAGAAATAAACTAGAAAGTACTCAACCCCCTTCCAGCATCAAGGGATATTTCTACCCCATGCAAAATTTTGCCTCACCCCACTGATTCTACATTCTCCAGTAATAATTTAAATCTACTTGATGATAGATATTTCAATTAAAATAAAGGTATCATTTATATGAGTATTTGTTTAATGTTTTGTATCAATGGCCTTTATGTTTGGCTGCAGGTAACAGAAACCCACAACCAAAAACCAGTGGTTTAAGTATATCAGAAGTTTTGTTTTTATTATGCAACAAGACGTCCAGAGGTAGGCAGGGCAGAGATAATTAATATAGTGGCTTATAGCTGTCATCAGAGATCCTGGGTCTTTCCTTTTCTGTACCACAACCTTAGCATGCTTCCATGCTTGCAGTGGCCTTATGGTTACGGGATGGCTGCTGGAACCCCAGAGGTATACATTAAGGCACGAAGAAGGGATAAGACAAGAGGAAAAGTTTATTTCAGCTGGAGTAGCCCAGAGTTTTGGAGCTTTTACAGGAGCTATATGAGAAAGGGTCAACTGCAAGATGTTTGTTAAGGAGTATTGGAATTGACACTGTGGAAGGAGGGGAGTGGAAGCAGGAGCAGGCAGATAAACACTTGGAGCTTCCAGAAAGGGCCAGCAACAGCTTTGGCTGATGCCTCCAGAAGCTCCTGAAAGACAGCAGCTCTTCAGAGTCATCACTGTTGAGCTAAGATGCCTGGTCTTTATACGCCGTCATTGACCACTGGGTATGAGCTACCCCAGAAAGAACATGACCCTGGGCAAGGCGGCTCTCCACAGCTGAGACCGTCTATCAAGGAGATGACAACTCCTTTCACATACAAACTTCAGGGGACACAATTCAGCTCCTAACAGAGAGGATGTGATGAAGATAAAGGGGGTCCTCCCATTTCATCAGAGATCTTTATCCCTGTGGGTTTAGTTCCAGGCTTTTTGATGTTCCTTCATCGGCTTCAAGAAAGTTATACCCCACCCTCAGTAGCCTCGCAGTCACTAACCTGATTATGGTGACCCAAGTAGGAAGTGTTGGAAACTT
Source organism: Hylobates moloch (assembly GCF_009828535.3). Classification (NCBI taxonomy): domain Eukaryota; kingdom Metazoa; phylum Chordata; class Mammalia; order Primates; family Hylobatidae; genus Hylobates; species Hylobates moloch. The sequence goes on along the minus strand of NW_026652292.1, from coordinate 70,540,996 downwards.
GGAGCCTGGAGCCCAGACAGGAAGCAGCTTTCCTCAGAACCATGTTCTATTACAGTGTCCTTCTTCATACTAATGATATGGATTGTATTAAGGAATCATTGTGTAATATATCTCTCTTTGAGGGAACTGTAATTAAATTGTTCTTGATATTCATGTATCTTGTATCTGTCAGGGTTATGAGCTGGGCCTCAAATTAAACACATATAGCTTCAAATCTCAACTTTTAAACTTCTAACTGGACAGCTGCCAAGTTGTCAGTTTCCTCATTTTCACTATAGTTAAAATTATATATAAATATATATATGAATATGATACATATTTCATAAATATTTTACAAAAATATATTTTTATAAGTTTTCTAGTATAGCAGGTTATATACAAATATAGTTATAGTTTCTACATTGTGGGTTATTGCAGATATTAAATAAAGTTATGCATTTAGAAGCTACACAAATGAAAATTGTTATCTGGAAAATGTGTTGAATATGTCCACGTGCTCTACAACAGGGATACAGAAATAAAGGTGCATTTCCTATCCTAAGGAAATTCATAATATACAAGGGAAGTAGCCAGAACATTGTGAAGAGTAGAATAAGAGAGCTAAAAACAAGCCTCCAGGAGAACACAAATGGTGCACATTCACACCGACTAGGATGGCTTCCTGAAACAGAGGACCTTTTTGCTGAAAAAGCAGGAGACACAGAAGACATTGAAAAACTTCATAAGCACAAGGGACAGCATATGCAACTCCATAGAGGCAGAGGGATCTGGCCTTTGCAGGGAATCAAAACAGGCCTTATGCTAGAGAGAGAAAGTGTGGTGAAAGAGGAAACCCAGTGTGGGGGGCACAGGGAGCAGGTTCTAAACTTCTGCAGTGGGCTGGGTCTGCCTTCAAAGAGAGTGATTCATGTGGGAAACTAGGTCAGAGCTGCTTCTGGTGAATGCCATGATTAATAGCAATCTACGTGTTACTGTCTTTATGGAAAAAAAGAATAACAGGACTAATAATAATAGTCTTCCTGTAGGTATGATGTATGTTTCCAACTTGGTCGCTCGTTTAATTAGCTGCAGAAGACACAAGCACCAACATGATTTCTGCCTCCACCTTTTCTTGTGATTCATCATGGGAATTCTGAGTAACAGGTCCTTGTCATTCTGAAACCTTACCTACAGTTAGGTATTAAGGGAGACACGGTGGAAATGGCTGGTGCCACCAACACTGTTTGATAGCTATATCTTCTCCTCTTTTGGTTTCATTTTACCTCTTCTTTTTTTTTTTTTTACCCTTCCTTCCAATCAAACTTTGATCCTCCTAAAAAGCCTTTGATGAGTCCTTTCGATGTGATTTGACACTAAGGAAGGTTTCCCACTGCAAATGATAAACTGAGAATCAGAATCAACATTTATTAAGCACCTCCTGTGTGTGCTGTTTTCACAGCTGCTCTATCATTTCCATTTTATAGATGAGGAAAATGAACATCAGAAATATCAAGTGCTTTGTTTATCAATATTCATGTTCTCATTTTCCTTCCTCCATTTCCCAGGCCACTCACATGGGGGTCACATGGTGAGTGCTCATTAATGGAATGTAAGTAGCAGTAACTGTCACCTCCAGTCCAAGGTGGTTAAAAGTGGGTGAGCCTTCTCTACACTCTTGCTTTTCCTTAATCACTTGGCTGAACTGGGTGATCCAGTGGAAGACTCTGGGACTCTTGGAGAAGGCAAAGTCTACCCTGGAATAACACTGATTTCCAAATGACTGTGTGGAGTAAAGCACCCTCAACCTCATTTCACCTCTTCGACATACCACTGACCTACATTGGACTAGGACATGAGCCAGCAATGAAACTTTATCGTTTTGTGCCACTGAGATTTACAGATTGTTTGTAACAGCAAATAACCTATACTGATTAATATATAGCTAGGGCAAGATTTGTGTCAGTCAACTAATATTTATGGAATGCCTTCTATAAAACAGTGCCATCAGGGCAATTCAGAGTATTATATGATAAATTCCAAGTGAGTGGCATGCACAGACAAGGCATAGGTGATCAGAGTTTGGAGGGAGGGTGAGTTTTGAAGGCTAGGCAGAACTTACATGGTGCCCTCAACCACACACAAGGCAAAGGCTTCTGTAATGGCCAAGATGCTGCCTCTGGAGCCAGGGATACGAGGCTTAATTCTAGATTTGCTCTTTACCAACGGAATGACCTTGTGGACCCCAAGCCTCAGTTCCCCTATTTGTAAAATAGAGCAAAAAATACCTATGTTCCAATGTTATTGGTTATTATAAAGATTAAATTCAGGGAGTGGGGGATGAGGGGAGGGAGAGTATTAGGACAAATGGCTAATGCATGTGGGGCTTAAAACCTAGATGATGGGTTGATAGGTGCAGCCACCACCATGGCGGACATATACCTATGTAACAAACCTTCACATTCTGCACTTGTATCCCGGAACTTAAAGTAAAATGAAAAAAAAAAAAATTAAATGAAATAATGTGTATTAAGTAAATATAATGGGACGTCCTTGATAAATAATAATTATTGTCACTATTATCAGTGTTATAAATATAAGGAGAAGTTCAGTTTCTCACTGGCTTAGACTCAAATAAATCAAGTACTCATCTTGACCATAAGTATTTTCATCTATTGTTACTGGATAGTAGCGTGACTACAGCCGCCGCATTTTATGTTTTAATTTTCTTTAAAAATAATCAAAAGCTGAATCTAAAGTTTGTCACATAAAAGATTTTACATACTTTGGACCTCAACTAATTCTGTCTTCTTATCTTGGATTTACAGTTTATTTAATTACAGACAAACAAACAAAAAACAAAAAAACAGTCATTTGACGAGTGGGCCTGGCCCAGAGTGCAGCTGTTTCTTCTTGGTGTGTACATTGTTAGGCAGAGTGAGTGATTTTACTCTGTCACTTTTATTCATAAGGTACTAGAGCTGACAGGGGCTTTGGAGGACATCAGACCCAACCTACCATTTTACATCTACAGAGGAGGAAACTGAGGCCCAAATGTTAGTGCATCACAGATGTCCACATGCACATTTTTTTTCTTTCTCTCCCAAGCTTTAAGGGTTCTAGCAGCTTAACTAAATGGCCCCAGTCTCACCCACAAGGCTTGATGGAACCTCTGCTCATCAAATCGCATGATAAATGAGGTGCTATAGCCAATTAAATTTTCTGATCCAGTAAATTAACAGAGAATATATTCTTTATATATATTTTCCCCCTAATATACAGTAGTTCCCTTTTCCTGCCTTGTTAGGACAGTCTTGTGAACAAACTCAAGTGTGTCTTTAGTTAGCAGTGAAAGGAACCTAGGGATCACTTAGTCCATCTTGTTCATTTTTCAGATGAAAACAAAAAGATTTTATAATTGTCATACAATGTAATCTTTACAATGATCTTTTAAAAATTTTATTTCCTCCATGATATAGATGAGAGAACTAAAACTCCTAACTATTGAATGACCTCCTCTGGATCATAGAACTCATAATACAGACAGTGGCACAGGCACCAAGCCCAGTTACCTGTCTCTCTGGGCTCACAGTTAGATTCCATTTCCCACTTGGGTCTGACCGTATAACTGAGTTCTCACCAGTGGAGTGTAAGCAGAAGGCATCTACGCCAGTTCCCACATGTGTTCCTCCATGCTCGCTGCCTTTCCAGCTGGCTAGAATGGAGATGAACCCCAGGGTGAACCTGGAAGCCATGAATAAAGATTCTGCAAGCACCAGATAAATAGAGCCTGAGTTCTTGAATCACTGCCAGAGGAGGATGGCCACCTCCTGGTCAATACTACTTGTTGTGGACTGTCTGTAATGAAAAACAAACTTCTTTCATATTTGGTCCCTTGTAAACTTGGGGATTTATGTGCTGAAGCAGCAAGTATGTCTTTAATGCATAGCTTGCTAACGGCAGAACTACAGATACTTACTATGGGCAAGGCATTATGTTTGTGATAAAAGATAGGAACATGACTTCCAACATTTTGGGTCCTTAAGAAGCATTAAGCACAGCTGGGTTCTGAGATATGGACAGAAATAGCATAAAATGAAATAGAAATGGAAAAAGAAAAGTCTAAAGAAAGATAAATATGAAAGAACCTAGGAATCCAGAGAAGAAATAAGTTGTGCTGTTGTATAAAGAGGAGTGATTTTTTGGAAGGAGGATGGGAATTTTGGACTGGGAGGATGGGTAGCATGCACAGTCAGAACTCCTAGGAAACAAGAAAAAGCCTGGCACAGTGAGCTGTTTATTGGGATGGAAATGGGATACACAAACAAATGGAATGGTAGGATAAAGCTCCATCCGGAAAGATGCTAATGTCAAGTTAATAACTTTGAGTATTGTTTACAAGTTTGGCTAATGCTTGTCACCAACGCCTGCTGGCTGAGAAATCTTGAAAATGAGTGGCATGCCATGCCCTCAGAGTGTGACGACAACCGCTGGAGCTCAGAACACAGACAGTTTTCATTTCTGAGAGCTGACTCCCTAGTCTGCCGTAGATAGAGAGCAGAGGTGGGGCTGGGAGTGTGGAGAAAGAGCATTCAGAATTGGCCCACACTGGCAAGTTTCCAGGCTCTGAACAAGGTTGGGAGGAAAATGATTTTATGAGCTTTTCAATCCTTTTCCATTTCGGCCTTGCTCAGGGGATGTATGTTGAGGGACTTTTTTTCTTCCAGAAGTACATATGGAAATGGCAAGGTTGGTGTTTGATGGTGTGACAGAGAAAGCCACACTGGGGAAATGGTGTGCTTTGAAATCAGGTCACTTAGAAAAAAATATATCCAGAAAAGTCAAAGCTTAAATGAAGCTATCAATTTAGGGACTTTTCACAGCCTTACTTACTGGGTTCTGTTTCTAACTTAAAAACTAGGAAAGGCACTTTCTGAGTCTCTATCTCTGTAAAGTTTGTTTGAGTCTCTTTTATTTTCACAGTGCACACATTGATCTCAAGTTTTAAGTATCCTTTTTATCACTGTAGCTAGAAGTAAAAAAGCTACCCAGCTGTTCAGTCTGTTAGTGCCAAATCTGGTCTCTTCTGAACACTATAATTCTCATACTACAAGATATCCCAAATGTACAGAAAGGTCAAGCAGAAAGAGATGATGACAACTCTGAATTCTCATGTCATTTTAAAGATCAATCAGTTTGGTATGAGATCCTTCTTGGTAAGGGAAAATACTTCTCCTTCTACCCCAATTCATGTTAAATTTCCCTACAGGGATTTCAACTCAATGTGCCTATTGTTTTAAGGAATAGTCACTGACACTACAACATTACATCATGTTTCTGTAGAGGGAAAGAGAAAGGAAAAAAAATAAAGCCAGTATTTATTTTTCACCTTCTACCTATCACTTGCTTACATTATTACTTAATTATCAAAACAACCATATAATATAGGAATCCCTTTTCCCAACCTTTACAGAATAGAAATCAAAGTTTAGTTAACTTAAGGGACTTATTCAAGGTCATATAATGGTAAAGGACAGAGATAAAAACAAGTTTATCCCGGCTTGAGAATTCATGTTAATAAGTTGCTTATAACCAAATATGCAATCAAATAGTAGAGATTTCATGAAATGGCATAAAAGGATAAAATAGGCCATATATATGCAAGTACTAAATAACATGGTATTAATCTCACTCATAAATATTGAATGAAAAGAATGTAATCAGTTGAGATTATCTCAAGAATGTATCTGAAAAAGGTGAGATTTTAGGAGATTAAAAACTGCTCATTTTGGACATTATTAATTTGTAAACATCATTACAATATGAGTATTACAATACAGAATATTATAATATTCTGCTGTGAACTCTACTTATTTCAAAAGATCCTCTTTATAATTCATTGCTTTTAGATCCTAATAATTCTAATTAAACATGATTCTTGACAGATTCATGAAATCATTCATACATACACAAATTTACCAAACACTTATGATATCCCCCTGATTTGAGGACTGAGAGGTTCAAGCTTTGTTCTCAAGAGATTTTGCTGTCAAAATCTCTAAACAAGGAGTTCAAAATTCATCAAGCCAATAATCCTAGGTCTAGGACTGAGAAAAAGAGGGGCCAATATAGTCTCACAGTGAGAAGAAAACAAATAAATATACAGTCATAAAATAATGTAGCAAGTGCTATACAGCAAGAAGTCCAGAGGTAGGCAGCTCTTGAAACCATTTTTCCCTCCTAGGCCTCTGAGCCTGTGATGAGAAGGGCTGCCTTGAAGATGTCTGACATGCCCCGGAGACATTTTTTCCATTGTCTTGGTAATTAACATTTGGCTCCTCATTATTATGCAAATTTCTGCAGCAGGCTTGAATTTCTCCTTAGAAAATGGGTTTATCTTTTATCTTTTATATCATATCATCAGGCTGCAAATTTTCCAAACTTTTATGCTTTGCTTCCCTTTTAAACGTAAGTTCCAATTTCAGATCACCTTTCTCAAATTCAAAGTTCCACAGAGATCAAGGGCATGGACAAAATGCCACCAGTCTCTTTGCTAAAGAATAGCAAGAGTGACCTTTGCTCCAGTTCCCAAGAAGTTCCTCATCTTAATCTGAGGCCACCTCAGCCTGGACTTCATTGTCCACACCACTATGAGCATTTTGATCAAAACCATTCAATAAGTCTCTAGAAAGTTCCAAACTTTCCCACATCTTCTGTCTTCTTCTGAGCCCTGCAAACTGTTTCAACCTCTATCTGTTACCCAGCTCCAAAGTCACTTCCACCTTTTCAAGTATCTTTACAGCAGTGTCACACTCCCAGCATCAATTTACTGTATTAGTCTGTTTTCATACTGCTATAAAGAAATACCCAAGACTGGGTTGTTTATAAAGGAAAGAGGTTTAATTTACTCACAGTTCCACATGGCTGAGGAGGCCACAGGAAACTCACAATCATGTTGGGAAGGGGAAGCAGGCACCTTCTTCATACGGTGGCAGAAGAGAGAGAAGACAGAGGGTAAAGGGGGAAGAGCCCCTTATAAAACCATCAGATCTCATGAGAACTCATTCACTATCATGAGAACAGCATGAGGGAGACCACCCCCATGATCCAATTACCTTGTGGAGGGTTTTGTGTGGGGTTTTGTCTAATTTACTAGAGAGTGGATAGGTAAATAGAGGGCAGACCAGTGAGGGTGAGGTTTGAACACCATAGGGTCCACTAGACATGTTGGAACTCCCCTTCTTTTCTCTAGGTTTTGGAGAATGGCACCTACGCTGTTATAATACATACTTAAATTTTGCTTTCTCTTTAAAAGTACTTTCTATTCACCACTGTTTGAGTTCCTTCTGACAGAGGTCATTATCAGAGATTAAGACCTTTATTTACTCAGTTCTCTGTTGTGGTTTTGCAAGGGAGGCTTTCTTGTTCCTCTCCAAAAATAGACCTGCCTGTGAAGGTGGGTTACACTTCCATTCTCTTAAGTCTGTCATAATAAAGATATTTCATCAAGTGCTAAAAGAAAGCCAGTATTTAGAATGTACTTTGTGACTTTTGTGGTTTATGAGATGCTGAATGTGAGACACTGGCCAGTTGCTTAGGGAAATTGAAAACAAATTCTTCTCTAGAGAAATTAGAAAACCAGGTCAATGCCTCATTGCATAGTCCTGCTGGAAGACAAGAATTAAGGCTGAATACATTGTCGAGGTCATTTCAGATCCTATTATTCTGCTTCTCTGGTGATAACGATTATAAAAATAGTAATTTTTATTTGTGACTCACATAATTTTCAGAACTCTTTCACCTATGATCTCCTCTGAACAGCTGATGAGGAATTCAAGCCATCAACCCGGAGGACAACTTGGAGGACCAAGTGCTCCCAACCAGACCTCAAGGTTAAAAAGAATTTCAAATGGGAGGTATGAGATATTGACCAACATACAATATATCCTTTTGTCTTTTATACCAAAGATGATTTCATAGATGTTAGCTGGTCTCCATATTTCCAAACTTAAAATTTAGGAATATTCCCAGAACATTCGACTCTTCTTGCATAGTCCTTTATTTGTTTTTTAAAAAAAAGCTATCTAAATTTTCCGTTCATTTATGCCACGGAGAAAGGAGTTTTATAATTACTATCTATCTTCACTAATATGGTGTTAATTTTTGTTTCATCTATACTAAGTTTTCTAAATCTAAGCAGTTCTCCATAGTTAATTGTGATATCACTATTAACAAAAATGTCTTTCAGGGACATACCTAACTGAGAGACAGAAATGATCTGAAAGACTTGGAGGAACTCTGCAGAAAACAATGAATACAATGAAGAACTGGGAACCATAAAATATGTGTGAGCTACAGGGTAGAGAGAAAAGAGGTCAGGACTTAGGCAAAGGCATCCTTGCCCAAAGTGTATTCTGTAGAACCCATTCCGCTACATGTTCTCAGAAGAAGAGTGGGGTCTTATGGTCAAGTAAGTTGAATGTATCATCCCCTTTGATGGTACGCATGTTAGCATAACCAAGCCTCTGAGAAGTCTGTAATAAAGAAAGTTGCAAAACTTTATTTAATCCAGAGGCCTTCAAGCATTTGGACAGCAGATACTTTTTTTCCCCCATACAGCTTTGGATCAGGGTTCCATAAAATACACTTTGAGAAATGCTGTTTTGAAGTTAGGGAAAGTGAGAGAGAGGCCGGCCTACATTTTTGAAGAAAAGGAGACCTACCAGCAGTCCTGTCAAATATAAAAAGTTATTTTGCAATTTCCTTCCAAGAGATCTTTCAAAAATATAACAGCACGCATTGTGAAGTGTTCAGACAGAAATGTATTTCTGTTTTCAACTTACTTTGAAATGTATCAGAAACAGGTGAATTGACAGAGGGATGGATACATACATGATTAAACAAGTATAATAAAATGATAATTATAGAATCTAGGTGGTAGGTACATTGAGAATTTACTGTACATTTTCTATAATTTTTCTGAATGCTTGAATAAATTTCAGGTAACATGTTGAAAAAAATAGAATATATATCAATCAACACTTGCATGAAGTATGGCTTAGAAGGAGGTAGAAAGACTTATTGGATTTTCAGCTTTTCATGATAGTTTCTATCTGTTGACCATGGGCTAAGTATTAGGCTGGATATATCACATACATATCTTATCTAATCTATTATTCAAACCAACATCAACAGAAGTTTGGACATCAACATTTTAATGATGAGACAAATGAGATTCAGTGAGGCTAAGTATCATGACAAAATTTACCCTTGTTAAACCATGTGTTAATGCCACGTGTAGAAGGTGCCAAAATGAGTATTTCCTTCCTCTCATCCCATTCCCCATATAGGAATGCCTGGCAATGCCCGCAGGAAATTTTTCCCTTCCTCCAACCTCCTCTCCTTCCTACTCTTCAGCCTTCTTTTGTAGTTTGGTGGGACTAAGCAGCTGTGGTGAGAAGCAGAAAAGTAGACAAAAAGAGCCAATATTTATTGACCAATGAGGAGGAATGGGAATGAAAGGAAAGAAGGAAAGGAAGCAAAGAAGCTGTGGAGAAAACGTGTGAATATGACAGAGAAGGAGATGGAAATGAGGGAGAAAGAAAAGGCCTCAAAACAGGTTGGTGACCCAGCTGAGTGCAGGGGGAATAGACGAAAAATTTTTTTTTAATGCTGCAGTGGCATATATTAATAAATTACATATTTACTATTATTTGAGGGATACAGTATTGAAGTTACTTTTATTTCTTTGCAAAAACAATACTTCTTTGAATGTAATATTTCTGTGCACTATATTTTTAAAAATATGCATAGGAGGCCGGGCGCGGCAGCTCATGCCTGTAATCCCAGCACTTTGGGAAGCCAAGGTGGGTGGATTACCTGAGGTCAGGAGTTCAAGACCAGGCTGGCCAACATGGTGAAACCCCATCTCTACCAAAAATTACAAAAATTAGCCGGGAGTGGTGGCAGGTGCCCGTAATTCCAGCTACTTACGGGGCTGAGACAGGAGAATTGCTTGAATCTAGGAGGCAGAGGTTGCAGTGAACTGAGATCGCACCATTGCACTGCAGCCTGGGTGACAAGAGAGAAACTCCAGCTCAAAAAAAAAAAAAAAACAATAGGAAATAGATTTCTGTTTCTGCATAAACCTCGGCAGGAAGCATATCTCACATTGATCCACTTCACTGGGGTCATCAACTTTCTTCATGTGGCGAAGGATCCAAATCCTTGGATGCCAATGGGTGGAATGTTGGGAAAGACAGGCAGTGGTATGAGACAGATATCCTCCTTCTCTTCTTGGTAATGTGTGAACTTAGGTAAGTTACCAAGCTGCTCCGACTGTCAGCACCATTATGCCAATCAAAATGGTCTTGACTGTGGAGATCTTTGACTACTTACTTATGGGGATCCTAGAGTGGACATCAATGGGCAGCCCACTGAAATGCTTCTTGAAATGTGATGAAAAATCTCTAGGTCAGCAGAAGAGAGGCCTGACATAAGCCATTAAGCAAGAAGATCAGGTATGGGTTTAGTTTTGTCTGCTTCAGCTTTGCAGCTGCACAAAATGAGTCAGTCTTTAGCCCAGCCAATGAAAGTCCTTAATTTCAGGTCTTTACACTGAGCCAGGAATTTAGGGCTGTGTACTTAGTATTTTCTTTCTCTAAACTATTTACTTCCATTAGAAGCCACCACCCATTCACACATCTTAGAATTTCTTATACCAGCTTCTATGGCAAGGGACCATGTGGTCTCCATACCTCATCTTCACTGGGGGTTTTATTACAGTTGACCATGCATGATAATTGGATTAATTGTTTTTGCCAGTCTCTGTCTTAATTTGCCAGAGTCCCATTCCTCAACAAGAACTGGATTTTCACTATTCATAGCCCTAAGTAAACCAGACAACCAACGCCAATTTTTCCAGTGTCCTGAGGGTCTGCTGCTGTAACCCACACCACTTCTGGTATTGACAAATCCGGGTTCTTCAGTCGAGAAGATAATTCAGAGGAATCTACATAGGAAACAAATTGTCCAGAAGCATACCCGATAAGACAGGGTTTCTAGAAAAGATAGAGAACCAGACTCGGGAACAATATGACTAAGAAAAATGTAAGCCACAGAACTGGTTCCAGGCTGCCACTTCCTCTGGGTGGACACAAAGCTGGGCTCCGGATGCTGCTACCAGAAACACTTCTGTGTCACCTCTGCAAGCAGGTGTTACTTTCTCTGTCTCTACCTATGGCCAGGTAACAGTCAGTATCGTCCCTGCCTTGACAGACCACTAGTTTCTCATCCAAAGTCAAGGGACAGTTCTGAATGAAGGAGCCTAAGTCATTTGCTGTCCTAGGGTGCCTTATCCAGAAGCAGGCTCTGAGATAGGGGTTAGTATACAAATGACTTATTTTAAAAGGGCTTAATAATGTATGATATGAAAAAATACAGTATATGTTACAACAAATAAAATAGTCTAGCCCAGATTTAATTTTTGGATTTGGGAATCAGTGCAGTAGAGCAGAAAACTTTACTACAGTGAGAGCATCTTGGGCCTAGATGTGGACACTAACCAGCTGCACATTCTTATTTAAGTAAGAGTGTCAGAAAAAAGAAAACATAGAACTTTCAATTAAATTTATATTCCAGACATTTTGACAACAAAATATTGTTAGTATTTTTAATTTTTTAGCTTTTAGTTTATTGCATGGGACCTGCATATGCTAAAAGTTATCCATCATTTTTAAAAACTGCATAGGATACTTAAAGCTATCATCGTATATCCAACACTCAAATTAACTGGGCTTTTCTTCATTTATTTGCTAAAGCTGGCAACCCTATATTTAGGTCACTTAACTTCTCTGATCCTTAATTTCCTCAGCTGTGAAATGGTCTGATAGCCCATTAGTCCACAGGAGACACTCAGTAAGTAGTTGTGACTTTTCATTTTCTAACAGTTTACTCCTAATGCATATGGGGCAAGATCACATCTTGAAAGCACAGAGTTAAGGTGTTTTTATTTTTCCTTCACTTTCTGAAACATGAGCCAGATCGATTGTTCCTTGATCAGATAGAAACCTGTAAGGCATGGATGGGTTGTCATTTAATGCATTGTCTGTGTTCCAGCTGGCTACCTCCCCAGCTGGCCAGCACACATTATTCCCTGGGTTCAACTTTGCTCCCAGCTTGCAGGAGGCAGCTAATATCCAGGTCAGGCTGCTTGGCTGGTGCATTCTTCCCAATGACTTCCCCTCCCCTTGCCTCTTCTATCCATGACATTAAAAAAAAAAAAAAAAAAAAAAAAAAAAAAAAAAAAACCACAGCCTCTTCTTTAGCAAGCAGCTGCTTCCCCTAGGACTTACTATCTCTCAGGCTCGAGTTCCTACTGGGAAACCCATAAAAAGGGGTGTTTAGACAACATGGGGCATTATAGTAATCACAGAACTCTGAATATTTAAGTTGGAAAAATAATTTATTAGGCTTATTACTTTTCAAAATATGTCTGTTACAGCATTTCCAGGGATTTGGGAAAGAAAGGGGGAGGCAATATCATGTGCTTGGTCTGTGATCTTCAAATGAAACCCACTTCCTTGCAGTGGAGCCTGTGAAATGCTTTCCACAGATTTTCACTTGGTCTTCATGGTAACTGGGAGCAGAGTCCACCATAGCATGTTCTGCTATGTTCTATCTCATCTTAGTCTTTTCTGCAAGACTACCTAATGATAAGGGTGAGAGCCTGGGCTTTCTGTAAAAATACGACTCAGAATCTCCTAAGGAAATTAAGTTCACAGCTACCAGAAGCGGTCCTGCATAGGAGCTATTCACTTTCTCTGGGTGTTGACCCCTAAATTCTTTTTGTGTTTATTCATGTAACAGCTACTTATTGAGCTATGTCTTAGTTTGCAGTATCCAGCATCAGATGCAGAGATCAGAGTGTGTATGAAAGCGATCGGTCAGAGCTCCCATGGAGGGATGCATGGTCTATCGATGACCCAGCTTCTGCCCTTCCAGACCCACCTCCACATCAATGGTGAGGACAGGCTGCTTGTGGGCTAGCAGTTGAAGACAGCGGGCACCCATATAGGCCCTTTCCTATGGGACACGGGATTCCTCAAGTGAGTGACAGGCTCAAGGAGTCTCATCAGCCTAGTCAGAACTTTCTTAGGACTGCAGTGCAATCCACGACTCTTCCAGCCCAATCCTCTTTCCTTCTCACCTCCTCACAAGGGCCAGATCAGCATCACAGTCTACCTACCCTGCCTATCCCTCACCCTCCCGTTTACCCAACATGTGTATTTCCCCCAATGGGTTCCTTACACATTTGATGATCTTTTGGCATTTCTTCTCAGAAGACCCAAACTAATACAAGATGCCATCCCAAAAGCACAAAGAGGGAGTGGGGAAGAGAGGCAGGGAAGAAGAGAGAGACCACAGAGAATGTTGACAAGGCTACCTCTGTGGGCAACTCGAGGTTCAGACCTCCCCAGAACCTTCTGAGAAACTGCATGGAACTCGCCTCAGAATTCTACCCCTAAGCGGCAAGAAACGTGGAGTGTTTATTCACAACTCCTGTCCCTCCATGAGTGAGGGTCACTCCCGGGCATTAACTGGCTTGCACTCCCTGGCTTGCTCCATCACCTTGTCAGGGGTGACCCTGGTACTGGGCCAGGAAGTCTGACTCCAGAGCCTAAATTCTTAACCACTAAGCCATGCCCCTCAAATTTATTACATTTGAAAGCTTGAATTTAAAACTAACATAGCATCTATCAGCTACTTTTTTTTGTCCCCAATTAAGGAAAATTTGGCAATAAACATCTTTCTTACTAAAATATTTTATGCGGCTGGGTGTGGTGACTCACGCCTGTAATCTCAGCACTTTGGGAGGCCGAGGCGGGAGGATCACCTGAGGTTGGAAGTTCGAGACCAGCCTGACCAACATGGAGAAACCCTGTCTCTACTAAAATGTAATCCCAGCTACTCGGGAGGCTGAGGCAGGAGAATTGTTTGAATCCGGGAGGCGGAGGTTGCGGTGAGCAGAGATCGCGCCATTGCACTCCAGCCTGGGCAACAAGAGCGAAACTCCATCTCAAAAAAAAAAAAAATTGCTAAAATATTTTATACTAGTAAAGTTGTCAATCTATCCAGCTAGCTTATAGAAGACCATGGCCTCTTACTCACTGTGTGACCTTGGTTAGATGACTTAACCTGTCTGTGCCTTAATTTCTTTATGGATCAAAAGCAGATAACAGTCTGTCTTGCTGACTTTACAGGATTATTTCGAAGACCTTCAGAGTGCATGCTTATGAAACAGCTTTGTAATAAACTGTTAAGTGCCTTCCAAGTGGAATGGATTATCCTTCTTAGATAAGCTTGAACTTTCTCCTTCTTCCCTGCTCTGCTCTACTTCGGAAACAAATGCATACACTGCCCACTCTGGCCTTCTCCTATCCCTGCCCCCACAGTGTTATAGGAGCTCTCCTCTCGTTCCTCCTCTGGTTCCAAAACTGGTTTCACAATCTCAACAGCACAAAATGTTTCATTCTATTCCAGTATAGCTTAGATAATATAGATTAAGAATCTGTAATTCATCTTTCATTGATCAACGTTCTTGACTGTTTCATGCTTGCCTGAACACGGTCCATTCAGTTATAAAGCCAGAGGCTTAAGAACAATGAATGGTTTCAAGTCTTTCTCATGTCAGTTAGGCAGCTTTTTCTTAATTCTCTCTTCCTAAGGAGGTTTCTAAAATCTTATTGGGTCATTCACTTCTTTGAGACTCTTATGAAAGCTAAGGCTCCTCTCCTTGGGAAAAATAAAAAATAGAAACATAAGCCTGTACACACACAGAGACCCACAGCCCCCGAGCCCTCACCACTCCCCAACATACATATAAATTAAGTACAATTTTGTAGGTACTCACAGCCCTCTGAAACCTATAACTGAAGCTCCTTGGTAAAACATTTGCTCTCTGATGTCAGCTAGATCTAGTTTTACATACTGGTTGTATGTAAAATAACTACCAATAATGCTGGCACACAGTAAGTATTCAATAAATAAGAGCTGTTTTTATCACTAATGTAACATTACCTTCTCTGGAAACATTACACAGTCCTGGGAAATGTTCAAGAAAAGGGCTGGGCAGTTTCAAACAGATGGGAGAGGTTTGCTTTAAACCTGGAAAGAGGCTAGTGTTGGTTCTCCCTCTGCTGGCCTGAGATTAACACACATCTTTTGTTTTGATTGTGGTGCGCGTTGATGTATCCTGGGGAGACGATAATGGGTCCAGAGGTGGGAGATGGGCAGCTGGGGAGGTCGTGGTTAGTTCTGAGCCATTGCGCATACTGGGAAAGCTAAGGACAGGGAGGGTGTCTAACCTTTTGTTTATTATGCCCCAAATACTGTATTTGCTGAGCAAATGAGTATCTGCTATGAGGAGGCTTCATGACAATGAGATGAATGAGATCCAGCCCTACTCACAAACCCTGGCCTCATCATCAAGAAGTTTGCCTTCACTTCCAGACTGGGAGTTACAGTTGAAATATGGGGGCTCTGGATAATGGTTAAGAACAAGAGCTTTGGGCTCTGGGCTCCAGCTCTGCCCTTATTAATGGAGGGAATGATTTACTGGAACCTGAGCTCCCTGAGTCTCAGTTTACTCACCTGTAAAATAGGCTTATGAGGATTAAATAGTATATCAGGTGCTTAGTGGAGAGTCTAGCAATAAAACAAACTTAATAAATGGCAGATATTAGCATTATTTTGATTCTAACATAGAATAGTATTTTTAAAAGCCTTTAGTACATTTAAAATTCACAATAATCCTTGCTTGTTGTATGTGGTCAAAACACTTGAACTTGCTAATATTCAGCCACTTACAAAACCAGCAAATTTCCATATGGTTTAATGTAATAGAAGAATGGAAAATTCATAATAAAAATAGAAATTATGCATAGCTACACATTTGGGCGTATCCTTCTGATATCTTGTCTATCTGTAAATAAGTCATGCTAATATGAAGTAGGAGTGCAATCCTGATCAGAACAGGTTTTCTTTTTTTTTTGAGACAGAGTCTGGCTCTGTCACCCAGGCTGGAGTGCAGTGGCGCGATCTCGGCTCACTGCAAGCTCCGCCTCCCGGGTTCACGCCATTCTCCTGCCTCAGCCTCTCCGAGTAGCTGGGACTACAGGCGCCCACCACCACGCCCGGCTAATTTTTTTGTATTTTTAGTAGAGACGGGGTTTCATCGTGGTCTCGATCTCCTGACCTCGTGATCCGCCCGCCTCGGCCTCCCAAAGTGCTGGGATTACAAGCGTGAACCACCGCGCCCGGCCCAGAACAGGTTTTCTAAAAATCCAGTCGGACTGCCAGGTGATCAAGGAGCCGTCAAAACGTCCCCCAGAGGATGCCAGGGTAATGGGCAGAGCCTGCGGACAGGGGAAGGGCATTGTTAACATCCACTGTGCTCGAGGGAGACCCTGGGTGTTCTGTTCAGTGTCTATACAACCCTTCCTGTAGCAGCAGCCAGCCCCTCTGCCTGTTAAGGGCAGACTGCTGCCTCAGCAGATACACGTGGCCCTGGCAGCGAGGGATACAGCCTTGACAGGCGATTTCATCGGCTCCTTAGAGATGAGATAAATTGTAGCTTTGACTTTATAATTTCCCAACCACTTTGGGTAATCAAGGTTTCTGCTAGAGCACAATTACTTATTAGAGTAAAACCGTGGTAGGGTTAAATCCGCCATCTCTCTTTATTGTCCCAAGCTTTTTGCCAACATAAATAACTCCTAGCTATTTTTGGAATGGAGACGTAGCTATCAAGCTGTGCACAGCCTAGCAAGGCTTCGTGATGCATATGAAAGCTTTCTAAATGTCCTGCTGCTCCTGTTAAGAGGGTAGAGGAGGCTGGGCCCAGAAGGGCCTGCTCTTTTCGTCTTCTGGTCCTGGAGTTGTTGAAACTCTTATTGACGCAGACACAGATTATCAATTGTCCTGTCACTCCCCAAGGAGACTCTTTTCCCATTACTCCAAGTTAATGAAATAGTGAATATGCCTGTGCAAAGAACAGCGGGCTAGGAGATGAGAGCCCACGATTTAATCTCAACTTTGCTACTCACCAGCTCTGTGACCAGGAGCAAGTTACCCATTCTCTCTGGCTTGTAGTTTCCTAAAAGAAAAACCCAGGGAACTGAGAAAGATGATCTCTAAGCTTTTTTCTATTATAGTTTTCAAGCTGTCTGTATACCTAATGGAAATCCTTTTGCTCCTCTTTCAGTGAGTCTATGAACTAGGAAGTAATGAGGATCTAAGAGTCCAAGGGTCCAAGAGAAAATTAGAAGTTATGGGAGATTATTTTGTTTATCAAGAACACTAATGAGAGAAGGAAAAGGCCAGTAAGATGGCAATGCATATATCTGACAAAGGACATATTCCCAACATATATAAAGAACTCCTACATATCAATGAGCAAAAAGGCAGACAACACAACAGAAAAGGGCAAAATAGTTCAACTAAAAAGGATACAAAAATAGTGGATAAAACTGTAGAAAGATACTCATTAGTTATCAAGGAATACAAATGAAAACTACAAAGAGATGCCCCTCCACATACACCAGAATGGCTAGTGATGAAGCCAAGCACTAATGAGGATGCAGAGCAACAGGGACCTGCTTATACCTCAGGTGGGATAAAAGAAAATGATACAACCATTTTGGAAAATGGTGTAATATTATCTATAAAAGTGAACATATTTATAATTTATGACCTGGTAGTTTTACTCATTAGGTATATACTCAACAGAAATGCATATACTCATCTCTTAAAAGACTTGTACAAGAAAGCAGCATTATTTGTAAGTAGCTAAAAACTGGAAACCACCCAAATTTCCATCAACAGAAGGACAAATAAATAAATGGGCATGTTTGCACAATGAATTCTAAATAGCAATGTGAGTAGACTACCACCGAGCACAACTTGAATGAACTTCAAAATATAATTTTGAGCAGAATAAACCAGACATGAAAGGGCAGATTACACAATTTCATTTAAAGGAAAAACTCACCTCTGCTATTACATGTCAGGGCAGTAGTTTTCTTGGGGGTATGTAGTGACTGAAAGGGAATAGAAAGGGGCTTTTGAGATGCTAGCAATGTTCCGTTTCCTGAGCCAGGTCTTAGTTATGGAGATGTGCTTACTTTGTAAAAATTCATTGAGCTGTATATTTATGATATATATAATTTTGGGAGCATATTTTATACAACGATAAAAATGTTTTTACTTGAAAAAATAGAAAAATATGAATTCTGTGATATTTTTGGTATTGTTTTCTTAACGCCACCCCAGAGGCTCTTTTTAAACCATTCTAACGTCTGTTGATCTTTTTTTTTTCCAAGCTTGCTGTGTATCACATAACCCAGAACTTGATAATCGCTATCTTTTTATGGTTTTCTGATTGTTTCATTTGCTAAAATCTCACCCTGTCAACTGCAATGTGAGTTCTAGAGCCTGGTAGCTATGCCTTTTACTACTGGACTCGGGAAAGCAAAAAATGTAAAACCTTCCTATTTGTCCCTCTGGTTTCCATTATTTAGTGCACCCATATTCCCATGTGCTATTACGCAGCCCTCAGTCCTGGCTTTTTCTATACTTGTGCCATGCATTTATAAACCTGTCAGTTTTTTCTACCCCTAAACTTCCCGTTTATAACATCTGCAGAATAACCTGCCTTTTTTCTCTTGATAACTGTAGCTTTATGCTTTAGTTGTGTAAACTTAGCAGCTGACCAAGCTGAATACTGTGCTATGCTGCAGGGAGGTATAGGTAATAACAGAAAGTCCCTGGCCCCAAGAGCTCCTTGGATGGCCAGGAAAGACAGCCTTCTCAATGCAAAATGTCTCATCAATGCATTAAGTAGATAGAAAGAAAGAGAACAATTACCCAACCCAGTCATGGGTGGCTCAGAGAAGGCTTCCAGATGAAGGAGTCACCTTAGAATCACCTAAAGGACAAATAGGGCTGGACACAGTGGCTCACGCCTGTAATCCCAGCACTTTGGAAGCCGAGGCGGGTGGGTCACCTGAGGTCAGGAGTTCAGGACCAGCCTGGCCAACATGGTGAAACCCCATCTGTAATAAAAATACAAAAATTAGTTGGGTGTGGTGGCGGATGCCTGTAATCCCAGCTACTTGGGGGGCTAAGGCGGGAGAATCGCTCGAACCCGGGAGGTGGAGGTTGCAGTGAGCCGAGATCACACCACTGCACTCTAGCTTGGGCGACAAGAGCAAAACTCCACCTTAAAAAAAACAAAAAAAAAAAACACAGAATTTGGCCAAGTGAAGAGAGTGGAAAATCTGTTCAGGTAGATGAGACAGCAAGTGTAAAATCACAGAATCATGAAACAGCAGAGTGTCTGTACCAGTGAATGTGTGTCTGTATCCATATGTGTGTAAGGCAGGGTTATTATAACCAGTTGGGTATCTCTGGCTTCTAGATAGAGGTGCTGGGAAGGCATAAAGTGGGCAAGGACAGTATGTACAGATATATAAGTAGATGTGGGGCCAGGTAGTGGGGAGCCCTGAATCCTAAGCTGACGAACTTGGGTCTTATGATATAGAACAGGGGTAGGCAAACTAGAATGGCAGCCAAATCTGGCTACCTGTTTTGTAAATGAAGGTTTATTGGAACACAGCCACACCCATTCATTTAGGGATTATTTGACTGCTGCACAGCAACAGCAGAGTTGAGTAGTTGCTCCTGAGACCATGTAGCCCAAACCTTGACAACCCCTTGTTATGGTTTGAATCTGTGTCCCCACCCAAATCTCATGTTGGATTGTAATCCCCAGTGTTGGAGGTGGGGCCTTGTGGGAGGTGACTGGATCATGGTGGTAGCTTTTTCATCAATGGCTTAGTACCATCCCCTTGATACTGTCCTTGCAATAGTGAATGAGTTCTTGTGAGATGTGATCTTTTAAAAGTGTGTGGCATCTCCTCCCTTCTTCTCTTGCTCCTGATCTGGCCACATGGGGTGCCTGCTCCCCCTTCACCTTCTGCCATGATTTTAAGGTTCCTGGGGCCTTCCCAGAAGCAGAGTAGATGCCAGCACCATGCTTCCTGTACAGCCTGCAGAACTGTGAGTCAATTAAGCCTCTTTTCTTTAAAAATTACCCAGTCTCAGGTATTCTTTTATAGCAATAGGAAAAGGCCTAACATACCCTTGATCTGGAAGATAATGAGCCACGGAGGGGCTCTAAGTAAAGGGCAGAGATGACTAGGCATATGTGAGAGGGAAGTCACCCAACATAGTCTCAGCGCATTCTGTGGAATGGAGATGGCTTATTTTGCTTCAGTAATAAAGAAGCATTATGGGGGCCTACTTGAGTCAAGTACTGTGTTTTCAGGGCTGTACTGAGTCCTTCTCCATACCTGCAAGGAACCACAAACATAATGTACATGTCCATGGATATAATCAGACCCCAGGAGAGGGAAGAGGAAGTGAACTGAGGTGGGCACAGCTCTACCAACCTTGGGCTTTGTTCTTCAACACTGAGATTTAGGTTTAGAGAGCTAAAGTGACACTCCCCTTTCCAATTTTTTGAGTTTAGAAATCGAGTAGTAGAAAACCCTAGGAATCAAGTAAATAGAAATGAAAATACTTCTTATTAAAACTTCACCCCTGAAGTAAACAAATGTACCACCCCACAGACATTGGCAGGGCTGAATGACCTCAGGTTCTCTCTAGGAAGACTTGTTCCTGAATGTTCACTTCAGCAAATATGCAGTGACAGAGGAGACAAATGAGCCTGATAAACACACTTATCAGACAAGTCATTATTCCTTCCCTGGAGAGGGAACGAGCTGAGAGCCAAGAGTGTCACTCAGTGGAGCTCTCTCCACATGGAAGCATGAAGGCATGAAGGTGGGGAAAGAGCTCCCTCCTCAACACTGTGAGTTTATTTTCCTTGGAAGAATTCTATCTTTTGGTGATGTACCAATGTTAGACAATTGTGGGATTGTCTCCTCTGGGTCATTGGGCCAGGCTATGGCTCTGTGGATAGTGGTTTTCCTTACAGAGAACTAAGGTCCTTGCTATCACTCATCCCAGAAGATGCTGATGCTGAGAAGGGCAACAAGGATCCGCATGAGTCCCACACTAGTTGAGGATCAGTTTAGCCCAGAACCCGAAGTGTGAAGATGCCTGGAGAGTTTGTGGTGGTGGGAAGCTGGCTGAAAGGCCCAGCACATGGAGAACACACCATCAGATAGGAAGGGAGGTGGTCTGAGAAGAGCCCCTAGGATGAGATTGAGCCAGCTGGGAGGAATGATACGTTATTACCCACAGTGCATAGCCCTTCCATTATCCCTGAGGCTTCATTGCACTCTTGTTCCACACCCCAATTCCAGTTATTTTTTTAGGTATTATATGTGGTAATATCTTGTGCTGCAGATGGAGTAGCAAGAGGAAGAACAATGCCACAATCCCCTGATGTGAAATTGGTAGAAAGAATAATAACTACTAGCTACCCCTCTTCACAGAAGAGTGGTCATCCCACCAGCCATCAGCAGCAGAGGAAGTAGCAGGGGAGCATAATAAGAACTATGGGTGGAGGAACTCAAAGTCCGTGTCCCTGAGCACCTCGGACCTCTGAGATACAGCCAGATGCCTTGCAAAGGGCTACTTCCCAGAAATCATGTTAGTAGGACTCAAACTATTTTAATTTGGGCATAAAGGTAAATGAGGCATTGTTTTGCGGTCACAGGCAACACACACAAAGCACTTAGCCCATCTGCCAGCTTTTAACAAGCAATAATTACTCCATATACAGGACCTTTTGTTACTTCAGTAGTTATATTATCATGATCTGGGAATCTTGGCTTTCATTTCCTCAGAGTGGCTGATTGATAGGTCACTGTGGCTTTAGAGCTATTTGGTGGTCTCCAGTCAGGCACTTGACAAGGATTTCTGGAGAGGAAGCATTCTAAGTTCTGCTTAAAATACAATAAAGATTCGACTTTGCAGACAAAAAGCAGAGCAAGACAAAATGTGGGACAAGGCCATTGCAAGCTGGGCTGCCCAGGGAGAGATTTGGCAACAGCAGTGACGTGCAAAGGACAGGAGAACTTGAGAGTTGGGAGAAGAGAAAGAGAAGCAGGAAGTTTATATGAGGTGGTTTTGCAGAAGATCAAACCTAACATATTTTTAGGACTTGCATATAAAATGCAAAATAGCCATGCCTTTTAAGAACCATCTTTGAAATTGCAATAAATTCTCCTTGACAGAAACTCAGTCAAGTCCAGCATGTAATCTTCTGCTGTCAGGAAGAGTAATGATGAGTGGTATACATTCTTCTGTTCTATGGAAAAAAAATAAACAGATGAAGGAGGTTGCTTGCCTGGGAAGATGGAAGTTAATTTTCCAAAGCTGCTTTTCAAGGCTCAACTTGCTTTCTTTGTGGGGTCTCCTTTTTATCACTCTTGTGAAAAATGAATACTTTTAGGAAGCACTCTTTGGTCCATTCCTTCTCACCACTTCTTTCCCATGAAGAAGTAAGAGGATCTGGAATTAGATAAATTGGGGCTTAAACCCAAGCTCTGCCAGTTATTAGCTATGAGTTCTTGAGCAAGTTGTTTCCATACCCAAGGCCCAATAAAGGAACTTGTAAATAAGAGTAATAATAGTACCTCTCTCCCAAGTCTTATTGTGAAGATTGACTGAAATAAGACATGCTACATGCTTGGACTAAAATTGTGGCATTTTGTAAGTGCTCAATAAATGTTAGTTGCTATTATCATCACCATCATTCTCTTTCTCTTCCTCTTCCTCTTCTTCTTCTTCTTCTTCCTCTTTTCTTCTTTGATAGCTTCTCACTTTATCACCCAGGCTGGAGTGTAGTGGCACAATCTTGGCTCCTCCACCTCCTGAGTTCAAGCGATTCTCCTGTCTCAGCCTCCTAAGTAGCTGGGACTACAGGTGCACGCCACAACACAGGCCAAGTTTGTATTTTTAATAGAGATAGGATTTCACCTTGTTGGCCAGGCTGGTCTCGAACTCCTAACCTCAGGTGATCCTGCCACCTCAGCCTCCCAAAGTGCTTGGATTACAGACTTGAGCCACCATGCCTGGCCACTTACTTCCTTATAGCTGTCATTACTTTCTACCATCTCTAAAGATACCATTTTTTTTTTCTTTTTTAAACAGAGTGTTTTCCCAATTCAAGGTCAGAGCTTCGGGATACCACAATCATGTTTTGGGACCACTGCAAAGGATGAATTTGAGAAAGTGAAACCAAATGGACTTTAATAGGCTTCTTCCCTTCTGCTAGTTCATCTCAAGAAGTTTTGCTGTCTGTGTGTATGTGTGTGTCTCCTCTCCATTTTATTTTGAAAACTCTATTATAATCCAATCATGCAACAAATATTTTAGGAAAGTTACTATTAAATCATCCCTATCAACACACAAATATCTCAACTATCCACCAATTTTAAAGATAAAATAACACTCCATGACTACCTATCTCCTTTCAAGCACTGCTCATTAACCTGCTTCTCTTCAAGCAAAGCTCTCAAAGAGGTAGATGCAATTGGTATCTCCTGTTGATCCCCCAAACTTCTCCTTTCAATGCAAGCTTCCTTCCCCAACACTATTGAGACCACCCTTGTCAAAGCCAGCAGTGACTTGAGTTGCCAAATTCACTGGTCATTTCTCTATCCTTCTGGCACTTGACTTCACAGCAGCATTCAGCCAAGTACACCCTCCCTTGTTCTATTGTTGTTATTCTCTACCATCTTTAGAGATACTATATTTTCACCAGCTTCTTCTGGTGTCCATGTCTTCACTTCCTTCAGACTTCCATCTAACCAGCTTTGCAGTTTTGTTATTGTTGTTGTTGTTGTTCATTTCTTCCCAATGGCTTGAAGTGCCTAGAGCATTTCCCAGGCCCCCTTTCCCTTCTCAACCTCTACTCTCCTTAGGTGATCTCATCCAGTCTAATGGCTTTAAATGTCATATATACAACTTTGAATCCCAAATTTTATCTCAAAATTTTAACCTTTTTCTGACTTATATATTAACTCCTACTAAATGTCATCTGATAATGGTTTGGCTGTGTGTATCCACCCAAATCTCACCTTGACTTGTAATCCCCATAATCCCGATGTCTTAAGGGCAGGACCAGGTGGAGGTAACTGAATCATGGGAGCAGTTCCCCCATGCTATTCTTGTGATAATGAGTGTGTCTCACAAGATCTGATGGTTTTATACACCTCTGGCATTTCCCCTGCTTGCACTCATTCTCTTTCCTGCCACCCTGTGAAAAGGTGTCTTTTACCATAATTGTAAGTTTCCTGAGGCCTCCCCAGCCGTGCAGAATTGTGAGCCAATTAAACCTCTTTTATTTACAAATTACCCAGTCTCGGATATGTGTTCATAGCAGCATGAGAACGGATGAATACATCATCTCTTCTTAGATTTATCTTGTTCTTAGTAAACCAAAGAAGAAGTTTGACCATGTCATACCCTCATTTA
Organism: Hylobates moloch; assembly: GCF_009828535.3. NCBI lineage: Eukaryota > Metazoa > Chordata > Mammalia > Primates > Hylobatidae > Hylobates > Hylobates moloch. The sequence continues at coordinate 70,516,510 of NW_026652292.1, read as the reverse complement.
TAATCCATCAAATTTCTTGGATCTGGCCCCTGACTCACTCATCTCTCAATATATTTTGACCCCGCTTATGCTTAATACTCACTCTATGCCATGTGACCAGTGTTGTTTTCTCTACACATTGTGCTCATGTGTTTCCCTTTTCATAGAATGTGCTTTCTCTCTATCTTTGTTAATGTCCCACAAATTCCTATGTACACTACTTAGACCCTATTGAATCATCTGATCAGACTTAAATGCCCCTTCTTCTACCACCCTGGTGCCTTAGCCACCTGTCAAGTACTTATATCTTGGTTTATCATTACCTATTCTTTCCCTCGCCAGCATGTGAGCATCTCAAGAATGCAGTCTGTGTCATTCAGCCATATAGTCCCAGCACCTGCCATAGTGTCTTGCAGACCACACCAGCATTGTCAGGATCAACATTTAAGATTTATTGAGATTACTCTGTACCGGGCATTGTACCAAGTGTTCAGAGAAACCCTAATGTTAGGGAGAAAGCACTTTCTCTTTCTCCATGCTTCCGTCCATGATGTAGCGCTTTTATCCTCTCTCCTCCTCCCCAGGTCAAATGGAATTACTTTTCTGATTGGAAGATGCAGAAGATGAAGTTAAGCACATGTAGTTCAGCGCCATCTTCATTGCTTTCTCATAGGAGAGTGTTGTCTGCAATGAGCAATTGCTTCTCCATGCCAAAAATGCCCCTGTGGCTGGGTGTGTCAGTCCTTCTAATTCTGGGGATTGCATTAAAAATCCCACTTTTCTGTTTTTGCAATATCAGTATTATCAGGGTTTTTAAAAATGATATATTGGCCCTGCCTACTGACTCTTTCACTTTTCATTTGGTTCAAAGTTCAGCTAGGGGAAGATGAGGGCTTTTTATTGGGTCCCCACTTGAAGGTCCCAACTCTTATGAAGCCTGAAATATTATCCCACATAGTAAGTTCTCAATAAAAGTCAATTGAACTAAAAGAAAACTAAGTCTAATATATTTATGAATCAAAGTAGATAGCTTATGCTGTGGAATATATTAACGTTGATACTTCATGACTTATAGACATTTGTTTCTTGCTCATACTACGTGTCCCAGACATGATCCCCATAATAAAGACCTACTATATGGATGTACCACCATTTTGTCATTATGTCATTTCAGCACGTGACTACAAGGTACTCCCAGCAAGAGAGAAACATTTGTAAGTTTACATCATCCTTTATTACTTCCAACTGGAAGTTGCACTTCCATTTATAGCCATTTGGCCAGAACAAGTAATATGGATCAGTGCTAACCACAAGGAAAACTGAGAAACGTAGGAGGGCATGTGGGATATTTAGCAAGCCTTCAGGTCTCTGCCACAACACTTGAACACCATGCAATAGTATGTCTGGAGACAAGGAATTCTTGACTGAACTTCATGGTGAATGCCTCACTTCATTCCTATGCTGCTATCACAAAACACCTGAGACTGGGTAATTGATAAAGAACAGAAATTTCTTTTCTCACAGTCCTGGAGGCTGAGAAGTCCAAGATCAAGGTGCTGGTACGTTCACTGTCTCAGGTGAAGGCCCTCTTGCTGCATTTCACATGGCAAAAGGTGAAAAGGGAAAAAGAGGACAAAGTCTGTGTCCCTACATGGCAGAAGACAGAAGAGAGTGAATCCACTCCCTCAAGCCCTTTTATTTTTATATTTATTTATTTATTGAGATGGAGTTTCACTCTTGTCACCCAAGCTGGAGTGCAGTGGCGTAATCTTGGCTCACTGCAACCTCCACCTCCTGGGTTCAAGTGATTCTCCTGCCTCAGCCTCCCAAGTAGCTGGGATTACAGGTGCTCACCACCACCCCTGTCTAATTTTTTGTATTTTTAGTAGACACGGGGTTTTGCCATGTTGGGCAGGCTGGTTTTGAACTCCTGACCTCAGGTGATCTGCCTGCCTCTGCCTCCCAAAATGCTGGGATTACAGGCGTGAGCCACCATGCCCGGCCCTCAAGCCGTTTTATAAGGGCCCTCATCCCACCCATGAGGACTGCACCCTCATGACTTAATCACCTCCTAAAAGATCCCACCTCTTTAATATTATAACATTGGCCACTAAGTTCAACATACGAATTTTGGGAGACACATTCAGCTCACAGGAGTAAATGAGATGCATGCTACGTGAAATCAGACAGATACAAAGGGGGAGGTCAGGCATCATGTACAGAAAAAGGTCAAGCAAGCGGGACTGGAGGGATCCCCTACTCACTTCTCAACCCCAGCACTCAGTTTCCTTATTTATAAAGTCAAGATAATATTTCCTTCTCCATGGGGTATTGTAAAGATTGAATAAGATAAAATATATAGACTACCAAGCACAGTATCTAGCTTTTGATAAGTTTTCAAGAAATATTACTTCCTGTCCCCTTGTTGACTAAAAGATTGCATCACAACCGCTTCGATTTCCACTAAATACATATTCCTAAATATACGAGAGTTTTCCCTAAAATTATTTTTCAGAACAAAGGAAGCTGCTTTATTTTCATGAGTTCACAATATATCTCATATAAAAAGAGTTTTTCTAATTATTTGGAACAATGAACTATTTGTCAAGATATATTTGCCTAAAATGTACTCAATGTTGATTTTCACAGTGATAGAGGCCACTTGACAGCACTGGGTTTTTAAAAGGAAGAAAAGCAATTTAACACAGATTTAGTAATTATTTCTGGGGTTAAAGAGTATGATTTCCAGATAGAAGCACTGCTTATCGTTTTAAACAAGACTTTCAAAAATGATTTTAAATACCAATTTAAATAAAAATACACGAAATACTGATACATGCTATAACATAGATGAACCTTGAAAATATAATGCTAAGTGAAAGAGCCAGTCACAAGGAAACATATTGTACAATTATGTTTATATCAAATGTTCAGAACAGGCAAATTTATGGAGATAGAAAGTAGATCAGTGCTTGATGAGGGCTGAGGGATTGGGAGTAATTATAGAGCGACCACTAATAGATGTGGACTTTCTTTGGAAGGTGACAATACGTGCTAAAGTTCAGTGTGAGCATGGCTGCATAGCTCTGTGAATATACTAAAACCACTGACTTGTACACACTGAAATCGTATGGCATGTGAATTATATCTCAATCAAGTTACTACAAAAACCAATTTAGTAACTAGTTGCCATGTAAATATTACACAGAAAGAATGAAAGAAAACTATGAGAACAGGTATCTATAGCTTGGAATAAAATGTACAGTGGGCCAGGCGCAGTGGCTCACGCCTGTAATCCTAGCACTTTGGGAGGCCGAGGCGGGCGGATCACGAGGTCAGGAGATCGAGACCATCCTGACTAACACGGTGAAACCCCATCTCTACTAAAAATACAAAAAATTAGCCGGGCGTGGTGGCGGGTGCCTGTAGCCCAAGCTACTTGGGAGGCTGAGGCAGGAGAATGGTGTGAACCCGGGAGGTGGAGCTTGCAGTGAGCTGAAATTGTGCCACTGCACTCCAGCCTGGGTGACAGAGCAAGACTCCATCTCAGCATCATGGATCCAAAAGGTTTTGGATCCTAAATAACTTAAATGGGAATAAAGCTGATTTGCTCTAGACATCTTACTTAGATGACTCACAAAACAGATCTAGCAATGACCAAAAAAGTAACAGCAAAGAGTTACTTTGTGGAATTGAATACAATTCTTTCATGAAATGTGACGTAGGAAAAAATATTTTTAAACTAACAAATCAATTTATATAATATTGTTCATATTATACTCTATCACGTATATTAATATAATATTTAAAATATGTAACTAAATTAATAATGTGAACATTATAAGTAGACTTCAGGCCATGTCTTCAATACCCCTAAAGTGTATTTAATCAGATTGATCACAAATTTTTAGAAGATTTTCGTACTAGATAAAAGGAGTTTCAGCTGAGAGTAGTAACACCTTAAAATCCTGAAGTTATGTAGAAAACTGGGGAGCCCTCATTGTCCTGTAGACTCCTGCTAGTCCTATTGGCCACACTGTTCTCTACATCTTGAGATTTGGGCCTTGCCCAGGTTCAAGCCTGAACTAGAGAGAACATTTCTTAAAGGTAGAAAATGCTTCATTCCAGAATGTAGAGCAGTGCATGACATAAGCAGGCACTATTAAAACACAGTTCTTCAAAACCTATTACACAAATGGCCAGTTTTCCTTCTTGAAAATTTGCGACAACATAGAGGACATTACGCTAAGTGAAATAGCTATTCATATAAAGATAAAATACTGCATGGTCTCATTTAAGTATAGGATCTAAAAAATTCAAACTCACAGAAGCAGAGAGTACAACAGTGGTTACCAGGGGTTAAGGGTGAAGGAAATGGGGAGGTATTGATCAAAGAGGACAAACTTTCATTTATAAGATGAACAAGTCCTGGAAAGCTAATGTATATCATGAGTGGTGATCAATGTGTTAGCCCTAATTTGACTGTGGAAATCATTATGCACCGTTATATGTGTACCTAACCAATTTGTTGTATACCTTGAATATAGTCAACCTTTATTTGTTAACTGAATACTTTAAAAATTTTTTAAGTATTACATATGTGAATACTGATCGTAAAGTATAAAACTCCTCCATGCTGTAATTGTGCAAATGAAAACGAAATGACCAAATATCTGCCAGCAATTCTGTAGTCCAATGTTTTTAAACTGCAGCTTGAAATATATTAGTGAGACATGAAATCAATTTAGTGAGTACCTAACGGCATTAACACATAACACATATATATATATCACATACCTATATGATCAGAATACAGTAAATGGAAGAAATAATAAAATGAATAATAATCAGTTATCAGTAGACAGAATAAAAGTAAAGCTATTGGTATACATTGCATATAGTAAGGGCATTTTGAACTTTTTTCACAAATATGTTTGTGCATGAGGCTGCACATGCAAGGCATGTGCTTGGTTGTGGTGTAAAATGTGTTTTTTACTATGATTTGCAGTTTAGGAATCACTGAAGCACACTGTGGTAGAACAAATTTCTGCATTCAGTGGATAGGAAAGTTGGCTATAATAACCCCTACATTTTCACCCAATTCTTGGTTGAGGATGCTGGAATTCTTAGCACTCTGAGGAAGAAAAAGTGTTAGCCTCTTCCAAGACCAAGGAGATGGTATGTTGCTCAGAATTGCTGAAACAGACATCGAAGACACAAGTCCCCCAGCCATTTAGTAATTGCAAACACATTTCAAGCTGATGAACAATGTTCAACAGCTCCAACGAAAAGTCAATGGAGAAACAAAATCCAAAAACTCTTCCACTGCTGTTAACAGGGAAGCATTCCCGTGGTTTAAATCACAAATCTAATGAATGTAAATGGCCAGCATATTTAAATTTCTGGACAGAGCAGCTGTGTAGTCAGTACACTTCTTACCCTCAGTTCCTCTTAGGAACCCTCGTTTGCCTCATTTGTGCTAATAAAATCCTCAGTAGTAGGTCTCTTACCACTGATAATATTTTCAACAAGGCATTGGTGCCAACTTTGGGTCTGGAGTACAGCAATACAACTGGAGACATGAGTACAATCTGACCACAGAGCCTTGGAACAGCTCTTAAAAATTCCAAAACAAGTTTTAAAAAATGAATCAGAGTTTTTTCCTCTTAAAACATGAAATGTCACCACTTCTCAAGAAGCTCCATGAGCCATATATAATTATAAACATATTTCGCTTTTTTGGAGTAAAGTGACTGAAACCGGAACAATCTGGTTAGGTCATTAACTCTATAACTGTTCAACTCACAAGTGCAATGGTCCAACTTCAAAATAAGTTAACATTTACTGAGTATAAACTATGTGCCAGGCATAGTGGTAAGCTCTATGGGTTGGTTGAAAAATATATCAGGTATGGTTCCTGCTATGAAAGTCTCAAGGATATACAATTTAATAGTGGAAATGGATTGTATCCAAGTAAAAAAACAACACAGAGGGCAGGCCATGGTAAGAATTCAACTTTTCTAGGTAAAAACTTTTTCAGATAAGATGAAAGTTATAGACTTTTCACCAGAAAAATGCATATTTACATAAACACCCCACCGCCAATGCACTTGCTAACAATTTAATTCTATGAATGCACTCTCGGTTTCAAACATTTAAATTAAGAGTTCAATGAAAATTTCATGGAAGAGTAAAGAATGAATTCACAAAAGAAGCTTTCTTAACCAACCTCTTCTTCACCAACTCAATGGCTTAACTAGCATTCTTCGTTTCCTTAAAAAAAGAAAATACCAACAGATGCCAAGGTATACTGATTGTTCCCTCTTCATAAGCTTCTCTCTATATATATACTTCTACTCCTATCATTTGAGGTCTACACGGACCAGTGGTCAGTGGTGTTTGCTCCTGTCTTAGTCTGCTTCGGCTGCCACACAAAATCCCATAAGCTGTCTGGCTTAAACAACAGAAAGTTATTTTCTCACAGTTCTGGAGGCAAGAATCGTAAGACCAAGGTTCTGGCCAATTTGGTTTCTGATGTGGCCCCTCTTTCCGGACTGTAGACAGCCGCCCTCTCACTATGTCCCCACATGGCTTTTCCTTGGTGTGTGTGTAAGCACAGAGTGAGAGAGAGCAGACTCTGATGTCTCTTCTTATAAGGACACTAACTCCTGTTGGATTAGTGTCCCACCTTTAATTAACACTGATTAATTCACTGGAGGCTCCATCTCTAAATGCAGCCATTCTGGGAGTTAGGATTCCAACACATGAATTTTGAGTGGAACACAAATATTCCCTTACAGCAGCTTCCAAACCTGATTTAACACTGGCAATTATGCAGTTTGCTCAGGAGAATGTGCATCAAGGTAAAACAAGTATGGACTCTCTGGTAGGCAGAGTAGATGGCCAAAGATGCCCGCCATCTTCATCCTTGGTAACAGTGAATACGTTAGATTACATGATAAAGGGAAAGTAAGTTTGCACATAGAATTAAGGTTGCTAATTCTTTGCTTTTAGGATAGGAAAATTATCCTGAATTATTTAGGTGAGCCAATGCAATCGCAAGCACCCTTAAAAGTGGAAGAGGCTGGAAGAAGGTAGCTAAAGAACTACAGGGATGGCAGCACGAGAAGGAATCAGCCTGACTTTGCCGGCTTTAAAGATGGAGGAAGCGAGACTTAAGCCAAAGAAAGCTGACAGCAAGGAAATGTACTTTCCCCTAGAGCTTCCAGAAAGTAACCTAGTCCAACCTTCATTTGAGTCCAGTGAGAATTGTGTTGGACTTTTAACCCACAGATTTGTAACATAATAACTGTGTGTTGTTTTAAGCCACTAAATTCGTGGTAATCTGTTATTGCAACAATAGAGAACTCAAATAGAATTTTTTTCATAAGAACTAAGTGGAATGTTTGGAAAAACTTGATAGTAAGTGAAATTAAACTAAATATTTGCTGCTATGTTAGGCATGGCAAGATTCATTTTAAATTAATGGTGGAAAGAATATAAAAACTAACATGTCTTCACTAAAATTATTTTACCAGCATCAGAGTCTAAAGAAACAAAACTGAATGTCATTCATGGTGCATTATGGATATGATTTATTGTATTTTCCAGAGTTCTTGAGAGAAATTGAACCAATAGGAGATATATATATATTTATATATTTATATATATTTATATATTTATATATATTTATATATTTATATTTATATATATTTATATATTTATATTTATATATATTTATATTTATATATTTATATATTTATATTTTTATATTTTTATATATTTATATATATATATACAGACACGCACATATAGACAGATCCATATATTCCAATAGGAGGGGGGCACACACACACACACACACACACACATACACACACACACACACACACACATTGATATGGTTTGGATTGTGTCCCTGCCCAAATCTCATGTCAAATTGTAATCCCAAGTGTTGGAGGTGGGACCTGGTGGGAGGTGATTGGATCATGGAGGTAGTTCTTCATGAATGGTTTACTGCCATCTCCTTGGTGCTGTTCTTGTGATAGTGAATGAGTGAGTTATCATGAGATCTGGTTGTTTAAAAGTGTGTAGCACCTCCCTGCTCCGTCTCTTGCTCCTGGTCTGGCCATGTAAGATGTGCTTGCTTTCCCTTCATCTTCTGCCATGCTGGTAAGTTTCCTGACGCCTTCCCCGAAGCTGAGCAGATGCCAACACCACACCTCCTGTACAGTCTGTGGAACTGTGAGCCAATTAAATCTTTTCTCTTTAAAAATTACCAGTCTCAGTTATTTCCTTATAGCAGTGCAAGAACTGAATAATACATATATGTAATATACACGCACATATATGTATATACATATGTATTAGTATATAGATGTATTATGTGTATATATGTGTGTGTGTATATGTATATGTATATGTATACAGTTTATGACAAGGTTACAAGAAACTGGCTCATAAAATTAGGGAAGCTGAGAAATCCTGCAACCTGCTAGTCTACAAGGTAAAAACCCAGGAAAATGAGAAAGCTGGTGATATAATTCAGTCAGAGTCTGAAAGCCTGTGAACCAGGGAAGCCAGTGGTGTAAATTCCCATTGGAGGGCCAGAGAAGAAGAGATGAAATGTCCAGCTCAAGCAGGCAGGGAGGAAGCAAAAAGGGCAAATTCCCCCTTCCTTCACTTTTTGTTCTATTCAAGACCTCAAAGCCCTGGATGATGTCCACCTACACTGGGAAGGGTGATCTACTTTACTGGATCTACTGATTCAAATGCTAATCTCATCTGGAAACACCCTTATAGATACACACAGAAGTAATATTTAATCTGGGCACCATGTGTTGCAGGCAAGTTGCCACATACAATTAACCACCACATTGATAAAAGAAAGGCAAAGTCTACTCCTTTGTAGATGTTACCATGTTCAAGAAAAGGTGTTAGCCCTACCTAAAAAGATTGGTAAATGGACATATATTTACATACATTAGGTTAAATTAAATGAGTAAGGGAGAAATACATTTTTGCATTTGTGAGTCCTTACATTAACAGATTTTATTTGCTTAAACAACCAGCTATCCATCCTGACCATGTTGAATAAAAAGGCTTTCCTCTAACCACATTTTCTCATGTGGACAACTCAAAAGTGCGGAAATAATGATATTTTTATAGGATCACTCAATCGAGACCATCAGTGGGCTGAGCTAAGTTGGTTTGTGTCTCTTTGATGACACTTTATGATTCAGCAAATTCAAGAGCTATTCATGGGTTACCTGCACAGTGCCTGGTAATTGGCTTCGCACCAACAGTACAGGAAAAATAATTATATAAATGTCTCCTTTCCTTGTGGCGATGTCTTTTTGAATGCAGTAGGAAGAATTAATTGGGGTTGGGGGAGCATGTCACAGGGGCCAGCAGATGGGGAGGAGTCCTGGTCTTGGAGGCAGGGGTGGAGAGGCAGGGCTTGTAAAGAAATATCAGTCCTGTGACAGCAGGTGTTGTGGGAAGACACAGGCAACTCCTGAAGCTTTTCTTGAAGCAGTTTGCTGTGATCCCCTACAGAGACTGATTACCCCTGGTTCAGTTCTGAAGAAAATGCCTCTAGGATCTTCATGCCAAGAAAACTTTAAATGGGGGCTGAAAGATGTAGAATTAGACTGTTGATAAAGAAACAAGCAAATGTATCTCTATCAAAGGCTTTCAGTCCTCTCTTAGGGCACAAATAAGGACCCTTTCATTTCATCCAATATGAAAGGCACACCCAAGCAAACAGTCAGGGAGGGAAAAACTTGGAGGAAATAGAGATTATACAGAGAAGAAAAAACATGTATCAACAAAAATGTTAAAAGAAAACAATACATTTTCCCCTTTCTTTTGAAAAGAGTAATGTTATTTTTTCTACCTGCCAGTGTTCTCATGATATTTATGCCTGATTTAAATGTGGAGACTAAAACCCTTACCCAAGTGTGACTAGAGGGAAACAGTACAATGTAATAGAATTCTCTGATTAAAAAATGGTTTAATGCACTCAAACCTGTGTTAGCCTGTGTTCCCCTTTGAAACCCTAATAAAATGAAAATAACTGCATTTTTGGAGCACATAATCCCACAAGGACAAAGAGAATGAAAGAGGAAAGAGGAAGCATCTCAATAATATTTCAGAAGATAGAAAGAAGAAAGATTGGGTGACTGGCTTAAAAGACTCTAATATCGAGTCCTAAGAAGGCAAAGAAAGAAAAGGTGAGTCAACTAGGTTTACATTATGGAAAATGTGAATTACCAAAAAGCCTCAGGAATTTACATTGCCATGTCCTTCTCACAGCGAGGGAAAGGTGGGCTGAAAACAGGACTAATTGAAGATTTGTTTAAAGAACTCCCAATCCCTTTCTTTGTCGTCTCACGGGCATACAACTGGTGGAGGAGTCTCTGAACGAGGTAAAATGGAGAATCTATGACACCAGAAAAGCACAATACCATATTAAAAGCTGGGGCACTAAATAAAAGTGTTTACACCAAATATTGAGATCCTCAGCCAAGCTGGCATTTTCCAGACTAAAAGATTGAAATATTTTTTCAAAGGAATTTGATCAGCTCAAAATAAAGAGAGAGAGACAAAAAGAGTCAGAAATTTGAAATTCTTCAGGGAAAATGCTTAGCCAGATAGCCCTTTAGTAAAGTGCACAGGAAACAAGCCCTATAAGCACAGAGAATTTTAGTCCCCAAATCTTAAAATGTCGGCAGACAACTAAGACTCATCAGATATTTAGAAAATTATCCAATATGAAGGGTACATCCAAGCAAACAATCAGGGAGGGAAAAACTTGAAGGAAACAGAGATTATACAAGAAGAAGAAAAAATAAAATCAGTAAAAACATTAAAAGGAAAGGAAACTACACATTAATATCCTCAGACACACAGACATTAAAATTTTCAGCAAAATATTAACAAATTGAATTCAACAGTAAATAGAATGGATACCTTATGACCAACTGCAGTGCATTCCAAAAATGCAAGGGTGTTTTACCATTTGAAAATTATTCTATGTTACGTGCCACATTAACAGACTAAATGAGAAAAGCTATACAGTTATCTCAATGCAGAATAATCATTTGACAAAATTCAAATCTCAGCAAAGTAGAAATAGAAGGTAATTGTCTTAACCTAATAAAGCACACCTAATAAAGCATGTTCCTATAAATATATATATATTTGGAGAGAGAGATTGTGGAATAGTGAGAAACCGAATACTTTGCCTATAACATCAGAAACAAAAAATGTATATTCTTTCTCTCTGCTCACAGTTCATTATCATATTGGAAGTACCAACCAGTGCAATGAGGCATGTCAAAGAACAAAATATTTAATCCATATCAAAAAGAAGAAATAAAACCATATGTATTTGCAGTTGAATGACTGGCTACGTAGAATATTTTCCCCAAACCTACAAAAAACTTCCTAGTTTAGGAAGGTTGCACAAAATAAGGCCAATGTGCAAAATCAAATCTATTCTTATCTACCAGCAATTGGCAATTGGAATTTGAAATAAAATAATAAATACCATATGAAACGCATGAGAAATATAAAGTACTTAGGTATAAATCTAACCAAATATGTGCAGGATTTGTATGCTGAAAACTGCAAAACACTATAAAAGAAATCAAAGATGATATAAATAAATGGAAAGCTACCTGTACCTGGTTTTCATAGACTTGAAGACTCAATATTGTTAAGAGGTCAATTCTTCCAAATTTGATCTATAAATTGAATGCAATCACAATAAAAATCCCAAGAGATTTTTCAAAAAGATGAACCTAAAAAATTTAAGCTAGTTCCAAAATTTATACAGAAAGACAAAGAAATAGATTAGCCAAAACAATTTGCAAAACGAACTGAGTTGGAAGACTCATATTACTCCGTTTTAACACTTACTATAAAGCTATCATAATAAACACAGTGAGGTGTTAGCGAAAACATAACCACATAGATCAACAAAGCAGAACAGAGAGCCCTAAAATAAGCCCACACAAATGTCGTGAACTCAATTCTGGCAAAGTGACAAAAACAAATCAATGAATAAAGGATAGTCTTTTTAACAAATAGTGCTGGAACAACTGAATAGTCATATAAACTAATAAATCTCAACACACACCTTATCCCTTATACAACAATTAACACAAAATGAATCATAGACCTAAAGGTAAAATGTAAAATGTTAAAACTTCTGAAAGACTACATAGACGGAAATTTGCATGATTTGGGTTTTGATAAGTTTTTAAATACAATACCAAAAACATAATCCATAAAATTAAAAACTGATAAGTTGACATTATCAAAATTAAAAATATCTGCTCTTCAACAGACACTATTAAGTGAAAGAAAAGAGAAATCACTAACTGAGAGAAAATATTTGCTAATCATACTAATCACATATCCAATCATGGATTCGTATCCAGAAATCTTACACCTCAATAAGAATAAAACAAACAACCCAATTTAAAAGTAGACCAAATAAGATATGAAAAGATGCTTTACCAAGAAAAAGATATTCAGAAGGCAAACAAGCATGTAAGAAATGCACTATATTATTTGTCATTAGAAAAACACAAATTAAGACCACAATGAGATACCACTATATCTGTATATCAGTTAGAATCACTGATTTTTTAAATTATAATCAGAACATGTCAAAGAAACAAACAAAAAAAAAACCTAAAGGAGATTTTAATAGCAAAAGCTATAATAATTTGAGTACAAAATAGGCAACAACGGTCTTGGATTGTAACCCAAAGAATAAAATAAAGATCCATGAGTCCATGCTAATGTAATTAAATAATCAAACAAATAAATGAGGAGGAACTGACAAATCTTTACAACAGAAACAATTCAAATTATAAATATGAAGGAATGTGGTAAATAAAAAATCATCATGAGCATACCACAGGAATAACTGCTACTGTCACAATCTACTGATAAATGCTAAAATAGTGGGAGAAACTTTAAAGAGCAATAAGATATTTAAATAGCCTCAAGATTTCTTATTTGTAATAGTTAAGTATTGTGATGGTTTTAACATGTACCTACACATTCCCCAACCCTTGACCGTAGACTGGACTTAGCGATCCACTTCTAATTAATCCAGTAAGAAAGGAAAAAAATCATAGCTTTTGAGTAGAGATACCTGGAACATACCACCTTAACCATAACTTCTACTGAAGTTAATATCATCAGTAAGAAGTCATGTTGATACCCACTGATAAGAAGATATAAGATGGGCATGTCAATTCTGTAATATTCTTGCCAAAATCCCACAACCCCATGTAATCATGAGAAAACATCATATAAATCCAAATAGAAGGGAATTCTGTAATACATAGCCAGTATGCTTCAAAATATCAAAGTAATAAAAAATAAGAAAAGACTGAGAATCTGTCACAGATTGGAGGAGGCAACATGGTATCCTGAATTAAATTCTGGAGGAGAAAATCACTAGTGGAAAAACTGGTGAAACCTGAGTACCGTGTTATAGTTTTAACCAATAGTATTGTATCATTGTTAAATGTTTAGTTTTGATAAGTGCAGCATAATAGTGTAAGATGTTAACATCAGGGGAAGGGTATATGGGAACTGTTTATGCTATTTTACAACTCATCTGTAAATCTAAACTTATTTCAAAATAAAAAATGAAAGTATTTAGATTATTTGAAAATGGTGAACCATATAAGAAGATAATACATGACAAAAAATAAAAAGAGAAAGAGAAAAAGCAGTCAAAGACCAATAGGGGATAGAAATAATGGAATTAGCAGATGCACATTTTAAGAGGTATGATTAGTATCTTCAGAGAATTAAAAGACAAGATTAAAATTTTGGGCAAACTATAAACTGTAGAAAACAACTAAAAATTCTAGAACTAAATAAATATGGTAACAAAAATGAAGAAATTGGTGAATAAACTTACTACAGATGGTACATAACTAAAGAGAAAATTGGTGAACCAGAAGATAGGTCAGAAGGAAATACGGGCTGAGACACAAATGGGTGGAAAAGTACAGAAAATAATGTATGAGGCATATGAACGTAATGGAAAGGTCCATACACCAGTCACTGAAGTCCTAGATATAGAAACTTTTTATAAAAGAGATACAAGTAATATCTGAAAACCTAATGACTGAAAACACATTTTTAAAACTATGGAAAGATACTTTGCCACAGATTCAAGAAGCACTACAAATCTCAATTATAACATCATAATAAAATGGATGAAAAATAAGTAAAAGGAGAAAATAATCAAAAGAGAATGGATTAAAAATACATATTACCATTAGCTGACTCTCGCCAGAAACAATGGAAGCCAAAAATTCAGAGTGTGATATCTTTTCTATTTTTTTTTTTTTTTTTTTTTTTGAGATGGAGTCTCACTCCATCCACTCCAGGCTGGAGTGCAATGGCATAATCTTGGCTCACTGCAACCTCCACTTCCCGGGTTCAAGCGATTCTCCTGCCTCAGCCTCCCAAGCAGCTGGGATTACAGGTGCCCGCCACCATGCCTGGCTAATTTTTGTATTTTTAGTAGAGACGGGGGTCTCACCATCCTGGCCAGGCTGGTCTTGAACTCGTGACCTCGTGATCCACCTGCCTCGGCCTCCCAAAGTGCTGGGATTACAGGTATGGGCCACTGCACCCGGCCCAGAGTGTGATATCTTAAAAATGCTAGAGAAAATTACTGCGAACTTAGACCCCTATGCCCAGGGAAAATACTCTTCAAAAACGAAGGCAAAATATGGACACTTAGAGACAAAAATGGAGCTAATTTGCAACTGACAGACAAAAATACATGAGAGAAGGAAAATGGTCCCAACTGGAAGCTCAAAGATACATGAAAGGTAAAATAATTAACATATGTAAATCTAAATAAATATTGCCAATGTTAAATAAAAATTCTCATAGGATTTGAAATATAAAGATAATTGAAACAACCAATGACAATAGCAGATATGTCAGGAGTAGATAAATAGAGTTAAAGCATTCTATTATCTTTGTGTGAACTGGAACATTTAAAAATATTTAATAAGTCAGGAAAGCATATTGTAAACTCTAGTGTAACCAATAAAATGTCATTAGTTTATATTTTTTTGTAAAACTTATTATATATGTTTTGCATACCAATTATAATATGAACAATACCATAAACTACAACACAATAAGTAGTTTATAAGAAGCTAGTAAAGGGGAAGATTGAAATAATTTTTTTTAAGAGGCAAATAAGTAAAAAAGTAACATGCTGAGACAAGTAGTGTGATGGTATTGCCTCTGAGAGGCAAAAAGGAATATTATAAAGTGATGGAAATAGTATTTATCTTGCTTATAGTGGTGCTTCCATGGTTACACAAATTTGTCAAAACTCATTAAAGGGTACACATTTACATTAAAGGGTACACAAAGGGTGAGTTATATTATATGAAATTGTATATCAATAAATTGGATTAAAAAAATCATTGGTATGATCCAGCAGACTTCAAGGCAAGAAGCATTACTAGAGGGTCATTTTGTAATGAGATAAAATGTTTACCTCATAATGAAGATATCACATTTATAAATGTGTATGTACCTAATAATACAGCCTCAAGACATCTAAAGCAATAATGAGTAATGGAGCTAAACAGAAAAATATGCAAATTTATAAACACAATGGTGGAGATTAATACAGCTCTCTCAGTAAGTAATAGAACAAGTAAAAAATCAGTACAGATATAAAAGATTTGATAACACAGTTAAGATTATTTAATTTACTTATTTTGAACTCTGCACACAACAAGCACATAATTTACAAACTATCATGTGTACATGTGGGACATTTAACGATATTTTTTGAAAAGCAAGTCTAAATAATTTGCAAATATTAAAATCATACAGAATGTATTCTGACCAGTATAGAATTAAACTGGAAATTGATAACAAAAAGATAACTAGAAAATACTCATATTTGAAAATAAATAAACATAATTTCAAAAAACTCATGAGTCAAAGAATAAATCACTGGAAATTTTAAAATATTCTGAAGTGGTAAGAAAAATGCAATATATTAAAATTTTTAGAATGTAGATATCTGTTTACAGGGAAATTTTGAGTCTATTAGAAAAAGATAAGAGATTGAAAATCAATAATCTTAGGGGAAAAAAAACTATTCTAAAATTCATGTGGAACCAAAAAAAAAAAAAAAGTTCAAATAGCCAAAACAATCCTAAGCAGAAAGAGCAAAGCCAGAGTCATCACATTACCTGACTTCAAACTATGCTCTACGGCCACAATAATCAAAACAGCATGGTACTGGTACAAGAACAGACACATAGACCAAAAGAACAGAATAGAGAACCCATAAATAAAGCTGCACACCTACAACCATCTGATCTTTGGCAAAGTCAACAAAGATAAGCGGTGGGGAAAGGGATCCTGATTCTATAATGGTGTTGGGATAGCTAGCAATATGCAGAAGAATGAAACTAGACCCCTATCTTTCACCATATGCAAAAATCTACCCAAGCTGGATTAAAGAATTAAATGTAAGGCCTCAAACGATATGAATCCTAGAAGAAAACCTAGAAAACATCATTCTGGACATTGGCTTTGTCCAGAATTTATGATTAAGTCCTCAAAAGCAATTGCAACAAAAACAAAAATTGATAAATAAGACCTAAACTACTAAAGAGCTTTTTCACAGCAAAAGAAATTATCAACAGAGTAAATAGATGACCTACAGAATGAGAGAAAATATTAACAAACTATGCATCTAACAAAGGCCTAATATGCAGAATCTATAAGGAACTTTAATTCAACAAGCAAAAAACAAATAACCCCATTAAAAAGTGGGCAAAGGACATGAACAGACAGACATTGCTCTAAAGAAGACATATAAGCAGTCAACATGGAAAAATGCTCAACATTGCTAATCAACAGAGAAATGCAAATTAAAGCAATAATGAGATACCATCTCACAGCAGTTAGAATAGCTATTACCAAAAAGTCAAAAATTGACAGATGCTGGCAAGGCTACTGAGAAAAGGGAATGCTTATGATACACTGTTACTGGGAATGTAAATTAGTTCAGCCACTGTGGAAAGCAGCTTGGAGATTTCTCAAAAAACTTAGAACTACCATTCAACCCAGCAATCCCATTAACAGATATATATCCAAAGGAAAATAAATTGTTCTACCAAAAAGACACATGCAACCGGGTGTGGCGGCTCACGCCTGTAATCCCAGCCTTTTGGGACACCAAGGAGGGCAAATCACAAAGTCAGGAGTTCGAAACCAATCTGGCCAACATGGTGAAAACCCATCTCTACTAAAAATACAAAAATCAGCAGAGTGTGGTGGTGCACGCCTGTAATCCCAGCTACTCGGGAGGCTGAGGCAGGAGAATTGCTTGAACCCAAGAGGTGGAGATTGCAGTGACCTGAGATCGTGCCATTGCACTCCAGCCTGGCCGGCAGAGTGAGACTCTGCCTCAAGAAAAAAAAGAAAAAGCTCTGGAAAAGAAACAATATGTAATAAGACCAGCAGTTGCCTGGAGTTGAGAATGTGGTGTGCTATCGCCTGGCCAGGAACATGAGGGAAAGGTTCTTTATCTTGTTTGTAGTGATACTGACCTGGGTACACACGTGTCCAAAGTCATTAGATTCTACACTTAAAATGTATTCATTTAATTGTGTATGAATTATATACCTCAATCAAGATTACTTCAACGAAAAAAAGGAATGAAAATTAGGAAGGGGAAAAATGCAATTCTACAAAGATGATTATGAATGTAAAGAGGCAAAAAAAAAAACTACAAATAAGCTGTTGGAATTAATAAGCTAACATAGCAAGATTGCTGGATACATGGTCAATACAAAAGAAAATAATGACATTTTTAATTACCAACAACAATCAGAAAATGAAATCCAAGTGAAGATACTATTTACAATAGCGTCATAGTGTATTCCATGGCATAGCTGTCAATAGAGTTTGCCTAGTCATAGTAATATACGCATTGAATATTGATAGTAGTTCTAAGCAAAATTATGATAGAATTGTAATGGTGGGTTGGGGAAAATGTGATGATAGCAGAGTAGGGGGCTGGAAAGAGAGTTAAATAGAATACCTATATTCAGTACTTGGAAGTAAGAGAACGATAGTCAAAGCAGATCAAGAAATGGCAACAGAAGCAGTTTATTTACAGCCATAGAGGTAAATACAAAATATCAATAGTAATTTAGCATACATCGTTTTGATAAAAACAAAAATTAAAAAACTTTAGAATGAGAACATGAATTTTGGAATCAGACAGCCCGGAGTTTGAAATCTGTTTCCACTATTTTCTAGCTATGTGGCCTTGACTGAGACACATAACATTTCCATGACTTAGATTTTTCGTCTATAAAATGAGGAATAATCATATCTGTTTTATAGAATTGTCATGGAGATTGACGTGGGCAAAAGTATAGTCATAGGGAACAAAATGATTAAAAACAAGAATGATTGTAGCTAAAAAAAAAAAAAAAAGATTGTAGCCAATTCTGTATCTAAGGAGCAGGCACTAAGGCCAAGGACTGGGGAAACAGAGGACACAGTTTAGGTCATCAGTGGCAAATGTCCCTATAAAGGGAAGTAGAAAGAGAGATGGAAGAGTAAAGAGAAATGCAGAACAGATAGTTCTTTGTTCACCAAAGCCTGAGTTGTGGTGGACAGTTGTCATTTTACTTAAGTCTCCAGGATCTTGAGTCTCTTCTTATGTCTATAGGGCTTGGTGGGAGGCAAGACCAGTCTGCAGGGGCAGGGGGGCTCCAGCAGACCACAGTGTTGGTGGCGGTGCCAGCCAGGACATGTAGCAACCTAGCAGTGGCTCCACCATGTGTCTCTGCATGATTTCACACTGGTCTTGGAACACGCTCTCCCATTTTTGCCTGTTCATTTCCTGCGCCTGATTCTCCAGCAACCCTATCAATTCTTGAACTCTTTTAATTTTCCTTGAATAAATTATTATGCTTAATTCATCTAGAACTCATTTTTGTTGCTTGCAACTAAGAACAGTCTTGGATACATGGGTCCATACAAAAGATGGTCTGGATTTGAACTTGGGAGAGACAACAGAGGCTGAGAGTAAGTTGGATTACTCTGCAAAAAGAGATAAAAACTTCACCTTTTTCCTCCTGAGAAAGAGGAGACAAGAGAAGAGAAGAAGAAATAGAAATGGGAAAAAAGAGAAAATAGCCAAGGAGCATGAATGGCTAAAGGAACACTGAAGAAAAGGAATTTGGTTGCTAGCATGCAGTTAGGAGTGATTTGTGCATTGCTACCTAACCCTCATCCCCATTAGGCCAAACAAGCACTCACGTGGGTCTTGTGTGGGTAGATATTTTTGGTGGAAATCAATGAAGGAAGTGGTTCAATTTGAAACAGAGCAAGGATACACTTTGCTGAGCATTGTGACAAAATTTTCACAACCAATTACCCAATGAATATATGGGCAGCAGGAGATTTAGAGATGATTGGAAAAGGCTTAAACTATCCTATCCTGCCCCACCCTTCAAATCCCTTCAGAGACGGAAAAAGGTAAATAACTCTCGCTGTATACAGAATTGGATTTAAGTCTTCTCACTTGAATTTCAAAAGACAACCCACTTCAGCTGATGTATGGGTTCAAAACAAGAGCTCAGCCAAAAGGAAGTAAATTAAATTTTCTTTAAACGTGATGTTTGAAGGTTCTCCAAAAGCTTGCAGTTTTTCTATTTTCTGAGCTCAGCTGGTGGGAGACACAGGATGGCCTCTATCCAGGATACTCCAAAAGTCCCAATGATTGTATATGACCCCTTGTGTTAGGCTTCTCTAGAGGGACAGAACTAATAGGATATTTGTATATATGAAAGGGAGTTTATGAAGGAGAATTGACTCACCCGATCACCAGAAGTCCCACAATAGGCCGTCTGCAAGCTGGGGAGCAAGGAAGCCAGCGGTGGATCAGTCCGAGTGCCAACACCTCAAAAGTGGACAAGCCGACAGTGCAGCCTTCAGTCTGTGGCCAAGGCCCAAGAGCCCCTGGCAAACCCCTGGTGTAAGTCCAAGAGTCCAAAAGCCAAAGAACTTGGAGTCTGATGTTCGAGTGCAGGAAGCATCCGGCATGGGAGAAAGATGGAGGCCGGGAGACGCAGCAAATCGGCTTCTTCCACCTTCTTCTGCCTGCTTTTTCTAGCTACGTGGGCAGCCGATGGGATGGGGTCCACCCACATTGTGCGTGGGTGTTCATCTCCCAGTCTACGGATTTAAATGTTAATCTCTTCTGGCCATATCCAGAAACACCCAGATACATCCAGAAACGATACTTTGCATCCTTCAATCCAATCAAGTTGACACTTAATATTAACCATCGCAATCTTATCATCAGAACAATATCACAGGGATGAAAGGAAGAAAGTAAAGTCCTATTTTCTTGGAAAAACTTAGGGTCAAAGCCAGCGAAGCTGGGATCAAAAGAGATACAACCCTCAGGCAAGAAACGAAGCAGGAGCTGGAACTGAACAAGAAGCACCTGGGTAATTAGAGCACCTGGAGAGGAAGAGGCTCGGGCTTACATTTGCTGATGTCTGGGAGGTTCCAGCTGACCTGGAAGTTCAGATTAAAGGAAATAGCTGCGATCTATGGTGAAATCCCCATCACCCACTAATAAACATCAAGTGTTCCTATGCGGGCCCTCCAGTATCAAGTAACAATGTGTGCTAAATACATCAGCCCCCGTACTTCCTTGCTGTTTTGTAGAAAGAGTAGTGTAATTTCCTCCTACCAAAGTCATCTTACAGATAAATTAATTCTGCTGTTTTTAAACTGCCTTTATCTCCATGGTCTTGGCATTTACATGCCACATTTTTTCGGTTGTATGTTAATGTGATATTTGTCCATTACAATTCTGAAAGTCTTTAAAACGAGAGGAAGAAAAAAATTCCCGGATGTTCAGCCTAATATACCTTTCTGGGTGATCTCTGCCTTTCACTGTCTTTTAATTTTTTTTTTTTCTTTTGAGCCAGAGTCTTGCTCTGTCACCCAGGCTGGAGTGCAGTGGCACCATCTCAGCTCACTGCAACCTCCTCCTCCCAAGTTCAAGCGATTCTCCTGCCTCTGCCTCCCGAGTAGCTGGGATTACAGGCATGCGCCACCACGCTCAGCTAATTTTTGTATGTTTAGCGGAGACAGGGTTTCACGATGTTGGCCAGGCTGGTCATGAACTCCTGACCTCAGGTGATCTGCCTGCCTCGGCCTCCTAAAGTGCTGGGACTGAGCCACCATGTGAGCCACCTCGCCCAGCCTCATTGTCTTTGAATCCTTCTACTACTCTGTAAATTGTAGAAAGCTGAGTCATGCAAATATTTGTGTCCAGATCAATGCAAATGAATTGTGTCCCATAGAATGCAATTGCTCTGTGGATACTGATCAGTTTGTATCTATTAAGAAAATTTATTTCTGCATTCCTGGTTGCCTCAGAGTAGACACTCAAAAATGTTTGTTGACTGAATAAATGATATACGAATGAAGCTTAAAATAGAAATCATAAGAACCCTCCAATTAAAGTGTACCATTCTTATAGGTAAGATGGGACTCATAGCACACCACTCATCTCTCAGCTGCCAAGCAGCCTTGTCTACAATGCCTCTAGGCCCTTCAGCCTCTACAGGTTCAGCTACTTACTACTTACTGATCACTCAAATACAGCCTCAAATGAGGGCACTCCCACTTGCTGTCTTTTTTTCCCCCTCCAGTCCTTGAGAAACCATGCATGGGTGAGATCTTTGATCTTCTGTTGAATAAAGGCAGCAGACCACCTAGAAAGGAAACTGCAGTTACAATAGGTACACCTCACCATGGAACACTATACATCAATTACAGAGAGAAAAAGAGAGACAGAGGGAGAGAGAAGTGGCAGAAAGATGTGGAACTTATCCAAGATGCCTAACGTTAAAAAAACTCAAATTGCAGAAGAACATGTTAGTATGATCCCATTCTTGTTAAAGCACTCGCATATAAGTCGGTATATTCACTAAACAAAATGAACACAATCATATGCCAAACCTTTAAAAGAAAGTTGGGGTTATGGAAAATGTGTCCTTTACAGACCATGTTTCTGTAATGTTTCAATTTTTTTTACAATAATCACATATCACTGTTGTAGTAATAAAAAAAACCTACAATTTTTTTTAAAGGAAAAGCAGTTGATTCTACAAATAGAAACCCATCTTAGTTCACTTGGGCTTCCATAAAGTCTACCAAAAACTAGGTAGCTTATAAACAGCAGAAATTTATTGCTCACAGTTCTGGAGACTGGGAAGTCTAAGATCAAGGCACTGCAGATTCACTCTCTGGTCGGGGACTGTTTTCTGGTTCATAAGTGGTGACTTCTTGCTCTGTCCACACATGGCGGAAGAGGCAATGCAGTTCTCTGCGGCCTGTTTTATAAGACACTGAACATTCTCACCTTACAGTATTTCTACCTCCTACTACCATCACATTGGTGGTTAGGTTTCAACACGTGGATTTTAGGAAGATACAAACATTTATCCCATAGCCGAACCCTAAGATGCAGGCCCCAAGGCAGTTTTTGTGGATGCCCAATGTAGGAAACATTAGTTTTTATAATATAATACTATTTTCAATCAGAACCAAAGCAAAAAAGAAATTGGGTAAATAGTATTATCTTCAAACACAAAAGATAGCAACATTTTCAATGTAATGGTTTTCAAAGTACTCTGATAGAAACACACCTGGAATAAAACAAAGTTTATTAGAATTTTTCGCTGTTTGATAGTGTTCATTAGCTTACAATGACCTTAGCGCCAGGAATAATTCATCAGAGAAGTCTTCCTGTCACTGACGAATCTCGAAAGCTTTGTAAGTTTCCATCAATGTCAGTGTTTCACAAGCTTGCTTTTAAAAGCATTTATTAAGCATCTAATGGGTGCCTGATATTTTATTTCTTTCGCATGACTATTATCTTTTTGATTAAACCTTATTTAGTAAGTATTATTTTTCTCCTGTTTTTAGATGAGAAAACAAGGGCTTAGGGTGGTTAGGAAACTACCTGATTACCAGCCACCTTGATATGAGGTAAAATGGGGAATGTGTGTATAAAATGAAATAGAATTCAAGCTGGAACCACTGTGCTAAGTGAACACAAGTGTCTCATTTCGTGGAGGACTCACCTTGGGCAACTGGCCCAGCACTCCCCGGTTATTTGGATCTAACACTTGCTTACACATCTGGGGAACATTGTTCTCAAACAGAAGGTCAGACAGTCCCTGAAGTCTACACATGAACTCCTTAAACATTCCCGGAGTCCTGTGACTGGGAAATAGCTTAGGTTACTATGAGCTCTGATCCATTTGGATAATTATAAACTCTCAAAAAGTGATATTTGAGCAGACACCATGTTGTCATCGTGAAAATAAAATCATTGCACTGACTTATCTGAAATAGTCCTCATATTCTAGCCACTGCCCCCTTAAGGCCATACTGTACAGACTTTTGGATTTGACAAACGTGGTCATCACCACACTGACAATTTAATCCCAATACTTCAGTGATGGTGCTGTGTGCTCACTGATGTTAGGTTGGTGTAAAAATATTTGCAGTTTTTGTCATTACTTTTAATGGCCAAGCCCGCAATTACTTTTGCACCAGCCTAATTCATTTTACCCTAGAGGTACGCAAATGTGGCCATATTTTTATACCAGCACCAGGGGGCAGCAATGTGCAAATAACGCTGTTCTGTGGCCTCCTCTCCTTGGCCTGGTTTGGGAGGAGGCTGTGGTTCTCATTCCCTAGTGCTTCTCAGATTTAAAATAATGGTAATGTAATCATTTCAGCTCTGCTCGGGAAACTGCTGGTGCTAATTCATTTCAGATGAAAAGACACAGACTACACACATGTGCATCAAATCAGTCTTTTCAGGATTCAGGGTCTGCTCATTCGGGCATTTGTTCACCTAACCTTTAATCAGAAACTACTGCGTGCCAGGCACCACCCTGGATGAGGCCATGCTCCCATCCAGTGGGGAAACAGACACCTCCCATCCAGTGGGGAAACAGACACCTCCCATCCAGTGGGGAAACAGACACACCCCATCCAAAACCACAACCTTCCTTAATTTTTTCAGTTTCCCTTAAGCACTTATTTTTAAAATTTTTTTCTTGTGAGTGATTTGTCTACCTTGTTGGAACATAAACTCCTTGACAGCTGGGATTTTTATCTATTTTGTTCACTGGTGTATCCCCAGCTACTAGAACAGTACCTGGGACATAATTAGGGTTCAATAAATATTTTTTGAATGAACAGGTATAAAATTATTGAGACATACCGTAATGGAGGTGGATGTGCACATCTTCATATGAACTAGATTATGCTAAATTATTCACTTCAATAAATTTATTGTTTTACCATTCCCACTAGCAGTGAATGGGAGTGATGCCTGAAAATAATATTAAATTATCTGGTATTAGCATTAGAAGGAATTTGGGACATCACCAAATTCTCCTTTTACAGAAGAAGAAATTGAAGCCAAAGTGAAGAAGAGATTTGCCCAAGGCTACCTACATCTGGACGGTCACGTCAGGATTCCAAGCCGGGACCTGCAACCCCAGCCCACTGTGTTTTCACCACTCACCCTGCTGCCTGCCTGACTTTTTCATTTTCCTCAAATATCACCTCCTGGAACAATCAACTGCATAAGTTAATGACCTGATCTGTCTAATTCTTCTTTGGTCATTGGCAGAGACCAGACTTGGCTGTCTACATTCAAGATCTCCAAATCGACCCTCTTAAAGGCATCTCTGCTCAGCCTCTCTGCATGAGATCTGGTATTTAGTTCCTAGCACCTACTGTGTACTAAGTCCTTCAGAAACATCTGGTCGTTTGAACCTCACAACAATCCTATGCAAGTGCTATTACTATTCTCGTTTTACTGATGAGAAAATATAATAACAGTGTACATTGAACCACAGGGCATGTAGCATGAACTCAGGATTGTTCTAAGGATTCCATACTTGTGAGCTCATTTAATTCCCTGACAGCCTTTGAAGTGAGTACTGTTATTGTTTTCTATTGTAGACGTGGATATTGAAGTCAAAAGAAGGCAAGATGTTTGTCCAAGGCCATATCGCTGGGAAATGGCAAAGCCACCCAGTGTTTCATTACTGTGCTCTGCTTCCCCACTGAAAATAGAGGAGCTGTGGAGTCACTGGCACAAGGTCACATGGGCTGTGCCAGCTGACTCCACTTTTGTGCATGGTTTTTTCACAACGAGCTGGAGGTTTGGGCCAGAAGACCCTTTTGTTAGAAAGTCGCAGATCTGAAACTCAGCACAAAAGAGGAGGGAGTGATAATGCAAAGCTGCCTGGGCTGCAAGCAGCATTTCCTCTTTGGGTTTGTTTTCCTTTCTAATTTGCCAA
Source organism: Hylobates moloch (assembly GCF_009828535.3). NCBI lineage: Eukaryota > Metazoa > Chordata > Mammalia > Primates > Hylobatidae > Hylobates > Hylobates moloch. Next base: position 70,491,068 of record NW_026652292.1, on the reverse strand, counting down.
GCTCTTTCCAGGCTGAGGCAGCTGCCACACAAAGCTCTTGAAGAGATCCCACTAGCTGGCCAAGGGACAACCATTAGACGGATGGGCTGGACCTTCTGTTTCCACCCTTCCATCTGGGCACCAAGAGGCTGGGTCTGCCGTGGGTGTGGGGATACCCTGAAGCTTCGCCATTCCAGGCTCAACCGGATAATGAACTGAAGTCACCTCATAGCGACTTGGACATGATGTTTGTGGGAATGAAGCTGGTTTGCTCTGTTATTCTGTTGAATTAATCTGGGCTCTGAGCCCCCTTGAAAATCATCAGGAGAACACAATCTAAAAAGATGGGCAGGAAGTGGTTCTTTTGCTGGCCGGAGGTGATTTTGCTGATTGAACTTTTACATGTGGTATGGAACAAATGAACAGAAAAGGCTCGGCTGACGAGTCCTCTGCCGTTAGTTCATCTGCACATGTTCTGACCTCTGAAACTGAAGCATGCTGGTAAATCTCAGAGCCTCTTTCCAGCAGTGTCAAACAGTGTGATGAGCAAAGCCTTTGCAGTCTGGTATACCAGGGGGTGCTTCACCACACACCCTGGGTGACTATATGACTCTGCCAAGTAACTTTGCCTCTCTGAGCCTCAGTGTCCTCATCAATGAAATGGGAGTTATAAAGCCTTTCTCACAAGGTTGTTGTAAATGTCTGGCACCTAGTATGTGCTCAATAAATAACGCCTATTATCATTCGGGAGAAAACTTTCATGGCCTAAACTATGGCAAAGGAGCAGTTCTGAGTCCTGGCTCCGTCTCCTGCTAGCTAGCGAGCTTCTGACACGTCATCGTCCTTCCTGCAACCTTGAATTTGACCTCTGACTGGAAGCGAGGAGATTGAAATGTTCCCATCTTTAAGGTCTCTGACCACTCTGCAGTGACTCTCCCACTAGATGACCACTTCTCCCGTACACACGCTCGCTCATTCTCTCTCTCTCTCTCTCTCTCTCTCTCCCCCTCTCTTTCACTGTCTTCTAGAGTTCATGAGGGAGGAGGATAACACAGGGATCCCAGGCTCTTTGCTGCCAATCTCTGGGAGAAAGACAGGATTTACTGAACAGCTACTAAGTGCCAGGTGCTGATCATTTGTTCTTCCACTTAAACCCCTCAGTAACCCTTGATTGGATACTGTCTGTAGTTTACAAAAGAGGAAATAGAACCTAGAGAGGTTTTCATGACCTTCCCAAAGTCACAGTAACTGAAAGCGGCAAAATCCATACTTAACCCATCTGCCTATCTCCAAACCACTCCTGCCCTAGATGATCTCAAGACTTTGGTAAAATGAAATTTATCTTTCTATAGACGGATCAGGCACCCTTGGTCTATGAAAAACTCACAGCAAATATTGCTGCTGATAACACCGAAGCACTTTTCCAACTCCGCTGTAATGCTGAAATGGGAAGCAAATAAAAGAGGTATTTCCTAGCCTTTTATGATGGACACATTTACAGTTTAATTTAGTCATACTGGTTTTGTAGAGTAATGAATCATTTAAGAAGAAACCCCATGGTAAACAATTCCAATTAGCCTTTGGAAAGCTCCCCAGATGCCGTGGTTTTGGGTTTTCCATGTTGCAGCTGATTATCCCAGCTGTAGCCACATCGGCCAGCTCATCGCATAGTGCGGAAGAAAACACAGTCATCAATCAGAGAAAAAATCACTGAGGACAAAATGAAGTCCTTCTTGCCTTGGCTTTTCTCCTGTTATATTTTTGATAATGTCTGTTAGGGAAATGACCAAAAACAACTAAGAAACAACTTGATATTTCCCGCAATTCACATTCCCTGGGCAGCCACTGACGGGTTGAAGAGAACCAAATTACTAAAATGCGCTTGGTTGTTGGATAATCAGGGGAAGTGTTTTGTATCTCAGGGTTTGGATGTGACATTTCTGGCCCACTCTACAGGGCAGAAACCTAGCCATTCTTTCCTAATTGCTAAGTTCCCCTCATAAAATCCATCTCCAGGGGAAAACTTTAATTTAGATAGGTCATAAGTTGGAGCCTCTGCCAAAGACAGCACAGGCCGAGAGAAAAGACAATAGTTCTGCCACAGTAATCTTTGGCCACCAGAAACGATGGGGACAGCTTCCTTTTCCCCTCCCTAAGAAGCTATTTTTCTATTTGGGTCATTTTACTTATAACAGCATGGACAGGATTATTAGACATCAAAACCAATCTGAAACTCCTTCGACCCTAAACACACACACACACACATGCACACACACGCTCACACACACCCCATTGAAAAGAAACTTAAGGGGAATGCTTCTGTTTAAATACATACTTCTTGGCAGAATTTATTTTAAAATCGGTCAGATTTTCTCCAGAAGAAGCACCAGCCTAGAGAGTCAAGGAAACTGGTTTGGAGCCTCAAAGTCTGGGGCACACAGGTGTATTGTATTAGTCAGTGGAGGCCAGCAAACAACCTCCTTTGTGGCTTGACGCAATAAAGGCCTACTTCTTGTTAATGTCACATTGCAATGAAGGTAGGCAGGTGGGGGTGTTCTGTTTTATTCAAGGACACAGGCCTTTTCATCTGCTGACTCGTGCTATCATTTAGGGCTTCGGGATCCTTCATCCCCTAGCTCTGATCTTCTTAAGGGCCTCTGAGTCCATCACTGGACACTCTGCCTCCAAACAGCAAAGGAAGAGAGGGCACTGGGGTTAGCTATGGAGAATTTTAGGGAGCAGGCCTGTTGGCGACAGACATCTTTCATGTACACATTCCATTGGCCAGAACTCATTCACATGGCCACCTAGCTGCCAGTGAGGCCGAGAAATGCAGTCTGGCTATGTGCCTGTGCTATAATAAGAAATACATATTTGGTCTTTGTCCCCAGTTCCTGGCACTTAGCTCCTAAAACTCTTGCAATGTGCAGAGTGATAAGGTGTCTTTTTTGTGTGCTAATAAGATGGCTGGTGGCTGAAGGCTGGAGGCCCCTGCATAGCCTCAGGAAAGACCAAGGCATAAGCAGAAAGCTGGAACTTTCAATACCACCCTCAGACCTGTGAGAAGGGGAAAGGGGCTGCAGAATAAATTCAATTGCCAATGGCCAATGATTGAATCAGTCATGCCCATAAAATGGAACTTCTGTGAAAACTGCTAAATGACAGGGCTCAGAGAGCTTCCAGGTTGGTGAACGCATAGAGGTACTGGGAGGGTGGTGCACTCAGTGTGTGCCCCCCCATACTTCGCCCCATGCACCTCTTCCATTGGCTGTTTCTGAGTTTGTAGCCTTTATAATGAGCCAGAGGCCGGGTGCAGTGGCTCACACCTGTAATCCCAGCACTTTGGGAGGCCGAGGTGGGCGGATCACGAGGTCAGGAGTTCAAGACCAGCCTTGCCAATATGGTGAAACCCCGTCTCTACTAAAAATACAAAAATTAGCTGGGCATCGTGGCGCGCACCTGTAATCCCAGCTACTCAGGAGGGTGAGGCAGCAGAATCACTTGAACCCAGGAGGTAGAGGTTGCAGTGAACAGAGATCGTGCCACTGCACTCCAGCCTGGGTGACAGAGCGAGACTCCATCTCAAAAAAAAAAAAAATCTAGAAAACATAAATGAAATGTTTGCCTGGCTTTTGTGAGCTGTTCTGCAAATTATTAAACCTGAGAAGGGGGTCATGGGAACCCCCAATATATAGCCTATTAGAAGTATAGGCAGCTCAGGACTTGTGACTAGTGTCTGAAGTGGGAGCTGTCTTGTGGGACTGAGCTCTAACTAAGAGGTGTATACTAACTCTTGGTAGTTGGCAATAAAATTGAATTGAAATGTAGGGGACCCAGTTGGTGTCTGGAGAATTGGAGAATTGGTAGATATAAGGGGAAAAAAATACATACTTAGAATAAAAGTGTTGTGATAAAAATAGCTCAGTGCCCAAAAGACAAAAGGAAATTGAAATTGATGGACACATGGCATATTTTTACTACTAAATGTATTGAACAACTACTGCCACAGGAAGGGTCTGTGACATTTTCTTAGAACAAGTTAATTATGGGTTGTTTGTTCCTGAGAATGTGTTGATATTCTAAGCAGTTGAATTACTCAGAAAACCATTGTTCTTTCATGTAGGGGTTAAGAAAATGTAAGTTAGTGATCAAGCAAAGATCAGGAATTAGGTGAGATGAAAAGAGGGAGACCCATTTTGCACATTACTTGAAGATCTTGTTAAAGTCTGCTTTTTAGGTGGCATCTAAAAGGGTGTGTTTGGGGATACATCTTCCTGAAGCACGTAGAAGTGGTGTTTGGATTCAAACTCCACGAATGGCACTACCAAGGCCAGTTCTGGAGAAGGCAGAGCTGCCACTGGCTCCAAGCAGAAAATATGGGGCCAGGAACAGAACGTTTAGTCAAAAGGGGTTAGGAGCCAGGAAAATTCAGAATCAAAATAGGCTTAAAGGCAGTGACCAGGAGAAGCCAGGGAATTCTTCCCTGAACATTAATTTCATCTATTCTCTTAATGTTCATTTCATTGAGCACCTTCAGCATGCCAGTTTCCATGTTGGAGAGTACAATGATGAGGGAAACTCCATCCCTGCCTGCAAGTTGGAAATGCTTGTGGGTGGACACTGGCCACGTGGTGTGTGGGTAGGCTTGACTGACCTGAGTCTACGGTTAAAGGGTGAAGCAGAGTTCTGACAAATGTCAGCTTTAGCAGCTGGCACTAAGATGCCTCCACCCACCCAAGGCAAAATACACTCCTGATACTGTTGTCTTCCTTTTTATGAATTCCCAAGTCACACCATACCCAGTTCACATCATGGAAACACTGAACTGGGGAATTTTAGAATTGAAAGAGGTTGTACAAATTACTTAGTCCAGTCTTTTTGTTTTTCATCAGGGGAGAAGGAAAAACTGACCTGTATTGTATGTAGATGAGCCCCAAAGCCTCACTTGGACACCAAGATCATGCAGGCTGTCAGAACAGGACAACTGCCATTTGGAGCCAATGGCAGCTCTGCCTTCTCCAGAACTGGCCTTGATAGTGCCATTGGTGGAGTTTGAATCCAAACACTGCTTCTACGTGCTTCAGGAAACTGTATCCCCAAACACACCCTTTTAGATGCCACCTAAAAAGCAAACTTTAACAAGATCTATGCAGCATGGTAATGGCTAAAACTATTTCATTCAGCAAGCATCTATTGCAATCTCAATACAAGAACTATTCACCTTCCTTGACAATTGCCTTCACATTTCTCTGATGCCTTCTCCTTCAAACATGCCACTAGCCTGTTTCACTGATTTCTACCCAGTGATCTCAGTTGTCCTCCCTGGAGCTCTTATGAAACTCACCTGATCCTTCTTCCATTTTAATACGTGTAATGAAAACTTATTAAACAACTATTGCATCTGTTAGAGACTCAGCAAGACAAAGAAAGCGCATTAGGATGAAGTCCCTGAGAAACATTTAAGAAATGATATACATATTTCCAAGGGTTTGGGTGAGGTTAAAATAAAACAATGATTTGGTGCATTAACTACAGCTAGCCACGAAGGGGAGCCATTATCACCTCTACCACTCCAAAGGGGCAGGAAGAAGGAGAAGTTAACTCTAGGAGAGAGCCCGGACAGAATCTGTGGCTTGGGATAGGATTCCACCTTACACACTGCAGCCTGCTAACCTGCATGGGACAGAGCAAAAGGATGAAAACAGACCTCCCTCTTCTGCCCTTTCATCTCTCACCTGCACCTCTTGTTGGCAGAACCTAACTGGAAGCCAGAGGTCATAGGAATCTATGGACACAGTCAGTGCAGGTCAGCTTCCCAGGTCCAGGGCAGAATGAAGACTGGAGTGTTTGCGTTGGGGGACAAGTGGAGAACCCCCAGCCCTCACACATGCCAGGCACTTAAAAAAGGAGTTAAGAAAACAGCCCTGGTCCTTGATTGCATAGACTGTAAAGGGCATTGGTTGAGAGAGGAAATAGACAAGTACACTTACTAAAAAACTCTGCTAAGTGTATGAAGGAAAGACTGGACTCTATGAGAGGTAATCATAGGGGATCAATTTTAGACTGGACATTCAAAGGTCTTTCTGTGGATGCAGCATTTATGCTGAGATCTGAAGGACAAGAAGGAGCCAGCCAGGTGAACCAGGGGAAGAGGAGCATCCCAGACAGAGGAAGAGTATGGTCAAAGACTCTCGGGACAGGGCAGCTCTTCAGATATTTGATTGTTTGAACTTGATTTGAATTTCTCTGACATATACACGTGTTATTTCCTATGGGTTGCCCCCGAAAGGGCCCAGATTGAATGGCAAGAGCAGAGTCAGGAAGCCTGATCCACCAGCCCTGCCTCTGACCCTCACTGGCGGGAGGCATTGCCCAAGTCCCTGGGTCTCTCCTCTCATGCTTTATCTATAAAATGAAGATGTTGGCTTGTTGGCTTCTGAAGTTGCTTTCAGATCTGAAATCTAGTGTTGGTCACAGACTTTATTTATCTTTTTAAAGATACTTTTCGACACTTCCCAAAGTTCTATTTCTGCTAAGTGAACGCCCAAGAGCCAGTTACATTTTCTTCAAGTCTTCAGATGAATGGCAGTTGAATGAGATCTGCAATGAGCCCAGGCTGAACTCCATGTACAACTCTACAGGGATTAGATAATATTCTTTGGTATTTGGCCAAAGGAAAAACACAAAGTCATAAAATTAAGGAAAGAGGCTCTGGTGATTGGCTTTGGATTTTAGGAATGGAGAGTTTCATAGGATTGGAGACTATCTGAGTCATCTCTCTGGCACCCTACCAAAGCTGAATTTCCTTTACAGCCCCCCTAGCCTGCTTAAACACTCCCAGGGACAAACACTGAGTAGGCCCATGATGTCACTGGTCATTGTCTTCATTGAATGTTCCCATCTATCAATTTGAAATCTGTCTCCAAGATGTTCTCTCAGTTTCCCCATCATTCTGCTTTGGGTCCTATAGAACTCAAAGCCCCTCAGAAACTACTTGCCATGTTCCCACTTCCCTCCCAATCATTGGACGCTCCATTCTGTCATCCTGGAAGACTCTTCTCTTTTTCTCAGAGTGATGCTTCTGATCTCACTGAAATGTCTCTTCTGTGAGTGAAGACGGATTCCTTCTTGTCCCTCAGACTCCACAGCCATCACTTGTGCTTTTGGCTTTATGTCCTGTTTCCCCAGCAAGACTTACTGCTCAGGGAGTGCAACCCCTGTGCCTGCCTCACTATTCCCAGCACCTGGAGCAGTGATGAGTGTTTGGATAATTCCATCCTGAATAAAGGATTTTGAGACCTGGGTTTTGCTAATAATTTTAGAATTCACAAACTAGAGGAATAAATTAGTAACAACTAACTATAGAGATGTGTAGACATAACCTATCAGAGACACAGGTTGTTGGCAGAACCTAACTGGAAGCCAGAGGTCACAGGAATCTACGGATACAGTCAATGAAGGTCAGCTTCCCAGGTCCAGGGCAGGATGAAGAAGACTCCAGTGTGTGGGTTGGAGACACACTTCAGGTGTCTGTCTCCAGTTGGTGAGAACAGTTTACACAGTGTGATGAAAAGCAGTCTCTGTTCTGGCTGAGTCAGATTATTGTCTATGTCTCAAACATTGTAAACCATGATATACCGATAAAGCCAAAAGAGCAAGTTACACCGTGCAACCCTATTTCTGGGAGGAAAGGACTATCCACACAACGCTGTACAACAGAGAGGAAGGAAGGTCACCGTGTGGAAGGATATATAGTAGCGGAATATAGAAACATTTAGAATCTCATCATAAAATCAAGATAATATTTATCCATCTGCACTTCTAAAAAAACTGACATGAGTCAAAGAACCTTAAATCTAGAGGTCTAAGTCAATGTTCATCTATGCTGATGCCGTTGCTGAAGCCCCCTTGGCTCCTAACCAGAAATGCTCACCATCTTGGGATCTACATGGCTGTGTACACTGGGCCTTGTGTGCAGAATTTCAGGAGTGATTATACTGTTAGTTTAAGATTCAGTTTTATATTTTTAAATCATTTTTGTATCCTCAAACAATGTCAACCAAACTTTCGCTGGGCAGTGGTACTACAATGGGAAAACCTTCTCAAAATCAACAACTTTGGAATTAAATGTTAGATGCGATTGAATATTATAAAGAAGGCCATAAAATTACATGAAGTGATATGCTGAGCTGTGAATTTTGGAGTGAGAAATAGAGGAAATGGGGCAATGGCTTGCTGGAGTCATTATAGAATCAGGAAAAGATAATTGAAAAAAATCTCAAGGAAAAAATTCTTGTGAGTTGGCTACAAGACGCATGTTGCAAAGGAGTCTTTTGACTTAAGGGTTGGTACTGCATGTGCTCCAAAAATACATTCCTGGCTACTTTATATTTAATCCCTATGAAAGAATCTGCTTTAGAGTTTGCTGTTTTTTAAATTAGATGAGCTAATTTTGGGAGTCCATCCCTCAAATCAAATAGAATTACACAGATAAAATTTGGAATGATACACACCAAAATTATAAAATTTACAAGATTCTTTTTGGGGGAGTAAGATTATAATTGGCCTGTATTTTCTTCCTTATATTTATATTTTTTCTTGCTTTTAAAAATTCTTATTAATGGCTGTAAATAAATGAATGTATAATCTATTTTTTTAAGAAAGAAATTATGCCAGAAGTAGTAGAGCTCTAAAGCCAGAAGCACCTGCTGCATCAAGAACATTTCTTTCATGCCAATGTGTGGTGACCCTGACACAGCACAGATGTGCCCTGGTTTCTTTCTTGTTGGAAGGAATCTCATTACCACCAGGAGTAGTTGACTCTCAAGAACACATATATTATGCACATCACTGAAAGGGGAGCAAGAAGGGGTGAGGTCATGGGAGAAAAAAAAACTGCCCTCAAAATCTTTGGGGTGTTTTAGAGTCACAGGAGCTATGAACTAGCATGAGTGTACAGTTGCTTTATCCACTTAAGTCCCAGAATGTTTGAGAATACATTTCTGTTCCTTCAACTAGAAGAGAGATTTCCTTTCCAACTTCTTTATCTGAGATAAAACCATGACTAAAGCTTGCACACCAACGTCCCATTCTAAGTTTACAGTCTGAATTCTTCTGTCTATATTTTCCTCAGGTATCTCCAAGTGGTCCCCCAATCTGTGAGACCAAATAGGACCAATTGTTCATTGTAAGAACATTTCTAGCTCTAGAAAGGGGTGTGGCCCTCTAGGGACTTCTCAGTAATGAAGAAGAAAGGTTGAAGGAAAAGAATCCCGCTTATGGGCAGATGTCTTGGGCACATGACTTTAGCTACACAATTTCTAGACACCTTCCTCACCCATTCTTATCCCTAGCTCTAGAGATGAGCAGCTGGTCAGCCCTGCCAATCCCAGATGCTTCAGCTTTCTGGCCACAGTGACAGACTTAGGGATAGACATTGGAACCAGATCAGGCCAATCTAGGGTTTCTCAGGTCTTTTGCTGAAATTACCTAGAAAGAGATCCACTGTTTTCTCTGAGAGCATGGTCTGGGAAGATGCGACAGGACCAGAGCTGCCCTGAACTATGCACCTCATGAAGAGAGACTACCCAGAGTGAAGCAACATTAAAGAAAAGAGACACAGCCCTCACGACATCACTTGAGCATATGAGTCCATCATTTCAGTCCAGCCACCCACCAGGCCAGGTGCCCATGACGTGCCAGTTGTCAGACACAATAAATTCACTTTTTTTTGATGAACGTCATGTGAGTTGACTTAGAAAGGTGAAATAAAAAGCTTGCAAATAAAATACTCCTGAATAACAGAATCAGTCTTATTCTAGGAATGGATTCCACAAGAACATAAAGGATAAAAAAAACTTCTTGAGACTCAAAATAACACATTTTTCCCATGATCAAAATTCTGGGGCTACACATTTGCTCCCTGGTTTGACATGTCTCTGCTCCCACACTCTGGCTTTAACAGCAGGGGCCATAATTCAAGCACCCATTAGGCACCAGGCATTGTGGCAGGCACTATGTTTACATTCTCTGTAACTTCACCACAACCTCCAAGGCTGGGATTCCTATCCTCATTTTGTTAATGCGGAAGCTAAAGTAAAGCAGGATTAAGCAATAAGCCCGAAACATCCCAGCTACTAACTGTCAAGGCTGGCATGTGAATGCAGGTGTGCTGATCTGTTTTGTGTTGCTATAAAGAAATACCTGGGCTAGCCGTGGTGGCTCTTGCCTGTAGTCCCAGCACTTTGGGAGGCCGAGGTGGGTGGATCACTTAAGGTCAGGAGTTTGAGACCAGCCCGGACAACATGGTGAAACCCCCATCTCTACTAAAAATACAAAAATTAGCCAGGCATGGTGGCGGGCACCTGTAATCCCAGCTACTTGGGAGGCTGAGGCAGGAGAATCACTTGAACCTGGGAGGCAGAGGTTGCAGTGAGCCGAGATCACGCCACTATATTCCACAGCCTGGGTGACAGAGCAAGACTCTGTCTCAAAAAAATAAAAAATAAATAAAAATAAGTAAATAAATACCTGATACTGGGTAATTTATTTTAAAAAGAGGTTTATTAGCCTCACGCTTCTGCAGGCTGTACAAGAAGCATGGCTCCAGAACTTGGTTGGTTTCCAGTGAGAGCCTCCAGAACTTGCTTGGTTTCCAGTGAGAGCCTCAGGAAGCTTTTACTTATAGCAGAAGGCAAGGAGAGCAGGTGTGTCACGTGGCAAGAGAGGAAGCAAGAGAGAAGGGAGGGGGTGCCAGGCTTGTTTTTAACAGTCAGTGAACTAATAGAGTAAGAACTCCCTCATTACCGTGAGAAAGGCACTAAGCTATTCATGAGTGTCTGCCCCATGACTCAAACACCTCCCACAAAGGGTGCACCTCCAACACTGGGGATCAAATTTCAACATGAGATTTGGAAGGGACAAACATCCAAACTATATCAGCACATGTGGCCAGTCATGAGTTTTTGTTTTGGCATGTTGCCTCTCATCTGCCAGAATCCCCAGAATCTCATCTGCCAGAATCCCCAGGTAATCATCTTGTCCAAAAGTCTATTGGGTCCTTGCCACCTTTCAATCAATGTGTCTGGTCAAGGGGTAAGGTCAAGGTTGGCAGGGAGTCATGTGCTGCCAATCCCTAGTCTGGTTCTTTGTTTAAAACGCCCACCAGCTCCTTTGGTTTCCCTTATCTCAACCACCACCATGTACCCAAATCTATGTGCCAAATAGGTTTTAAAGCCCCCCGATCATAAACCTTAAAAAGTAAGCCTTTCTATGCACATGTTGATCTGCTTCATGTTGAACTGCCCTCCCCACTTCATTTATCCCATCTGATTCTAGTCTGCTTCCCTCCTTGCTACTAGCCTGGCTGGGCCATTCATCAATTCTTGTGCTTCTTTCTCTTTAGAGATGTGGTGCTTCTTCTACTCTTCCAGGTTCAACTCTGACTCCCCTCCAACTGTCCTGGGTGAAACCCCTTCCCTTGTTGACTCATCCCCAAGGCCCTCCAACTCCAGGCCACCCTCACAGATGCTTATCTCCCTGGGCTGGTTCTTAAAAAATCCATAAGCAACTGCCAGATAATTTAATCCTAAAAAGTGATTGGCAAATGTGACAGTCCAGGTCCTCCCAGGGACAGGTAACAAGACAGGGTTAAACATGTAAGGACTGTATAAGATGCCTGTGTAAGAGAGAACATGATGGGAGCTGGGAAGGTTAGGAGGTCATCAGAACATGATAAGAATCTGACTCAAGTGAAGGGGAGAGGGAGAGGAGGTTGGGGTGGGGGAAACACGACTGCCTGTCATGCAGTCAAAAGAGGGTTCAGCAAAGTCATCGTGGAGTCCTTGAGAAAAAGCTGCTCACCCAGAGGGATCCCTTAGTCTACTTAGTGTCTGCACCAGGATCTTCCTTGCCAGGAGCTACCCATGGGAGACACAGCCTTGGTGCAAACACCACAGTGGATTTCAAAGCCCAGCAGCTGACTCTGCTGTCTGTGGTGGGGGGTCTGGAGGCAATGCTCATGGCCACCATGGCAGGCCACTTCATGCCAGATGGCAAGGTTGTCATGGTGGAGTCTATTCATTTATTCAGCAAATCATGTATGGAGCATCTTTATGCCAGGTCCTGTGCTAAGATTAAAAATCAAGGCCAGTTTTCTGTGCCAGGCTACAAAATAGATTTTTCTGGGGTAATTGCTCACTGATACTCTCATCAACCTCCTGAAAAAAAAATGTGCATTACTCCAAAGCCACTAGGATTTGCCCTCTCTTTCTTTAACCTCTGTGAAAGACAATCCTGCTTAGGAGTACAGAACGTGGGCTATTTGATAGAGTGATACAGGACAGTGGCTTGCATTGGGATGCAGTGGTTTCAGAGCAATTCCATGTCACTCAGAGGATCCCTGGGAAGTGACTCAGGAACATCCTTTGGAATCAAGAGGAAGCCAATTGGGTTGGACTCCAGATCTACCAACATCACATTAACCAGAATAACTGTCCATTTAATATTTCATATCCTACAATCACAAATAGAAACTATTTGTTTAAAAGAGCATAACACTTTCAGAATTTTAAAGTCCAATTTGCAATGGAGTCAGATGACTCTTTTCTATTTTCCTAGAACTTAGCACAGTGCCTTACATACACAGGCAGTTAGTAATGTTAATACATAAACAAATTAGTGAATGAATGAAGTTAACCCACATGAATCTGTTCCCAGAATGGCTCTTTTAGACAGATATTATGTTTCCATTTTACTGATCACAACTTGATGTTCTCGGAGCTTCCATTAACTGGTCATGACAAGAGATTACCCAGAGTGGATACTGAGCTTCAGATCCAGGACATCTGAGTCCAAACATAGAGCCCTTTGTACTGCACTCCTCTGTAGAGACTGTATTCTAGAGCCTTCTTCAAAATCCCCCACTATATCTATGCAGTGTCTAACTGCAGGAAATATAAGGTTCTAGCATTTCTATCTTTTCATCATTTCTCCCCATTGGCCATTAGCAACAGCTACTCTCCATTCCCAGATACCAGCAAGCTTAAAAATAATCTCCCCTCTGCCTATTTCCACATTCTTCAGAAGGTTTTTAAATGCTTAGAGGATATGTGCTCTCAGGTATAGGCCTGGAGCAAGGAAACTTCAACTCCCTCTTTGGTTCTCTTTTTATGAAGTTTTCTCTATACTTAGGAACATGCACCATGCCATAACAGAGTTAAAACCCTAGATCTCTGTTTATAAAGGTACAAGAGATAACTTAGTGAACAAGATGTGTTTTTTGTTTTTTGTTTTGGTGTGGCTCTTGCAGAAAATAGATTCCTTTCTTGGCGCTTGCTGAAAGTTTGGACTGTGTGTTTGATGTGAAATTTACATGGAAGCAAAACCTCGGACAGTTAAGCCAGCTTGGAATGTTGAAAATGACAATAATAATAGCTATTCTCTCTGGGGTCTGGTTGCTGTGCTAGGGCCTCCATAAACATTATCTCATTTAATCTTCCAACTGCCCTAATGAGAGCTACAATTAATATCCTTGCTTTACAAATGAGAGAACCCAGTTACAGCTCAGATGAGTAATTTGGCAAAGGAAATACAGCTAGTATTAAAGTAATGAATGAAGTATGTAACGTAGCTGACATGTAAATCTTAGTGTAGCACATTTGAATACATAAATTATTTATTTATATGTCACAGAATTAGTATTAAGGGCAGGAATATTGACGTTAATGTATTTTTTAAATTTTTTTGATTAATCAAATATAGGCTCTTAATAGCAATAAGGGTATTAGTCAATATGTCACATTCATTGGGTTACAAAACAGTTTTTAAAAGCCAACCTTGGAAATTTCATTAGAGTCCCCTGGTTTCCTAGTTTCTGAAAGTTTTCTATGTTAGAATGATCCACATGCTGACATGATTAATAATTATATTTTCATAAGCCTCAGTTCCCACATTTGTTATAGTTCTTCTACCAAATCCACAAGATTCTTTGACATCTTTGCAAACATTCTTTAAAAATGTTTGTCCATAAACAGTAATAACAAAAACTCCACTCTCAAGATGCACTGATGGCAGAGTGTCTAGTCTATAGAGCACAGTTCCTCATCAGCGCTCTGGTCCAGATTCCTCAAGGCAATTGTTACTAATAATTGCTTCAGTTACTCTTCAAAGAACACACTGTATTCTTCCGAGTGTGTTAATATACATTTACACTAGAGTGGTGTTTCATTTAGATTTAGTTATAAAATTGATTTATGTATTTGTGTCTTCTTGTATGCCCATGAAGAGGAACAAATCAAAACATCCCATTAAAGATTCCTCCACTCCAGGGTACAAGCAAGACTCTTATGGAAGATGGAAGACAATGCCCATTAACAATGAATTCAAGTTTAAAAAATTTACAAAGCACACAAAGATAGCAACTGTTGAAAGAAAGAGCCATTAAATTCAGTAAATAGGATAATTTATATCTAAACTACTCATGGTCATAGAGTAATCTGAAAAGAACATTAGTGTAAGTAAAGCATGTTGAAAATATCCAAATGGATAAAGAAGAGAATAAGATAAAAACATTACTTTTTTTAATAAAAAAAGCAAGTGGATTTGACAATGAACCAAAAAAAATCTACAACTGAAGAATTATGGTATGTGAATTAAAAACCCATTAGACAATACATGAGACAATTAAAAAGAAAATTTCAAAACTGTGGAATAAATATGGGAAAATTATATCCAGTAGCACAAAAAGATATAAGGAGATGGAAAATAGAAATGTGAAGTTAAGAGACACAAAGGCGAGAAGGACAGGATGAACAGCTATCTAATGGGAGTAACTGATGTTGAGAAGTGAGACATTAAGGAGAGCAACAGTGAGAGAAATATTAAGATATTTCCCAAAATTAAAAAAAAAGAATCCTCATATTTAAACAGAACAGCATACTCCTAAGTAGGATGAATGTAAATAACTTGCAACTAATCATGTAATATTGAAATTACATAGTTGAGGATAAAAGCAAAATCCTGGAATCACGAGACAGGAAAGTTGAATGACTTTCAAGCATCACATGGAGAAACTGGCATCTCCTCAGAAACGACAGATAATAGAAAAGATCCAACTTTTTCCAAAGTGCTGAAGAGTAAGAAAAACTCCACCAATCTAGCTTTTATTCAGGAGTAAGAGTGACATTGAGATACTCTCAGATTGAGACACTTGCTGAAGAACTTATAAAAGGATGCAATTCTGTGCATCAGTTAGGAGTACTTTTGCTACAATTTTGGAAAATCTAACCAACAGTAAAGTAAACAGGTAGGCTATTTTTCTTCTCTAACAAGAAGTCTATAAGTTGACTGAGCTGTTGATTCACTTATTCATTCATTCATTCACCCAACAAGTATTTATTGAGCACCCACTGTCTGCCTCCTACGTACCTATCATGTATAGCTTATATTCTATCCTGATCATGCTTTTTACAATTGCAACTAACCCCTACCTTTACACTCCCATGCCCTTTACCTTGTTTTACTTTGTTTTGTACTGCTTCTATTTTTTTCTCTATAATTATGTTGTTTATCATGTCTGTTGCTTAATGTCTGTCTCCATCTGCTAAGTTACAAGCTTGGGGACAAGAATCTTGGTGCATAAATGAACTGCCAGGTAAATAAAAAAGAAACAAAAATGTTAAATCTGATATGATATTAGAACTAGACTTTCTGAGATTTTCTTGGTCTTATCCTTGTGCCTGTCACTTCATGGTGACAAAATGGTGGTTTCAGGCCTATACATCAGAACGTCATTCAAGGTAGAAAAAAAGGGAAGGGGACAGGATAGATTCAGCAAATTTCAACTCATTTATCATTGACCAGAACTGTGTCAAATTATTTTTCCAGCTACTAGGAAGGCTGAGAATCAACTATTTCACTCTGACAGCTTCTATCATGGAGGCAAGAAAATGGGATTGTATTTGGATTTGGAGCTTGGGTGAGTCAACATTTAATAAACCACCTTCAATAAGCCATATTCAATAAGAAGAAGTTGGAAGATAAGAGGAAGAAGTGGACCATAAGAAACAAAAAATAATAGTAGAACTATCATATCTCCAAAAGAAAATAAAGCAAGAACTTTTTTGTTTTATATAATATCTGAAAGGTTATTGTTTATCCCTGTAACTCATTATCTGAAGAAAGGGATGATGAACAGGAGGAGGGAGTGCAGAGGAAGAACAAGACAGAAAAGCAGAATGCTATCGATGATATCATGGCCTGGCCTGTCTCACACAACAGCTGGAAAAGTGGTTTCTTCTCAAACCTCTTTCCTCCCCCCAAACTTGAATTTGTTCCCAATAGGCCCCTAATTAGCAATAGGCAGAGGTATCCCTCCTCCTAGTTCTAGATAAAACTGTTTTCCTTGAGTGTCAGGGGCATAGCAGTCTTGGGACAGGAAAGGAAATAACTGGCAGTTGGAATGGAAGACAGAAAGCCATCTGGCCAGATGTCTAGAGTTTACACCGTTCTCTTCAGGGGTGCTGAGAGACTGTGGAATGTGGTTTGGGATCATTCATGAGTGAAGAGGCTGCAGCCGTCATTTGGGTTTTACATTTAATGGCTCTTAGGAAATATATTTTAAAAGTATATACACCTACTGACCACTCATACCTATGGGTATCCAGGAACTGGGCTGTATCAGTGCTTCTATTTATCAACATGGCATGGAAATGTTACTTTTTTTTTTTTTGAGATGGAGTCTCACTATGTCACCAGGCTGGAGTGCAGTGGTGTGATCTTGGCTCACTGCAACTACAAATGCCTCCTGGGTTCCAGCGATTCTCCTGCCTCAGCCTCCCGAGTAGCTGGGATTACAGGCACACGCCACCACGCCCAGCTAATTTTTTTTTTTTTTTTTTTGTATTTTTAGTAGAGGCAGGGTTTCACCATGTTGGCCGGGATGGCCTCAATCTCCTGACCTTGTGATCCACCCGCCTTGACCTCCCAAAGTGATGGGATTACAGGTGTGAGCCACAGCGCCCCGCTGAGATGTTACTTTCTTAATAGGGCTTATTAAAAGTCTGCTTTTAAAAGAAAGAAGCTTGAAATGTGTCTTGCCAAGAGGAGAATGTTGCTTGATGTTTGGTGCCCTCAGTTTGGACACAGTCTTAAACCCTTTCTCTGTGTCTGCCATGACGTGCTCTCCCTGTCTGAGGGCTCTGACAGTCTAAATCTAGCCTATACCAGGATGAATGGAAAACGGGCTTGGAAGGGAGAAAAGAAGGTCTGCACCCTATTTAAGATGGCTTAGTTTGAAAGCAAGTCACTACAAAACTTAGACGAAAATGCACTGACTATAGAAAGAATCCCACATCAAAGCCAAACGGTGATAGTGTATTAGTCCATTTTCACACTGCTATAAAGAAATACAGAGTTCCCACTGTAGGATGACTTCTGTCACATAGATAAAGGGAATCTAGTGCCCTAGACCACAAAGCATCTCCCTATTTAATGACTTAGTGAGGAAAAATAAGGCCAATTAGGAAATTACCTAGAACTAAGTCTTCAAAAGAAAAGATATTAAAACTGCCACTCCTGCCAGATTGGCATGGCTCTGATGGCTTAGTGGATGGCTTACCCAGAGACTCGGTAATCTATAAACAAAAGAAGTTGAATTGACTCACAGTTCCTCATGGCTGGGGAGGCCTTAGGAAACTTACAAGCATGGCAGAAGGTGAAGGGGAAGAAAGCCTGGACCTTCTCACATGGCGGCAAGAAAGAGAGGAAGGAGCAAAGTGGAAAGAGCACCTTATAAAATCATCAGATCTCCTGAGAGCTCACTCACTATCACGAGAATAGCATGGAGGATTTCCCCCCCGTGATCCAATCCCCTCCCACCAGGTCTCTCCCTAGACACGTGGGGATTATGGAGATTACAATTCAAAATGAGATTTGGGTGTAGACACAGCCAAACCATATCAGAGAGCTTGGAGACAGAGATGGGCTCTGGTTGCTGCTGGGCAGAGCCATCAAGGCAGAGCCATGCCAATCTGACAGTAGTGGCAGTTTTGGTGTCTTTTCCTTTGATAACTTGGTTCTAGGTAATTTCCTAATTGGCCCTATTTTTCCTCACTAAGTCATTAAGTAGGGAGATGCTTTGTGGTCTAAGGCACTAGATTCACTTTATCTAAATGACAGAAGTCATCCTACAGTGGGAACTCTGAGTTGCCTGTTATTCCATCCAGAATCCACTCTTTCTGAAAGTTGTTTTTGGCAGCCGGGGTCTATCTCTGCCCTCCTGAGCATTCTATTAAGTTTGCTGCTGTTTTTCTATTAAACCTAAAGAACAGTCATTCCCTCTCCACACACTCCCCTTCAAAGAAGAAAAAGATGAGATATTACAGCAGCAGATATTACAGATATTACATGCAATGGTAAAAGGGGCAAGCCCTTGAAACAAGTGAGATCTAATTTTAAAATCTCATTTCTGAATGTTTCTTCATTGGCAAAATAAGGATAATACTCATAGTGCAGTATTATTATGAAGACTAAAGATAATGTATGTAATATTCTCAGCACAGTGCCTTGTATACAACAGAGGCTTTAAAAATTGCTCCTACATATTCTTATGCTTATTTTACTGGGCTATACTGTTTTCTCAATAGATTCTCTCTCTCTCTCTCTCTCTCTCACACACACACACACACACACTCTACTGCTGAATTTCCAGGTCATATCTGGCAGACTAGTTAAGGAAGCACTGTGCACGTGTTAGCTACCTTGGCCCTTGAGTTGCTGCCAGGTTTTATGCTACAGAAAATGTAGTGTGGCTGGAAATGTAGCTCTACTGAAAACTGACCAACCCTGTGTAATATATCCATTTGTTTCATCATAAAGGAAAGAGTAATGGACTAAGAGTCTGAGTTCACAGCCTTGCTTCTGCCAACAGTGTGTATTATCTTCATATCTAGAACATACAATGCAGTGGGTATCAACCAAGGACTTCACATATAGCACCTCATATAAATATCCATAAAGGGGAATGGTGTCTCGTCCTCTTTCCCAAGGAGGGAAGACAGATTTCACTAATGGCTGGTGTTGAGAGGAAGAATTTAGTAGTAGCTTCTTGCCCTCAGCAATAGCTTCTTGCAATAGCTCTTATAAGTGGACACAGATCTCTCTGATCCTCAATTGGGTAAGTTTACGGGGAAAACCTCTGCCACTTCCTGGGAGGCAAGTTGTTCTTAGGCTTTACCTGGGACTAGCAAAGAAATTGAATTCAATGAGAATATTTTAGGGGCCCAGGCAGTTAAACTTTCACACCACGTTTCTTCAATTCAGCCTTAAGAATAATAAAGCTGAAGTTTTTATCTCCATCTGTGTGATTCTTGTAGCTATCTTTCAAGGGGTTCCAGCCATATTTGGGATAACAAGTGCATTATTTAATGGCCCCCTTAAGCCAGAACAACTAATATTTCCATTCCCATTTTAATATATGAAGAATCTGAAGGCCAGCGAAGTTGAGTAACTTGCCCAGGGCTACAGAGATAGTGGGTCACAAAGGTGGAATTGAACCCAAGATCTTTTGGCCTCCAAGACTGTGGCCTACCCTCTATGCTAGACCGCCACCTTAAAAAGCGAATGGCCCTTCCTCGAGTTATTTGAATTACAATTTTTCTTTTCACAGCCCAGTTTGGGAAACTCCCCTCTACTCCTTTCAGTTTTCATATCAGCAAAATCAAGAGGTTGAACTAAAAGACCAAGAAAGCTCTCCCAGATGAAAGAGCTTGTGATTCTACGATTTATTTATTTTTTAGTTCATATTAATTCTCCCCCTGTTTTCAGTGCTGTGAGTTCCTGAGTTTTAAACTCCAGAAAGCAGAGAAAATCATTTCCTAAAATGAAGTGTTATATATTTCATTCAAAGGAAGTGTATAATCTTGTAAATGTATACATTAATAAATTAAAAATTAATAAAAACAGCTGATTTGGTTAAAGTGGCCATTGAGAATGTATAGGCAAATACTTCTGACTACAGCAACTATCTCCACAGACGCTGAGTCATCTCAGCGCAAATCAGGAGCATCCTGGAACCCAACTAGAAAATCACTGGAGTATCAGGAATAACATAAACTTTGGAGTCATAAGGCCTGAATTTGAGTCTCAGCCACCCTTTCTATGAGCTGTGTGCACTGAGAAAGCCATTTAACATACTGCGCCTCAGATAGTCATGTGTAAGTATTAGTATTCATACTGTCTTCGTGGTAGCTATGATGTAAACTGTTTTGGAAAGCATCAAACACTACACAAAGTCATTAGTATTAATAAAGGTGGTATTCTTTTCTCATTCATAACACCATAGCTTCCTATGAAATCTAGGTGAAAATTACTGGGGAATGCCACATTAGCGATGGTATCTTAGTAATTCAGAGAAACTTTGTGGAGGTTCAATGATTCAGATCCAACAGGGTTAAAGGCAAGTGGTGTTGGAAAGGCTGATTCCCGAGGCTGAGATGAGAGTCTCCCTCAGGCATTGAGCTGTCAGCAGGGCAGGAATAGATATTCCAAGCCCATAGCACCTCAACAGCTCTTTAAAATGCTAACACCCTGCATGCAATTGAGTAACACATGTGTTTTCAATGTCATGCAACTTTGTGCTGTAATTTAAAAATTTTGTGTGACAAAGAGCTTGATTTAAAGATGGAATATTAAAATATTAGTCACTTCTCTTTCTTCTACTGCCTTTAGCAGATTGGACATAGTTTTTCTTATAAACTTTTTTTTTTTTTTTTTTGGAAACAGAGTCTTACTCTGTCACCCAGGCTGGAGTGCAATGGCATGATCTCAGCACACTGCAACTTCCGCCTCCCAGGTTCAAGTCATTCTCTTCCCTCTGCCTCCCAAGTAGCTGAGACTACATGCATGCACCATCATGCCCAGCTAATTTTTGTACTTTTAGTAGAGACCAGGTTTCAGCATGTTGTCCAGGCTGGTCTCAAACTCCTGACCTCAGGTGATTCGCCTGCCTCGGCCTCCCAAAGTGCTGGGATTACAGGCATGAGCCACTGTGCCTGGCCTTTCATAAACTTTTGATACCTTTTAGAAAATGTATCTCCTTTGTGACATTTAACCTTTCCAAAAAGAATTGATCAATTTCTTCTCTTTATTTTCATTGCAATTTGTATTCTTGTATTTACAGTTGATTCTCATTTACAGTAGTTATTTTCTATACAGTCACTGTGAATGCTGAATTAGCATAGCTTTTGCAGGAAAGAAAGGGTTATGGTCCTGCAAATCTCTGGCTATGTTTTTGTCAACTGACTGTTAACATAACTTTGTTTTACGTGTGTTTCTGTTTAAAAAATCTAATACTTGTTGATTCATTAACACTGTACTCATGGCCAACAGCACTGTAACTCATGCTTGACTGAAGCTTCTCTAACACACATATTTTCTCCGTAAGATGCATCACAGCCTTTTGGTACTAAGAAACACTGGCACACTTTAGCACTGTGCTTGAGGGCCATACCACACAAAGTACAAAGATTCAAAAAAAAAAAAAAAACCCACCCACATATCATTAAGCAGAACTGAAAAAGGACACATTATAAGAGCTGAAACAAGAAGACAGAGCAGGAATTTTTTTCTACCTTTGCTGGGAACGAGCACGTTGTGTGATTCAAATTTTGTTACTCCTCTGTGCATATTCATGAATGACCATAAAAGTGCCATGAGTATTGATTTTTCTAAGTACAAATAAATTTTAGCAGGTAGATGAAATCAGAAACACAGAATCCACAATATTCAGGATCAACTGTATCTCTCTACCCTAGAGCTTACTAAACGGCATTGTACTATTGATTTACATGACTATGCTCCATTCTAAGCCAAATTCCTTGAGAGCAGTGATAGGTCCTTTCATCTTGTTTTAAATTTTTTTAACTTTGGACATGTCTTTGTCTCTTGCAGACTGATTCTGTCCCTCATGCCTACAGTGACCTGATTCTTGGGTTTAGGGACAATAACAAACTCCAAGGCATATTTTTAAGGTGAAATCTCAATAGAAAATGCCACCCTAGCCAAATTAAGCTGGAAGTCACTGCTGCCACATGTTTTTACTTATCTCTGGCTAACACTTCCTTATCCCCTTTTGAAGATCTTCCAATTGCTCTGCTCTCAAAACCTCAATCCACTATCAACTCTATTCTCTTGAGATGCTTCCAACATTTTTGAGATCAAGGTCATCCAATGTATAGTCTTCCCATTTTTCTACTTTCACTTCAAAATGTCTCATTATTTTTCTCTATCTTCCCCTCTTCATCTTTTCCTTAAAAAAATCATTTTTCCACTCTTTACATTGTCCCACATTTCTCATGTCCTTGCATCCATCCCTCCCTTGTTCTTCTAGCTTTGTCTGTCTACTTCTGTCCTCATTCCTTCTCCTTGGCCTGCAATTCCCTCAAATCTCTCCTTTAAAATGTCTTTCCTTTCCTTCCTTTACCCACAGCAACTTTTGAAAAGTAGTTTGCATTCTCTCCCATCACTCTACTCCCCAGCTCTTGGCTTCTACCTCCAATCTTCACTGAAACTGGTATCTTCATAGTCACCAAACCCACTGGCCTTTTCTCAGTCCATAGCTACTTAGAATTATAACATTTGGCTCTATTGACAGTTCTCTCTCTTGAAACTCTCCCCTTTGACTTCCACACAGAACTGCAAGTTTTTCTCTTTTATCTCTAATTGTTCTTTGCCTCCTTTGGCTGTTTCCCCAAGTTACAATACCCGGTCTCATCTTATTTTACTCCATTTTGCAATAGAAGTTTTGGTGCAATTGAAAGCATGGGCTTTTGAGTGAACAGACCTGGGCTTGACTTAACTCCCCACAGTTCTAGCCACAGTGACACTGGGAATTTGTTTCTATGAATCTCAATAATACCTACTATATAAGGATGCTATAAATAATGAAATATATGTGAATAAGGTAGCATAGTGCATGCACAAATTAAGTGGCCAATAAGATAGTTCTTCCACTGACCTCTCTTCCACTTTAAGGGCATTATCCTCTCTCAGGAATCTTATCAGCTCCTGCTGCCTAGATCTGCCTGACAGGCTAAATTATCTTGGAGGGAGACTGTCCTCATGAAATAGAGATTCTTTCAGCTAGGTCAAGCTGCGGGGCATGTCACTCAGAAGTCACTCATAGACTCTCTGTGTCAAAAATGGAGGAGGAAAGCTGTAGTTCAATGTAGTTCTGACAATGAAGGTTATGAGAAACCAAATTTACATGATAAAATGAAGGAAATTGACGAGAACATAAACAGAAAATAGAGCCAGTGGTTTGCCTTAGAAGAATTTGAGAGGTAGCAGAATGAGATATGAAGTAGCTAGAACCAGGCAGTTGAGGACCTAACCTAAAAATAAGAAATTGTTTCTATTCAGCCCCTGTCCCTCTTGGCCAGAGTGGTGACTAATTTGGGGGAGAAAATGAGTATATTCAATGGTCTTGCAATGAGGCAGACTCAGCGTGGACTCCTGCATCATCTACTTAAAGTTTTGGGACTCAGGCAAGTTCTTCAGAGAGACAGCATAACAGAGGTTAAGAGCATGGGCTCAAGCTTCGGTCTGTGTGGGATAAAATCTCAGCTCAGCCACTTAACAGTGGGATGCTGGACACAGTTTCTTCACCCATAACTCAAAGACAATTAGTAGTACCTACCTCACAGAGATTTTATGAAGATTAAATAGCTTAATATCTGTAAAGGGATTAATAGGGTATCTGCCATGCCATAAGCACTGTAAAGTGGTTTGTGATATAAATACACTTAATCTTTTATGTCTCAATTTTTACATGTGTTTAGTAAGAAAAATGCAACCTCAAGTAATTGATTTGAGGATTAAATGAGATAAGGTGCATATACAACTCTTAAAATACCTGGCATAAAAGAAAAAACATCAGTGATTTCGGTTATAAATTAAGTGACCCAAACTAGGTAAAATGCATAAAATATCAAATATGATTATTTTGAAGAAACTTTTTATATATATAGTTTAGACCCCAAACTCACTCTTAAATACTAGATGCATGTTCCTATATGCATACTAAAAATGTGCACTCAGTCTTCATAGAGACAACACAAGCTCAACAAATTCAAAGCCGAATGCATCCACTCTCTCCCTAAATCTTTCCTTTTCTTCTTTTATTTTATAGCACAGATACCTTCTCTCTAGGAATCCTCAGTACGTACCCACAATTGTAGAGGTTCTGGATACTCAGCTTCAAGGGAAATATCAAAGCATTTTCCTCAACAAAAGAGCTCTCTTGCTAAAAAATGATTTGTTGCTTCTTGCCAAGAGAATGAAAATTCTCCTTTACCCTAGCTAATATTTTTAAGGACTCACTCTGAGCACTTTACATCTGTTACTTCATTTGATGCCAACAAGAACCCTATGAAATAGGTACTACAATTATTTCCATTTTATGGGTGGAAAAGCTGAGGCATGGAAAATATAAGTGCATTGCCCAAATCTTACAGCAAGAAAATAGTAGAGCTGCAATTCGAATCCAGATAGTTTAACTTCAAAGAATGAGTTATTAATTGGTCTATTATACTGCCCCAACCTTGATAAATGTAAGTAATTTTGATAGTTATTTGCTTAAAAGTCTTTAATGACTCTGTTAAACCTCCTTGGACAACGATTTAGGACCGTTCCTGATCTACTTCCAAGTTTTCTTTTTTAATTTATCTTCCTTTACTTCCTTTTGAATACTACTTTTTTTTTTTTAGACAGAGTTCCCACTCTGTTGCCCAGCCTCTAGTGCAGTGGTACGATCTTGGTTCACTGTAACCTACCTACACTTCCTGGGTTCAAGCAGTTCTCATGCCTCAGCCTCCTGAGTAGCTGGGATTAGAGGCATGCACCACCATGCCTGGATTTTTGTATTTTTGGTAGAGACGGGATTTCGCCATGTTGGTCAGGCTGTTCTCGAACTCCTGACCTCAGGCAATCCGTCCACCTCAACCTCTCAAAGTGCTGGGATTACAGGTGTGAGCCATCACACCTGGGCACTACATTTCTAATACCTTTCCTTCAATATGTTTCTACCTTCCTGCCTTCATGCATTTGTGCATACAGTCTCTTCCGCCTAGAAAGCTTACTTGTGCAATGTAGTGGATTCTAATCATATCCAATTTATGTGGACAACACATCAGAGCGCTAATTAACAGAAAGAACACAACACAACAGTTAGAGATTTATTTAGCGGCAAATGATATTAAAAGTTTTCTCTTGTAGATAGATTCTTAAAGCAGGAGGCAACACAGTATAGTCCCAGTTAATGCTATGGCACCTCCAATTTCCCAAAGTCTTTACCGGAATACTAATACTGCACATGTTGCAAGGTTCTGCCATTCTCATCATGTGGAGTAGTTGAAGGTTAGCAGTTATTGCCCTTCTATCCCTTCTGACTGTTATTGGAACCCAGGAAATACGCCTACCTGTTAAGAAATGCAAATATGCAAAGTAACCCCAATGTGAGTGTTTTCTACAAAACTGGTTAGTTGGAGGTGAACTATTGCCCATTTTTAGGTATTTTGGTTTTTTTTTTATTTTTTATTTTTTTGAGATGGAGTCTCACTCTGTTGCCCAGGCTGGAGTGCAATGGCGTGATCTCGGCTCACTGCAACCTCCGCCTCCAGGGTTCAAGTGATTCTCCTGTCTCAGCCTCGTGAATAGCTGGGATTACAGGCACTGACCACCACGCCCAGCTAATTTTTGTATTTTTAATAGAGACGGGTTTTCGTCATGTTGGCCAGGCTGGTTTCGGACTCCTGACCTCAGGTGATTCACCTGCCTCAGCCTCCCAAAGTGCTCTGAAACTTTCTATTCAGGCATCTCTTTTCACTGTTTGTTCATCTGAGTGGTGCTTGCTCTGAATTTGTTTGAAGATCAAAGAGCTCATATTCAGGTCCCAACAGCATATTTTAAAGATAGTCTTGAATCCAATTGATCTTTCACAGAACCTTCTTTCCTAGAGACTCCAAGTCATAAACTGCTCTTTCCCTCATCTGAATCCCAAAGTTGCTCTGCTTGATAATGTTTTTGTATTTCATATATGGGGAGAGTAGCCATTTCCTGAATGTTTAAGAGCAATTGGGTAATAAATATTTCGGGGAGTGACATCAGCAAAATGGTGCAGTAGGAGATTCCAGCCCTCATCCCACCATTCTTTGGGCTGAATGTTTGTGTTCTGCCCACCTCCCCCAACACCAAATTCATACACTGAAATCCTGTCCCCCAAGGTGATAGTATTAGAAAGTGGAGCCTTTAGGAAGAGATTAGATTATGAGGGCGGAGCCTCTATATTTGTATTAGAGCCCTTATAAAAGAGATTCCAGATGGATAGTTCATCTCATTTACCATGTGATGACACAACAAGAAGTAGGCAGTCTGCCATCCAGAAGGCAACTCTAACTAGGGGCTGGGCCATGCTGAGACCCTGATATCAGACTTCTAGTCTCCAAAACTGTGAGAATTAAATTTCTGTTGTTTTCAAGCCACCCAGCTTATGGTATAAACATACCTGCTTTACTGCACTTTGCTTTATTGAGCTTGGCATATATTACCTTTTCCACAAATTGAAGGTTTGTGACAACCCTGCATCGAACAAGTTTATCTGTCATTTTTCCAACAGCACATGCTCACTTCATGTCACTATGTTGTATTTTGGTAATTCTTGCAATATTTCAAACTTTTTCATTATTATTATATTTGTATGGTGATATGTGATTAGTGATCTTTGATGTTAGCATTGCAATTGATTGGGAGCAGCACAAATCATACTCATATACGATGGCAAACTTAATCGATAAATGTTGTGTGTGCACTGACTGCTCCACTGACCAGTAGTTCCCCCACTTATGTTTCTGCTCTTGAGTGTCTCTATTCCCTGAGACACAATGATACTGAAATTAGGCCAATTAATAACCCAGCATGGCCTCAAGTGTCCAAGTGAAAGGAAGAGTCACATGTCGAAATAATCAAGCTTAGTGAATAAGGCATGTCAAAAGCCAGGATAAGCCAAAAGCCCATGCCAAACAGCCTCAAGTTGTAAACACAAAGGAAAAGTTCTTGACGGAAATTCAAAGTGCACTCCAGTGAACACAAATGGTAAGAAAGCAAGACAGCCTTACTGTTGATATGCAGAAAGTTTTGGTGATCTTAATAGAAGATCAAACCAGGCAAAACATTCCCTTAAGCCAAAGGCTAATCCAGAGCAAAGTCCTAACTCTCTTCAATTCTGTGAAGACTGAAGTAACTGTAGAAGAAACATTGTAAGCTGGCAGAGGTTGGTTCATGAGATTTAAGGAAAGAAGTTATTTTCATAATAAAATTGCAATATTAAACAGCAATTGCTGATGGAGAAATTGCAGCAAGTTATCCAGAAGATCTAGCTGAGAATATTTACAAAGGTGGCTACACTAAACAACAGATATTTAATATTAACAAAACAGCCTTATATTAGAAGATGCTATCTAAGACCTTGATAGCTAGACAGGAGAAGTCGTGCCTGATTTCAAAGCTTTAATTAAAGGACAATCTGTCTCTCTTGTTAGGGGCTAATGCAGCTAGTGACTTTAAGTTGAAGCCAATGCTCATTTACCATTCTGAAAGTCCTAGGGCCAGTAAGAATTATGCCAAATCTACTCTGCATGTGCTCCATAAATAAAACAACAAAGCTTGGATTTGAGCACATCTGTTTATATCACAGTTTACTGAATATGTTAGAACCACTGTTGAGACCTACTGCTTAGGAAAAGAAAAGAGATTCTTTTCAAAATATTACTGCATATTGACAATGTACCTGATCACCCAAGAGCTCTGATGGAAATGTACAAGAAGATTAATGTTGTTTTTATACCTGCTCACACAGAATCCATTCTGCTGCCCATGGATCAAGGAGCAATTTTTACTCTCAAATATTATTTAAAAAGTACATTTGTAAGGGTATGGCTGTCATAGACGGTGATTCCTCTGATGAATCTGGGCAAAGTAAATTGAAAACTTGGAAAGGATTCACCATGGTAGCTGCCATTAAATTCATTTTATGGGAAGATGTCTAAATATCAGCATTAGCAGAAGTTTGGAAGAAGTTTATTTCAACTCTCATGGATGACTTTGAGGGGTTTAGGACTTCAACAGAAGAAGCATATGCAGATGTGACTGAAATAATAGGAGAACTAGAATTTAAAACGAAGCCTCAAGATGTGACTGAATTGCTGCAATCTCATAATAAAACTTGAAAGGATATGAAGTTGCACTTATAGTCTATAGTCATACCACCCTGAACGTGCCCAATTTCATCGAAGTTGCATTTATGAATGAACAAAGAAAGTGCTTCTTGAAATGGAATCTACTTTTGGTGAAGATGCTGTGAACATTGTTTAAATGACAACAAAAAATGTAAAATATTATATATATGTTTAGTTGGTAAAGCAGCAGCAGAGTTTGAGAGGATTGGCTCCAATTTTGGACAAAGTTCTACTGTGGATAAAATGCTATCAAACAGCATTGTATGCTACAGAGAAATCTTTTGTGGAAATAAGTCAACTAATGCGACAAACTTTATCGTTGTCTTATTTTAAGAAATTTCCAGTGTCAACCCAACCTCCAGCAATCACCACCTTGATGAGTCAGCAGCCATCAATGCAGAGGCAAGGCCCTCTAGCAGCAGAAAGATCATGACTCACTGAAGGCTCAGATGACTGTCAGCAATTTTTAGCAACACAGTATTTTTTGTTTGTTTTGAGTTTTTTTATTTTATATTTTTTTATTTTTGAAACAGGGTCTCTGTCACCCAAGCTGGAATGCAGTGGCATAATCATGGCTCACTGCAGCCTCAGCCTCCCAGACTCAGGTGATCCCCCCACCTCAGTCTCCTGAACAGCTGGGACTACAGGCATGTGCCACCACACCTGGCTAATTTTTTGTAATTTTCTTTTTCTTTGTAGAGATGGGGTTTTGCTGTGTTTTTCAGCCTGGAATCAAACTCCTAGGCCCAAGTAGTCTTCCCACCTCAGCCTTCCAAAGTGCTGGGATTACAAGCACGAGCCACAATACTTTATTGTGCCCAGTCAGTAAAGTATCTTTTAATGATGGTATGTATATTGTTATTTAGACATAATGCTATTTTGCACTTAATTTAGTGCAGTATAGTATAAACATAACTTTTATATGCACTGAAAAATCACAACCATTGTGTGACTCACCTTCTTGCAATATTCACTTTAATGCAGTGCTCTGGAATACAACCTGCAATATCTCTGAGGTATGTCTGTATTTTGTTATAGCAGCCCAAACAAACAGATATGCCACATAAACAATAACAACATTCATGGATAAAAATAGCTCTGGGAGAATTGTAAAGTAAAATCAACAAGCTAGAGCAACCCAGTCAAGCACTAAAACTGAGATTTTATATGTGCATTCCTACACATATAAAAGTGTAGGAAGTATCTTATCTGTGTTCCCTTGTCCCCTAGCTGGCACAACTCAGTAACAAAAGGAATCCCCTTGGATGTGGCTTTTCCTTATAGAGGAAAATAAAAATAGAAAACCCCCATCAGCTCTCTCTGCCAAAGACTCCCACGGTCTTCAACAACACAGATCCCAGCTAATGGAAATCACGTTTCTATACTAACCTGGATCCAGAGCAGCTATACATGCCCCTGTCTTCTGGACCTGGCACCACCACCAAACAGCCCCTGGATCCAGTGCCTCCACATGCACACCAGACCCCAGCACTGCTGGAAAACCCATGACCCAGCCCCACTGCATACATACCAGATCCAATGCTACCACACCCCCACTAGACCCAGCACTGCTACATGCCCCCAAACTAGAACCCTTACACATCCTCAGAACCAGTGCCTCAATGAACTCTTGGAACCTGCATCCCTATACATCCCTGGATCTGATGCCAGATCCAACACCACTATGCAGACCAACCAGCCAGTGCCCTTGTGCCCACCTACAGGTAAAAAATTTTTCCTATCAAAGTCAGTCCCCAAAGACTGGAACAGGTGACTGCTCCTCCAAATAAGTAGACACCCATGCAAGGATACACACAAGAAGGAAACATGACACCACCAACAAAAAACAAAAAAATTCTAGTAAACAACCCCACAAAATGGAGATCTGTGAATTGCCTGAGAAGGAATTCATAATAATTATTTTTAAAATGCTCAGTGATCTACAAGAGAACACAGATTGACAACTCAACAAAGTCAGGGAAACAATGCATAAAAAAATTAGAAGCTAAAGAAAGACAGAAATCATTAAAAAGAAAATGGAAATTATAGAGCTGAAGAATACAATAAATGAAGTCAAAAATTCATTTTGATCAATAAAATGATCTGTCTTTGAGTTTGCTGATTCTTATCAGTCATAAGAGAAAAAAGAAATGTTAAAAACAATGAAGAAAGACGATAAATTTATGGGACACCATTACACAAACTAATATATGCATTACGAATGCTCAAGATGGATAAGACAAAGAAAAAAAAAGAAAATTTATTTAAGAAATAATGACCAAAAGATTATCAAATCAGAAGAAGAAAATGGGCATCCAGATTCAAGAATCCCAAAGGACCTCAGATACATTGAACACAAAGAAGTCTATACTGACAGACATTATAATTAAATTGCCAAAAGTCAAAGTCAAAGAGAGGATTTTGAAAGAAGATAAATGTAACTTGTCTCATATAAGGGAATGTTTTTAAGACTTCCACAAAATTTCTCAGCAGAAACCTTGTAGGCCAGAAGAGGATGGAATGCTATATCCAAAATACTCAGAGAAAAAAAATTCCAACTAAGGATATTATACTTGAAAAAAATTATCCTTTAAAAATAAAGGAGAGATAAAGTCTTTCCAAGACAAACAAAAACTGAGGGAGTTTGTCATTACTTTATCTATCTTACAATATATGCTTAAGGGAGTTACTTAAATTGAGATGAAAACATGCTAAACAGCAATGCAAAAGCATATGAAAGTATAAATCTTACTGGTGACAATAAATATATAGACAAATACAGTATAACATAACATTGTAACGGTGGTGCATAAGTTACTTTGAATCCTAGTACAAAATTTAAAAGGTGAAAACCTTGTAGTATATATACGATGTAAAAAAAAAAGAAAACTCTGACTATAAGAACACAAAATGTGAGTACAGTGAGCTAAATTTTAGACTTCTTGTATGTGATTAAAGTTAAATTGTTTTTGACTTTAAATGGTTAGTTATAATTAAGATATATCATGAAAGCCTTGAGATATCCACAAAGAAAAAACCTATAATAGAAACACAAAATATAAAGAGAAAAAATCAAAGCAAATCATACAAATATTACCATATGATATAGTTTATATATTTGTCCCCATCCAAATCTCATGTTGAATTGTAATCCCCAGTGGCTGAAGATGGCACCTGGTGGGAGGTGTTTGGATCAGGGGGGTGGTTCCATTATGGCTTGGTGTTGCCTTCATGATAGTAAGTTCTCAAGAGATCTGGTTGTTTAAAAGTGTGTGGTGTTCTCTCTCTCTCTGCTTCTCTGTCTCTCTCTCACTCTCTTCTGCTTTAACCATGTGATGTGCCGGCTCCCACTTCACCTTCCGCCATGATTAGAAGCTTCCTGAAGCCTCCTCAGAAGCCAAACAGATGCCAGCACCAAGCTTCCTATAAAGATTGTAGAACCATGGGGCAATTACACCTCTTTTCTTTACAAATTACCCAGTCTTAGGTATTTAGAGCAATTCAAGCCTCGTACACCATATCACAAAGGAAGAGTACAAGGATAGAAAAAGAGGAACAAAACAACTGTGAAACAAACAAAAAAAATCAGTAAAATGGCAATAGTAAGAACTCACTTAACAATTACTTTAAAAGTAAATGCATTAAACTCATCAATCAAAAGGCATAGAGGGGCTAAATGGATAAGAAAAGATCCAGTAATATGATGTCTACAAGAGACTCACTTTAGATTGAAGGATATGCGTAGGTTGAAAGTGAAGGGATAGAAAAACATATTCCATGCAAATGGTAACCATAAGAAAGCAGGGGTGGCTATACATAGACAAAACTGTCTCTAGAGACAAAGAAGGACATTATCTGATAATAAATGAGTCAATTTAAGAGTAAGATATAACAATTAGATATGCAACCAATATCAGAGGACCTAAATAAGTAAAGCAAATATTAACAGATATAAAGGAGAAATTGACATAAATAAAATAATAGCAGGAGACTTCAAAAGCACACATTAAATAACAGATAGAACATCTAATCATAATATCAATAAAGAAATAGCTGACCTGAACAACATTATAGACCATATGGACTTAGTAGACATATATAGAACTTCCCACCCTACACTAGAAGATACACATTCTTCTCAAGTGGACTTGGAACATTCACCAGAATAGATCATGTGCTAGGTCACAAAACAAATTTTAACAAATGTAAGAAGATTGAAATTATTCCAAGTATCTTTACTGACCACCGTCAAATGAAACCAGAAATCAATAACAATCAATAACAGAAATCAATAACAGAAAACTAGAGGTGTACTCAATGTTTAGCTCCGACTTATAAGTGAGAATATTCAGTAGTTGGTTTTCTGTTTCTGCATTATTTCGCTTAGGATAATGGCCTCCAGTTGCATCCATGTTGCTGCAAAGGACATGATTTCATTCCTTTTTAAGGGTGCATAGTATTCCATGGTGTATATGTTCCACATTTTCTTTATCCAGTTGTTGGATACCTAGGTTGATTCCATGTCTTTGCTATTTTGAATAGTGCTGTAGTGAGCATACAAGTGCATGTGTCTTTTTGGTAGAATTATTTCTTTTCTTTTGGATATATACCCAGTAATGCAATTGCTGAGTCAAATGATTGCTCTGTTTATGCTCTTTGTGGAATCTCCAGACTGTGCTCCACAGTAGTTGAACTAATTTTTATTTCCACCAACTGTGAATTCTCTTTTCCCCACAGCCTTGCCAGTATCATCTGTTTTATTTCTTGCTTTTTATTTAGTAGCCATTTTGAATGTGAGATGGTATCTCATAGTGATTTTTATATGCATTTCTCTGATAATTAGTGATGATGAGCATTTTTTCATATGTTTGTTGGCTTCCTTGTATATTTTCTTTAGAGCAGTATCTGTTCAAGTTCTTTGCCCACTTTTTAAAAGGGATATTTTTTGTAATTTGTTGATTTAAGTTCCTTATAGATTCTGGATATTAGAACTTTGTCAGGTGCATAGTTTGCAAACATTTTCTTTCCTTTTACTCTGCTGGTAGTTCCTTTCCCTATGAAGAAGCTTTTTAGTTTAATTTGATCCCACATGTCAATTTTTACTTTTATTGCAATCGCTTTTGGGTAGGTCGCCAAAAATTCTTCACCAAGGCCAATGTCAATAAGAGTATTTCCTAGGTTTTCTTCAAACATTTTTATAATTTGAGGTCTTACATTTGAATCTTTAATCCTTTCTAAGTTAATTTTTGTATATGGTGAAAGGTAGGGGTACAGTTTCATTCTTCTGCATGTGGTTAGTCAGTTATCCCAGAATCATTTATTGAATAGGAAGTCCTTTCCTTATTGCATTTTTGGTTGGCTTTGTTGAAGATCAAATGGTTGTAGGTGTGTAACTTTATTTCTGGGTTCCCTGCTCTGTTCCATTGGTCTGTGTGTCTGTTCTTATACCAGTACCATGCTGTTTTGATTATTGTAGCCTTACAGCATAGTTTGAAGTCAGGTGATGTGATGCCACTGGTTTTCTTCTTTTCGATTAGGATTGTTTGGGCCCTTTGTGCTTATTTTTTGTTCCATTATACGAAAAATGACTTTGATAGTTTGATAGAAATTGTGTTTAATGTGTAAATGGCTTTGAGCAGTAATGCCATTTTAAAGATATTGATTCTTCCATGAGAATCATCCCATTACAAGGAGCTTTTCCAAACTTGTCAAGAGGCCAAGAGCCAAGGCTTGCTGGTCCCTCCCCTGAGAATGGGCCTGGGTCTTAAAGTAGCACTGTTTCCTCCCATCCATTCAGGACTATTGAGCTGCCAGGCTCTGTTTACCCATCCACTGATCTCAACTCTATCTGATGATCTTTGAGGTCAGTGGATCCAAGGGAGCTGCTCCCCGGGCTGCAGTTCCTTTACTTTCACATGCTAGACACAGCAGTCAGCTCTTTCATGGTTGATTCTTTCATATCTAATAAATATTTGAGATCCTGGAACACACCAAGAAATGTGAGATTTACCTTCTCTTCACAGAAAGTTTGGATTCTCTCTCATTAATGGCGATAGAAATGCTGTACTTGAATAAGGTGTAAGGAAGGGATCCAGTTTCAGCTTTCTACATATGGCTAGCCAGTTTTCCCAGCACCATTTATTAAACAGGGAATCCTTTCCCCATTTCTTGTTTTTGTCAGGTTTGTCAAAGATCAAATAGTTGTAGATATGCGGCATCATTTCTGAGGGCTCTGTTCTGTTCCATTGATCTATATCTCTGTTGTGGTACCAGTACCATGCTGTTTTGGTTACTGTAGCCTTGTAGTATAGTTTGAAGTCAGGTAGCGTGATGCCTCCAGCTTTGTTCTTTTGGCTTAGGATTGACTTGGCAATGCGGGCTCTTTTTTGGTTCCATATGAACTTTAAAGTCGTTTTTTCCAATTCTGTGAAGAAAGTCATTGGTAGCTTGATGGGGATGGCATTGAATCTATAAATTACTTTGGGCAGTATGGCCATTTTCACGATATTCATTCTTCCAACCCATGAGCATGGAATGTTCTTCCATTTGTTTGTATCCTCTTTTATTTCATTGAGCAGTGGTTTGTAGTTCTCCTTGAAGAGGTCCTTCACATCCCTTGTAAGTTGGATTACACCTTATACAAAAATTAATTCAAGATGGATTAAAGACTTACATGTTAGACCTAAAACCATTAAAATCCTACAAGAAAACCTAGGCAATACCATTCAGGCCATAGGCGTGGGCAAGGACTTCACGTCTAAAACACCAAAAGCAATGGCAACAAAAGCCAAAATTGACAAATGGGATCTCATTAAACTAAAGAGCTTCTGCACAGCAAAAGAAACTACCATCAGAGTGAACAGGCAACCTACAGAATGGGAGAAAATTTTTGCAACCTACTCATCTGACAAAGGGCTAATATCCAGAATCTACAATGAACTCAAACAAATTTACAAGAAAAAAACAAACAACCCCATCAAAAAGTGGGCAAAGGACATGAACAGACACTTCTCAAAAGAACACATTTATGCAGCCAGAAAACACATGAAGAAATGCTCATCATCACTGGCCATCAGAGAAATGCAAATCAAAACCACAGTGAGATACCATCTCACATCAGTTAGAATGGCCATCATTAAAAAATCAGGAAACAACAGGTGCTGGAGAGGATGTGGAGAAATAGGAACACTTTTACACTGTTGGTGGGACTGTAAACTAGTTCAACCATTGTGGAAGTCAGTGTGGCGATTCCTCAGGGATCTAGAACTAGAAATACCATTTGACCCAGCCATCCCATTACTGGGTATATACCCAAAGGAGTATAAATCATGCTGCTATAAAGACACATGCACACGTATGTTTATTGCGGCACTATTCACAATAGCAAAGACTTGGAACCAACCCAAATGTCCAACAACAATAGACTGGATTAAGAAAATGTGGCACATATACACCATGGAATACTATGCAGCCATAAAAAATGATGAGTTCGTGTCCTTTGTAGGGACATGGATGAAACTGGAAAACATCATTCTCAGTAAACTATCGCAAGGACAAAAAACCAAACACCGCATGTTCTCACTCATAGGTGGGAATTGAACAATGAGAACTCATGGACACAGGAAGGGGAACGTCACATTCCGGGTACTGTTGTGGGGTGGGGGGTGGGGGGGCGGGGACAGCATTAGGAGATATACCTAATGCTAAATGACGAGCTAATGGGTGCAGGAAATCAACATGGCACATGGATACATATGTAACAAACCTGCACATTGTGCACATGTACCCTAAAACCTAAAGTATAATAAAAAAAAAAAAAAGAAAGAAATGCTGTACTTGAGAGCCTCATATCTTCCTCAAGTTGAAACACTATCAAACAACACTTCTCAAGACAATGCTTTCTAAATATCATTTATATGTTAAACTTTGGTATGGTTTGGCTGTGTCCCCACCCAAATCTCATCTTGAATTGCAGCTCCCATAATTTCCACATGTTGTGAGAGGGACGTCATGGGAGATAATTGAATCATGGGGTTGGGGCTTTCCCATGCTATTTTCATGATAGTGAATAAGTCTCAAGGGATATGATGGTTTTAAAAATGGGAGTTTGTCTGCACAAGCTCTCTTATCTTGTCTTCTGCCATGTGAGATGTGCCTTTCACCTTCTGCCATGAAAGTGAGGCCTCCCCAGCCATGTGAAACTGTGAGCCCATTCAACCTCTTTTTTTTTTGTAAATTGCCCAGTCTTAGGTATGTCTTTATCAGCAGTGTGAAAACGAACTAATATAGTAAATGGGTACCAGTAGAGTGGGGTACTGCTGTAAAGATACCTGAAAATGTGGAAGCAACTTTGGTACTGGGTAACAGGCAGAGCTTGGAACAGTTTGGAGTGCTCAGAAGAAGACAGAAAAATGTGGAAAAGTCCCTAGAGATTTGTTGAATGGCTTTGACCAAAATGCTGATAATGATATGGACAATGAAATCCAGGCTGAGGTGGTCTCAGATGCAGATGAGAAACTTGTTGGGAACTGGAGCAAAGGTGACTCTTGTTATGTTTTAGCAAGCAGACTGGTAGCAATTTGCCCCTGCACTAGAGATTTGTGGAACTTTGAACTTGAAAGAGATGATTTAGGTTATCTGGTGGAAGAAATTTCTAAACAGCAAAGATTTCATGAGATGACTTGGGTGCTGCTAAAGAAATTCAGTTTTAAAAGGGAAACAGAGCATGAAAGTTCAGAAAATGTGCAGCTTGACCATGTGATAGAAAAGAAAATTCCATTTTCTGGGGAGAAATTCAAGTCAGCTGCAGAAATTTGCATAAGTAATCAGGAGCCAAACATTAATCACCAAGACAATGGGGAAAATGTCTCCAGGACATGTCAGAGGCCTTTGTGGCTGCCCCTCCCATGACAGACCCAGAGGCCTAGGAGGAAAAAATGGTTTTGTGGGCCAAGCCCAGGGTCCCTCTGCTGTGTGCAGTCTAGGGACTTGGTGTCCTGCATTCCAGCTGCTCCAGCTGTGACTTAAAAGTTCCAAGGTCCAGCTTGGGCCATGGCTTCAGGGGCTGTAAGCCCAAAACCTTGGCAGCTTCCACATGGTATTGAGCCTGCAGGTGCACAGAAGTCAAGAATTGAGGTTTAGGAACCTCCACCTAGATTTCAGAGGATGTGTGGAAACATTTGGATGTCCAGGCAGAAGTTTGCTGCAGGGGCAGGGTGCTCATGGAGAACCTCTGTTAGGGTAGTGCAGAAGGGAAATGTAGACCCCCCCATACAGAGTCCCCACTTGGGGGCTAGCTAGTGGAGCTGTGAGAAAAGGGCCACTGTCCTCCAGATCCCAGAATGGTAGAGCCACGGACAGTTTGCACTGTCCACCTGGAAAAGACACAGGCACTCAATGCCAGCCCATGAAAGCAGCTGGAAGGGAGACTGCACTCTGCAAAGCCACAAGTGCAGAGCTGCCTAAGACCATGGGAACCCACCTCTTGCATCAGTGTGACCTGGATGTTAGACATGGAGTCAAAGGAGATCATTTTGGAACTTTAAGATTTCACTGCCCTGCTGAATTTTGGACTTGCATGGGGCCCATAGCCCCTTTGTTTTGGCCAATTTCTCCCATTTGGAATGGGTGTATTTACCCAATGCCTGTACCCCCATTGTATCTAGGAAGTAACTAACTTGCTTTTGATTTTACAGGCTCATAAGTGGAGGGGACTTGTCACAGATGAGATGTTTGACTGTGGACTTTTGAACTAATGCTGAAATGAGCTAAGGCTTTGGAGGACTGTTGGGAAGGCAAGATTGGTTCTGAAATGTAAGGACATGAGACTTGGAGGGGCCAAGAGTGGGATGATATGGTTTGGCTGTGTTCCTGCCCAAATCTCATTTTGAGTTATAGCTCTCATAATTCCCACATGTTGTGGGAGGAAACTGATGGGAGATAATTGAATCATGGGGGCAGGGCTTTTTTGTGCTATTCTTGTGATAGTGAATAAGTCTTGAGAGATCTGATGATTTTAACAAGGGGAATTTTTTTACACAAGCTCTCTTCTCTTTTCTACTGCCATGTGAGACTTGCCTTTCCCCTTCCACCATATTTGTGAGGCCTCCCCAGCCACCTAGAACTGTGAGTCCATTAAACCTCTTTCTTTTGTAAATTGCCCAGTCTCAGGTATGTCTTTATCAGCAGTGTGAAAATGAACTAATACAATCTTATAAGTTAAAAATTTATATTTTATTCCCTATAAACTTATTGCATTATACTTTCAAAACATATGCAGTTTGTCAATAAAGACTTTTAGTACACTATAGCAAAAAAAAAGAAAAAGAAAATGGAAAATCCACAAATACATGGAAACTAAATAGCACTCCCGTAAGCAACCATTGGGTCAAAGAGGAACTCAAAAGAAAATGTTTAAAATATCTCAAGGCAAATGGAAATAAAAACAAAATACACCAAAATGTATGAAATGCAGCTAAAGTAATATTAATAGAAAACTTTATTCTGATCAGTGCCTACATTAAAAAAGAAAAAAACTAACTCAAATAAATATCTTAACTTTATATCTTGAGGAACTAGAAAAACAGGAACAAAGTCCAAAGTTAGCAGAAGCAAGGACATAATATATGTTAGAGCAGAAATAAATCAAATAGAGAATAGAAAAACAATTAAAACACTGATGCAACTAAGATTTTTTTCAAAAAGGTAGACAAAGGTGACAAGCCCTTATCTAGACAAACTAAGAAAATAGAGACAAGACTCAAATAAATAAAAATAAATTTAAAAACATAAGAAATTATTATGTACAATTATATGCCAATATATTGGATAACCTAGAAGAAATGGACAAACCCCTAAGAATGTATGATCTACAAGACTGAATGAAGAAGAAACAGAAAGTCTGAACAAACCAATAATATATAAGGAGATTAAATCAGTAATCAGAAACCTCTCACCCTCTAAAAAGCCAAAGACCAGAAGGCTTCACATGTGCATTCTACTAAATATTTAAAGAAGAATTAGTACCAATTTGTCATAAATCGTGTTTAAAAAAAAAAAAGAATAAGAAACACTTTCAAACTTATTTAATGAGGCTAGCATTATCCTGATACTAAGGCAAACAAATACATCACAAGAAAAGAAAATTATAGGCAAAATATCCCTAATAAACAAAGATGTAAAAATTCTTAGTAAAATACTAGCAAACCAAGTTCAACAGCACATTAAAATGATTACATAACATGGCCATGTGGGATTTTTCCTTGAAATGTAAGGATAGCTAAGCATACACAAATCAATCAATGTTATACAACACATTAAAAGAATGAAGACTAAGAATCACATTATCATCTCAATTGATGCAGAAAACGCTTTTGACAACATTTAATGTTCATTTGTGATAAAAAACCTCAACAAAAGAGGTATGAAAGTAATCTACATCAACATAATAAAGGCAATGTATGAAAAGCTCACAACTAACAACACAATTAATGGGAAATAACTAAAAGCTCTTTCTCTAAAATAAGCTCCAGTACAAGTCAGGGATGCTTACTGTCACCACATCTACTCAACTTAGTACCAGAAGGCCCAAGCAATTAAATTAAATTTAAAAACAAAGAGCATTCAGATCTGAAAGGAAGACGTATCATTATCTATGTTGGGAGAAAACACAATCATATATATAGGAAATTATAAAGACTCAATAACAACAACAAAAAACTATCATGGCTAATAAATATATTCAGTAAAATTACCAAATACAAAATCTTCATACAAAAATCAGTAATATTTCTCTATACAAACAATAAACTATCTAAAACAATTAAGAAAACAAATTTGTGTACAATAGCAACAGAAAGAATAAAATAGGAATAAGCTTAATCAAATAGTTGAAAGCCTTGTACATTGAAAATTATAAAACATTGATTAAGTAAATTTAAAAAGACACAGATGAATAGAAAGACACTCTGTGTTCATGGATTAGAATAACTAATATTATTAAAGTGTTCGTACTTCCCAAAGTGATCTACATATTCCATGTAATTACTATCAAAATCCCAATGGCATACAACAGATAAACAAAAAATAAAAAGCAAGAAATTAAAGCATATCACCAGAGAAAATCACCTTCACTAAAAAGAAGA
This sequence comes from Hylobates moloch, assembly GCF_009828535.3. Lineage (NCBI taxonomy): Eukaryota > Metazoa > Chordata > Mammalia > Primates > Hylobatidae > Hylobates > Hylobates moloch. Next base: position 70,450,657 of record NW_026652292.1, on the reverse strand, counting down.
TAGAAAGAAATGAAAGAAAGAAGGGAAGACCACAAAACAACAAGCAAACAAAGAAAAAAAATGGCAGAAGTAAGTCCTTACTTATCAATAATAACATTGAATGGAAATGGACTAAAGTCCCCAATCAAAAGAAATAGAGTAGATGAATGGATAAAAAAAAAAGACCTGATACTGTGTTGCCTACAAGAAACACACTTCACCTATAAAGACACACATAGATTGAAAATAAAGAAATAGAAAAAGATACTTCATTCCAATGGAAACCAAAAACAAGCAGGAGTAGCCATATTTATAGCAGACAAAATAGATTTCAAGATAGAAACTATAAGGAGAAAGAAAGAAGGTCACTACATAATTATAAAGGGGTCAATTTAGCAAGATAATGTAATGATTATTTAGTAAGGACTCACTCCTGCCCATTTTTTTGTTTGCTGGTTGTTTTGTGGTCTTCCCTTCTGTCTTTCATTTCTTTATATCTTCCTAGAAAGGAAGGAATACTTCTAAAGTTTTATTATGAGGCCAGTATTACTGTGATACCAAAACCAGGCAAAGACACATCAAAAAAAGAAAACTGCGGGCCAGTATCTCTGATTACTTTTGATGCAGAAATCCTCAACAAAATACTAGCAAACTGAATTCAACAATACATTAAGAAGATTATTCATCATCACCAAGTGGGAGTTATCCCAGGAACGCAAGGATGGTTCAACATATGCAAATCAATCAATGTGATATGCCATATCAACAAAATGAAAGACAAAAACAAAATGACCCTTTCAATTGATGCTGAAAAAGCATTAGAGAAAATTCAACCTGACTTTATGATTAAAAAAAAAACCCTGAAAAAACTGGATACAGAAAGAATGTACCTCAACATAGTAATAGCCATATATGACAGACCCATGGCTAGTATCATACTGAATGGAGAAATACTAAAAGCCTTTCCTCAAAGATCAGGAACAACAAGGATCACCATTTTCATCACTGTTATTCAACATAATACTGGAAGTCCTAGCTAGAGGAATCACACAAAAGAAATAAAGGGCATCTAAATTGGAAAGGAAGAAGTCAAATTATTCTTGTGTGCAGATGATATGATCTTATATTTGGAGAAACCTAAAGACTCCATCAAAAAACAATTAGAACTAATAAACAAGTTCAGTAAAGTTGCAGGATACAAAATCAACATGCAAAAATCAGTAGCATTTCTATATGCCAACAGTGAGCAAACTGAAAAAGAAATCAAGAAAGTAATCCCATTTACAATAAGTACAAATAAAATAAAATATCCAAAAATTAACATAACTAAAGAAATGAAAGATCTTTCCAATGAAAACTGTGCAACAGTGATGCAAAAATTCGAAGACACTAAAAAATTATATTCCATATTCATGAGTTGAATGAATCAATATTGCTAAAACATCCATGCTACTCAAAGCAATCTACAGATTTAATGCAATCCCTATCAAAATACCAATAACATTCTTCAGCAAAATAGAAAAAAACACTCCTAAAATTTATATAGCATCACAAAAGACCCAAAATAGTTGAAGCCATCATAAGAGAAAAGAACAAAACCAGAGGAATCATATTATCCAACTTTAAATTATACTACAGAGCTATATTAATTAAAATGGCATAGTACTGGCATAAAAACAAACACATAAATTATTGGAAGAGAACAGAGAATCCAGAGATAAATTCATATATCTACAGTCAACTCATTTTTAACAAAAGTGCCAAGAATATATATTGAGGAAAGGACAGTCTCTTCAATAAATGGTGCTGGGAAAACTGGATATTCATATGCAAAAAAAAATGTAGAACCCTATAGCTCACCATATACAAAAATCAAATTAAAGTGGATTGAAGACTTGAGTCTGAGACCTCAATCTATGGAACTACTGCAAGAAAACATTGGGGAAACACTCCAGGACATTGGACTACAAAAAGATGTCTTTTTTCTTTCTTTTTTTTTTTTTTTTGAGACGGAGTTTCACTCTGTCGCCCAGGCTGGAGGGCAGTGGCGCGATCTCGGCTCACTGCAAGCTCTGCCTCCCAGGTTCACGCCATTCTCCTGTGTCAGCCTCCCTAGTAGCTGGGACTACAGGCGCCCACCACCACGTCCGGCTAATTTTCTTTTTATTTTTAGTAGACATGGGGTTTCACTGTGTTAGCCAGGATGGTCTCAATCTCCTAACCTTGTGATCCACCCGCCTTGGCCTCCCAAAGTGCTGGGATTACAGGCGTGAGCCACTGAGCCCGGCCTGGAAAAAGATTTCTTAAGAAACATCCCACAAGGACAGGCAACCAAAGCAAAGCAGACAAATAGGATCACATCAAATTAAAAAGCTCCTGTACAGTAAAGGAAACAACAAACTGAAGAGACAACCCACAGAATGGGTGAAAATACTTGCAAACTACCCATCTCACAAGGGATTCATAAGCAGAACATACAAGGAGCTCAAACAACTCTACAGGAAAAATATCTAACAATCCAGTTAAAAATAGGCATAAGATCTGAATAAACATTTCTCAAAAGAAGACATACAATTAGCAAATAGGTATATAAAAAGTGCTCAACATAATTGATCATCAGAAAAATGCAAATCAAAACTACAATGAGATATCACCTCACTCCAGTTAAAATGGCTTTTATCCAAATGTCAGGCAATAACAAATGCTGGCGAGAAATGTGGAGAAAAAAGAACCCTCATACAGTGTTGGTGGGAATGTAAATTAATACAAGCACTATGGAGAACAGTTTGAAGGTTCCTTAAAAAACTAAAACTAGAGTTATCATACGATCCAGCAATCCCACTACTAGATACATATCCAAAAGAAAGGAAATCAGTATCTTTAAGTAATATCTTCAGTCCCATGTTTATTTGCAGCACTATTCACAATAGCCAATATTTGGAAGCAACCTGTGTCCATCAACAGAAGAATGGATTTATTAAAGTTGTACTTATACACAATGGAGTACTATTCAGCCATTAAAATGAATGAGATCCTGTCACTGGAGGGCATATGTTTAGTAAAATAAGCCAGGCACAGAAAGACAAACTTCACATTTTCTTACTTATTTGCGGAGCTAAAGATTAAAATAATTAAATTCATGAAGATAGGGAGTAGAAAGAGAGTTGCCAGAGGCTGAGAAGCGTAGCATGGAAAGTGGGGAGGAAATGAGGACGGTTAATGGTTCCAAAAAAGTAGTTAGAATGAACAAGACCTAGTATTTGCTAGCACAACCGGGTCACTATAGTCAAAAATAATTTAATTGTACACTTAAAAATAACTACAGAGTATAACTGGATTGTTGATAATACAAAGGATAAATGCTTGAGGTGATGTATACCCCATTTCCCATGATGTGATTATTATGGATTGCATGCCAGTATCAAAATATCTCATGTAACCCGTAAATATATACGTCTACTATGTACCCACAAAAACAAAAACAATATGCCAATGGCACTCTTTATAGAAAAAAAAAATCCTAAAATTCATATGAAACCACAAAAGACCCCAATAACCAAAGTAATCGGAGCAAAAAGATCACAGCTGGAGGCATCACTCTACCTGACTTCAAAACATACACGGCAAAGCTACAGTAATCAAAACAATATGCTACTGGCATAAAAACAGACTTATGGCCCAATGGAACAGAATGGAGAACTCAGAAATACATCCATCCATGCATCTGTAGCCAACTGATCTTTGATAAGACACAATGAAGAAAGAATGGTCTCTTCAATAAATGTTGTTTGGAAAACTGGAGGTCCATATGCAGAAGAATACAATTGGACTCATCCCATACCATATACAAAAATAAACTAAAAATGGATTAAAGACTTAAACCTAAGACATGACACCATAAAACAGCTGCAAGAAAACATAGACAAAATCCTCTTGGCATTGATCTGGACAATAATATTTTTTATATGATATCAAAAGCAAAGATGACAAATGCAAAAATGGACAGGTAGGATTTCATCAAACCACACCGAGCTCTGCACAGCAAAAGAAACAATTAAAAGATTAAAAAGGTAACCTGCAGAATGGGGGTAAATATTTTCAAACTAGATATCTGATAAAGAGTAAGTATCCAAAATATGCAAGTAGCTCATTGTATTAGTCTGTTTTCATGCTGCTGATGAATACATACCCAAGACTGGGAAGGAAAAGAGGTTTAATTGGACTTACACTTCCACATGGCTGGGGAGGCCTCAGAATCATGGCAGGAGGTGAAAGGCATTTCTTACATGGTGTTGGCAAGAGAAAATGAGGAAGACGCAAAAATGGAAACCCCTGATAAACCCATCAGATTTCATGAGACTTATTCACTATCACGAGAATAGCATGGAAAAGACCTACCCCATGATTCAATTACCTCCCCCTGGGTCCCTCCCACAACACATGGAATTCTGGGAGATACAATTCAAGTTGAGATTTGGGTGGGGACACAGCCAAACCATATCACTCATATAACTCAATAACAAAAAAACAAATAACTCAATTAAAAAGACAGGCAAAGAGAGACTTCCAGTTTATGTTTTCACATGGAAGGAACTTGAAAATTACCACTCTAGTATAACAAGAAGTAAAAAAGCTCAGCAGGCTGAAAAAATTAACAACTCTTATTTAGTCTACAAGAGAGGTGAGAACACACGGCAAACCACTGCCCCCAAAATTGAAGAGACGGACGGGTGAATACAGAGAGTCACAGTTTACTAGAGAAAAGAATCAGGAGTGGTTCCCACCTAAGGAGCTGGAGTAATAAAACCTTACCTGAAATTGATGAATTGCTAGAGAAGCACAGTGTGGACCAATCTGAGAGTTTAAAACTCTGGAGGCAGCTGGGGGTGGTCAGTCATATGGGGATCCCCACAATTTTGTGAGTTTTATCTCCAGGAACTAAACTAGGTTCTCACAGTAAATATCAGAGAAAATCTCCTCTTGCTTCTGCCAGAGGAAGAAAAAGAACCCTTTTGAAGTACACCACAGCACTCTATTCTTTTTAGCAAGGTCGGCCCTCAAGAGAAATTATTTAACAAAACCCTAACCTACTGGGGTTTTATCAGTGCCTAGCTCATGTGGCAAAAGGGAAATACCTGATTCTAGCCAGTTTTAGTCATTCTGTCCCACTTAAGGGAACCAGAGAGAGAAACTGAGGAGCGCTAGTAAAGCTTAGAGTACAAAAGTTAAAAGACTGAGACCTGATAATAGAACTATGAAACACTTTCCTCACCTCAGCACTTTACTACCACATTCCTAAAGGCATAGTGCCCAGTACATGATGTCTAACTATCAAAAAAAAATGTGCAAGGCTTACTAAAAGGCAAAAAAAGGCAATTTGAAGAGACAAGCATTAGAACAAGACATGACAGAAATGTCTGAATTATCATACTGGAAATTTAAAACAATAGTGGTTAGTATGCCAAGGAAATGTAAGCAGATGAGAAATGTAAGCAGAAAGATGGAAATCCTAAGACAGAACTAAAAAGAAATGCTAGAGATAAAAAAAAAAAAACACTGTAGTAGAAATGAAGAACAGCCTTGATTGTCTTATTAGTAGACTGAACATGGCTGAGGGAAGAATCTCTGAGCTTTAGATTTATCAATAGAAAACTTCAAAAATAAAAGCAACGAGAAACTTAAAAAATAGAAAAGCATGTCAAAGGGCTGTGAGACTACTATAAAAGTTGTAACATACATTTAACAGAAATACTAAAAGGAGAAGAAAGAGAGGAACAGAAAAATATTAAAAACAATAATGAGTGAAAATTTCCTAATATTTATGTCAGACACCAAACCACAGACCCTGAAGTTCACAGAACACCAAGCAAGATAAATGTAAAAACAAAAACAAAAACAAAAATTTAAGCCCTGCACCAAGGCAAATCATTTATATTCAAAACAAAAAATCAAAGATAATAACAAAATTTCTGAAAGAAACTAGAGCAAAAAACAGACTTGTTTGTAAAGGAACAAAGATAAGAATTGCATCCAATCTCTCCTCAGACACCGTACAAGTAAAAAAAAAGAGTAAAGAAAAAATATTTAAAGTGTTAACAGAGAAAAAATACCCTACTAATCTATAATTCTGTACTGCAAACTTATCTGTCAAAAGTGAATGAGAAATACTTTCTCAGAGAAAACTTAAAAGAATTTATTGCCAGTAGCCCTGCCTTGCAAGAAATGTTAAAAGAAGTATTTTTTTAAGAGGGGAGGATATTAATATATGTAGGAAACTCAGATCTTCATAAGGAAAGGAAGAACATAAAAGAAGGAATAAGTGAAGGTAAAATAGAATGTTTATTTTTCTTATTCTTAATCTAACAGATAAGAGTTTATTGAAAATAATAACAACAATGTTTATATTTTTTATATATGCTTATATATAAGTGAAATAAATGATAGTATTAATAAAGGGATGGTAGGAAGAAATTAGAATAATTTTGTTATTATAAGCTACTTACACTACCTGTGAAGTGGTATAGTTTTATATGAAATCAGATTTGAATTAGTTATAAATATATATTGCAAACTCTAGAGCAACCACTAAAAAAAATAAAAACACAAAAGTAAAACTAACAGGTTTATAAAGTAGAGAAAACGGAATTATACAAAATGCTCAATTAAAATTATAAAAAGCAGAAAAAGAATGGAAGATGAAAATAGTTACAAAGAACAAGAATAGCAAATTAAAAAGTAACAAATATGATAGATATTAACCCAACTATAACAATAATCACTTTGAATGTCAGTGGTCTAAATGTCAATAATTTAAATACAACAATTAAAAGTAGTTATTGTCGGAGTGGATCAAAAAACAAGACCTGACTATATGTTGTCTGTTCGAAACCCATTTTAAATATAAAGACACAAATACATTAAAAGTAAATGGGTGGCAAAAATATACCATGCTAACATTAATCATAATAAAGCAGAAGTAGCTACATAAATTTCAGACAGAGCAGACTTCAATAACAAAAACAGAAAAATCTCAAAATACATAGATTAAGCAACAAACTTTTTTTAGATGGAGTTTCGCTGCCCAGGCTGGAGTGCAGTGACGTGACCTCGGCTCATGGCAAACTCTGCTTCCCGGATTCAAGCAATTCTCCTGCCTCAGCCTCCGAAGTAGCTGGGATTACAGGCATGTGCCACTATGCCCGGCTAATTTTGTATTTTTAGTAGAGATGGGGTTTCTCCATGTTGGTCAGGCTTGTCTCTAACTCCTGACCTCAGGTGATTCTCCTGCCTAGGCTTCCCAAAGTGCTGGATTACAGGCGTGAGCCACTGTGCCCGGCCAACAACACACTTTTAAATAACGTGAATCAAAGAAGAAATCTCAAGAGAAATTTAAAACTATTTTAAACTAAATCAAAATAAAAATAGAGCTTATCAAAATTTGTGGGATGGAGCAAAAGCAGTGCTTAGAGGAAAAATATATAGTATTGAATGTATATGTTAGGAAAGAATATAAAATCAATAATCTAGGCTTCCATTTTAGCAAACTAGAAAAAAACAAATTAAATCCAAAGTGAGCAGAAGAAAATAAATAAATAAATAAATAAATAAATAAATAAATAAATAAATAAATAAATAAAAGTTAAAACAGAAATCAATGACATTGGAAACCAGGAATCCATAGAAAAAAAATCAATGAAACCAAAAGCTGATTCCTTGAAAAGATCAATAATATGTATAAACCTTAACCAGGCTAATTAAGAAAAAAAAGAGAAAGGCCACAAATCACTAATATCAGAGGGGACATCACTACAGCTCCCAGGAACATTATAAGAATAATAAGGTCAGGAACAGTGGCTCACGCCTGTAATCCCAGCACTTTGGGAGGCCGAGGCGGGCAGATCACAAGGTCAGGAGATCAAGACCATCCTGGTTAACACGGTGAAACCCTGTCTCTACTAAAAATACGAAAAATTAGCTGGGCGTGGTGGCGGGCACCTGTAGTCCCAGCTACTTGGAGGCTGAGGCAGGAGAATGGCGTGAACCAGGGAGGCAGAGCTTGCAGTGAGCTGAGATCGCACCACTGCACTCCAGCCTGGGCAACAGAGCCAGGCTCTGTCTAAAAAAAAAAAAAAATTTGTTGTTTAATCTATGTATTTTGAGATTTTTCTGTTTTTGTTATTGATTTATACTGTAGTTCCACTGTGGCCTGAAAGCAGATATTGTATGATTTCTATACTTTTAAATTTGTTTAGGTGAGTCTTATGGTACAGAATATGGTTTATCTTGGTGAATGTTCCATGTGAGCTTGAGAAGAATATGTATTAGGTAAGTGCAAAAGTAACTGTTGCTTTTGCATTGTTAGAATTTGCCATTTGATATTAGAATACATTCCTAAATAAATGTGGTTATATTATACATCATTTTAATGGGCATTTTTCGCTAGATGAAATGGATCAATGTCTTGAAAGACACAATTTGTCAAAACTCACACAAAAATAGACAATCTTAATAGACCAATATCTATTAAAGATACTGAATCAATAATTATTAACCTTCTAAAACAGAAAGCACTAAACCCAGGTGAGTTCATTGGTGAATTTGACCACAAATTTAAAGAAGACATTATACCAATTCTCTACAATTCTCTCAGAAGAGAAAAGACATTATGCCAATTCTCCTAACTAATTCTATGAGACCAGTAATAAATATCTTAATATCAAAACCAGATAATGACATTACAAGGAAAGAAAACTGTAGACCAATATCTCTCATGAATATAGATGTAAAAATCCTCAACGAAGTATTAACAGAGAATCCAACAAGACAGAAATAGAATTAGACACCACAACCAAGTGGAATTTATCCCAAATATGCAAGGCTCATTTAATTTTCCAAAATCAATTAATATATCACATCACATCGACAGGCTAAAAAAGAAAATCACATGATTATACCAGATTCAGAAAAAAACATTTGACAAAATAAAACCTTCATTTATAATAAAACACTCAGTAAACTAGGACTACACAGAAACTCCTTCAACTTTATAAAGAATATCAACAAAAACCTACAACTAACATCATACTTGATAATGAGAAACTAGAAGCTTCCCATTAAGATCAAGAACAAGGCAAGGGTTTCTTCTCTCACCATTCTTTTTCAACTCATACTGGAGTGATGCAATATTAGCTAATGCAATAATACAAGAAAAGGGAAAAAGGTATATAGATAGGAATTTTAAGAATCATTTTTATTCACCGTTGATATGATTGTTTATGTAGAAAATCTGAAAGAATCAACAATAACGACAACAACAAAATCCCCTAGAACTAACAAGTGACTGTGGCAAGATTGCAAGATACAGGTTAGTATATAAAAGTCAACTGCTTTTTTATAAACCAGTAACAAACAAGTGGAATTTGAAATTTAAAAGACAATACAATTTACACAAGAGCCTCCAAAAATGCAATTCTTAGGTATAAACATAACAAAATGCATATAAGATCTCTATGAGAAAAACTACAAAACTCAGATGAAAGAAATCAAATATGAACTAAATAAATGGAGACATCAGTTCTTCCCTACTTTATCAATTCAATGTAATCCTAAGCAAAATCCCAGCAAGATATTTTGTGGATATTGGCCATCTGATTTTAAATTTTATATGGTGAGGCAAAAGGCCCAAAATAGCCAAATCAATAATGAAAGAGAACAACAAAGTTGGAGGACTGACACTAGCCAATTTCAAAGCATACTGTAAAGCAGCAGCAATCACAACAGCATTGACAAAAGACTAGACAACTACATCAATGGACCAGAATAGAGAGCACAGAAATAGACCCACATAAACATAATAAACTGATCTTTGACAAAGAAGCAAAGGCAATTCAATGGAGTTGAATTGTCTTCTCAACAAACTGTTGGGGGAGCCAGGGAACAAATGGATACCTACATGCAAAAAAATAAACCTATAGCCACAGGCCTTACACCCCACACAAAAACTCAAAATGTATCACAGGTCTAAATGTAAAATGCAAAACTATAGAACACCCAGAAAGTAACATAGAAGAAAACCTAGATGACCTTGTGTCTGGCAATGACTTTTTAGATACAATAAAAAAGGCATGATCTAAGAAAGAAATAATTGATAAGTGAAATTTCATTAAAATTAAAATCTTCTGCTCTGTGAATGTCAAGAGAAAGAATATAAGCCACAGACTGGGAGAAAATATTTGCAGAAGGCATATCTAATAAAGAACTGTTATCTAAAATATACAAAGAATTATTAAAAAACAAAGATAAAACAACCTGACTAAAAATTGGACCAAAGACCTTAATATATGCCTCACTGAAGAAAATATACAGATGACAAGTAAGAATATGAAAAGATGCTCTATATCATATATCACCAGGGAAACGCAAGTTAAAACAATCATGAGATACTACTACACACCTACTAGAACGGCCAAACTCCAGAACACTGACAATATCAAATACTGACAATATCAAATGCTGATAAGGATGTAGAGCAACAAGAACCCTCATTCACTGCTAGTGGGAATACAAAATGATACAGCCACTTTGGAAGAGAGTTTGGTAGGTTTTTGCAAAATGAAACATGCTTTCATCATATAATCCTGCAATCATACTCTTTGGTATCTCCCAAAGGAGTTGAAGACCCATGTCCACGTAAGAACCTACACGTGGATGTTTATAAAATCTTCATTTATAATTGCTAAAACTTAGAAGCAATTGAGATGTCCTTCAGTAGGTGAATGAATAAATAAATTGTAGTACATCCCGACAATGAAATATTCTTCAGCACCAAAAAGAAATAAGCTATAAAAGCATGAAAAGCATGGAAGGATGTTCAAGGCATGTTACTAAGTGAAAGTAACCAATCTGAAAAAGGCTCCACACTATATGATTCCAACTATATGATATTCTGGAAAAGGCAAAACTTTGGAGACAGTAAAAAGTTCAGTGGTTGCCAGGGATTGAGGGGTGCAGAAGGAATAAATAGGTAGAGCTTAGATCACTTTTAGGGCAGTGGAAATACTTAGTATGATAGTATAATAATGAATCTATGTCATTATACATTTGTCCAAATTCATAAAATGTACAACACCAAGAGTGACCCCTAATGTAAGCTGTAGATTTGGAGTGATGGTGATGTGTCAATATAGGTTAATCAACTCTAGCAAATGTACCACTCTGTTGTGGTATGTTGATAATCAGGGAGACTATGCAAGAGGCAGGGAGTATATGGGAAATCTCGGTACCTTCCTCTCAACTTTGTTGTGAACCTAAAACTGCTCTAGAAAATTGTCTTTAAAAAGGGGGAAATACCTAAATAGATAGTTCTCAAAATAAGACATACTAATGGAACCCCATGTACTCTGCTTGTGAGAATGTAAATTGGTACAGACATTCAGCAAAGCGAAATGGAAGACTCTCAAAAAATTTAAAATAGAACGACCTTGTGATCCGGCAATCCCACTTCTAGGTATACAGCCAAATGATATAAAATCAATATTGCAGAGACATCTGTTCTGCCATGTTCATTGCACCATTATCCACAACAGCCAAGATAAAATAACAACCTGAATGCCCATCAATGGATGAATGTGGAGTGTGTGTGTGTGTGTGTGTATCTAATGTATATGTCTGACAATGTCAACATGACTGTAGTTAATACTGTATTGTATTCTTGAAATTTACTAAAAGGGTAGATCTTAAGTGCTCTTGCCACCAAAAATAAAAGAAAGAAAATAGTAAATAAATGAGGTGATGGATATGTTAATTTGCTTGATTGAGGAAATTATTTCACAATGTGTATATATATATATTTCTTATACATATATCAAAAATTATGCATATCATAAAAGGTTATATACTTTTAAAAAGAAATATTTCAAATACATTATCTCATGTGAGCCTCACACAAACCCTGAGAGTGTGGAAATTACACCTTCATTTCACAAACAAGGAATCAGAGGCTTGAGGAAAACAACAAAAATAACAATAAGTAAAACAAAATGCTCAAGTCCTCATTAAATGGCAGAGCTAAGATTTTACTCATTACACTAAACAACAATATTTAAGTGACTATTAGGTCCTGGGCACAGTTCTAGAATACTGAGAATATAATGGGAACAAAGTCAGGCCAGCTCTTTGCTCTCTTGAAGGAGAGAGATATTAACCAAAGAATCACAAAATTCAGTGTCGGGTTATAAACTATGATAAGTGAAGAAGCAGGGAGCGGTACTATGAAATGTACAACTCCTCCACCTCACCTAGCCTGGAAGGTCAGAAAAGGCTCATTCCCCAAGGATGAGTTGCTTCTGCTGCAATCTGAACAATCAGCTGGGGCTAACCAGGAAAAGAAAATAGGGGTTGGAAGTAAAAATAGAAGTGGACAGTTTTGAGAGATATTTAGGAGGCAACATCATATAATTTTATGGTGAGTGAATATAGGAAAGGGAGCTGTGGAGGATGACCCTAGATTTCCGGCTGATCTAATTAGACTGCTGTCATTCATTAAGAGGAAGACAGTGGGAGTGGCTTAGCTTGGAAGGCAGAAAGAAATCATGAGTTTGGCTTTGGATACAGGGATTGTAAGATGCTTTTGAATCACTAATGGAGAAGTTGAGTGGGGAATTACAAAGGAGGCCTTGACTGATATAAATTTGTAAGTCATCAACATACAGATGATGAAATTGAAGCCACGAGGCAGTTGCTTAAGAAGACAGCAAGAAGCAAGAAAATGATCTATGATGAAGTTTAATGAGCTCCAATTTGTCATGAACAGGAAAAGGAGAATAAGCCTGCAAAGAAGATTGAAAGCAAGAAGTGTTTTCTATTATTAAAAACAGAGAAAGAGATTATTCAAGAATATAGAATTCTTCTAATTTCAAGCAAAGTTATAGTTGAAAAATATCCATTAATTTAGTAGTTTAGACACTATCAGTAAGACCTTTCTGGTGGATAATGATGGTCCAAGGCAGATTAAAGAGTCTTACCAGGAAATGGAAATGGTGATCATGGATTTTTGATCAGTGCGCCTGAGAAGAAAAGATAGCAACAGGCTGTAGCTGGAGAGGATATCCTAATGGCCATAATCCTGATCACTTCACCATTTCACCTCCCCTTCTAAAGCAATGAAGCTAATATTTATTGGTTGTCTTTTCTTCCTCTTCCAGCTCATCCATTCATTCATTCATTTGTGGTCTTTAAGTAACCAACACATTAGATATAAACCATAGCCTGACATGTAGTAGAGCCTTAATTATGGACAGATGGAAGGAAAAAAAGAGAAAAGAAAGAAAAAGAAGAAAAAAAGAAGGAAGGAAGGTAGGAAGGAAGGAAGGAAGGAAGGGAGGGAGGGAGGGGGGGGGGGGGGGGGGGGGAGGGGGGAAGGGGAGGGGAGGGGAGGGAGGGAGGGAAGGAAGGGAAGGAAGAAGAGATATAAGAGCTATGTACATGAATCTCTGTTCTGAAGGATAGGGAAAAATTTAGATAGTCAAATGCAAAAAGAAACATCTAGTCAACTAACTGCAAAATAATGTCTAATTTGCACTTTCTTCACTGTAGTTTTCTCTCCCTAGTGAGAAAAAATATATACGTTTTGGGGAAAAAGCAAATTAGTTTTTATGAATAACTTTTTATGGCAGTAGAGTATACAGTGAGTCCTGCAAAACCAATTTAAGGGGAACCAGCATGTTAAAAAAATTACTTATGACAGTAAGAAAGAATTTTTGTATTGAAGTCAAATTCTTGTAAAAGAGCTAAGTGTCTAGGAACATGGCAATTGATGTCTGTTACCAAGATACAGCGCTGTCATTAGGGGCCTGGGGGGCTTGATTTCTGTACTTAATGACTCTTCTCTGCTCCCTGAGGTGTTCCCCCTGTGCATTTGTTTCCAGATCCCATTTTAGTAACAGATCATTGTCTGTGTATGGGGAAAGTTAACTAACTCTGAAAGAGCTTGCTTGAATGTGCTTCCCTGGTATTGAAAACTTGCATCCTTTATTTCGTTGTTTTGAAAAATATGCATCTTTGCACACAAACAAGAGCATAAAGTAGCCAAATTTTATACTTTTGGCTCTGTAACTCTGAGCCCAATCATCTATGCAGAGTTCCCAAAATCTCCTGACATTACTGTTGATTTAACTAAAATCATTGTATTCGTCCATTCTCGCATTACTCTAAAGAAAGACCTGAGGTTTAATTGGCTCACAGTTCTGAAGGCTGTACATGAAACATAGTGACTTCTTCTGGGGAGGCCTCAGGAAATTTACAATCATAGTGGAATATGAAGGGGGAGCTAGTACTTTTATATGGTCCAAGCAAGAGAAAGAGGTAGGGGAGGTGCCACACACTTTTAAATGACCAGATCTCATGACAACTCTATGATGAGAACAACACTAGGAAGATGGTACTAAACCATTAGAAACTGCCCCCATGATTCAATTACCTCCCACTATGCCTCACCTCCAGGGGATTACATATGGACATGAGATTTGGGTGGGGACATAGATTCAAACCATATCAATCATAAATTATATTCCTTTTGTTTTAACAACACTTATTTACATCAGGAAAAATTGTTCCGTAGGCACAGCTGTATTCACTGTTTGGCTAGATGATTTGGAGAAGATTAAAATAATCTTAGGACATTTCACTGTCTAAGTTCTGGAGAAGAAAAATAAGACAGAATTATTGTACCGTGAATTTATAAGAACTAGTGTTTTCAGGCCATACTCCCTTCAGGAGACTGATCTTGTAAGTTTTCAATATATACCTGGTGATTTATTGATTTCCTGAGGAAAATACAATGCAAATTATCTATCCAGTGCATTTCTCTGAGGCCTCCAAAGATCTAGGTTGATTTGATTCATACTCTAGGAGAAATGAATTGGAGACAGCAAGCACTCTACTGGAATAAACAACCCTTCCCCTCAGCCTTACTGAAAACCCTACCACCTACTTGACTGCCCATTCTTTCCAGATTAGATATGGTCAAATAAGTGTGTAAGTTTGAGTCAAATATTATTAGCTATGAGCTCTTGCATGTAATTTTAAAACAAAACTTTAACTTTTTAATAATAATTATCCCTAACATACTCATGTTGTGGACATTCTACAGAAACAGGAGGGCCCCCGCCTACCCAACACATGTTCCATATGTCAAGACTGATGATGCCACACATACACCAAGAGTACAAAAAGGTTAAATGCTTACACAATAAGGCTTTCTGCAAAGAGCAGAGCAAACATCCCAAGCTGGTCTGAAAATGGTTAGAGAGCAAGGAAAGGAAACTGGCTTGAGGCTTTTATTGTGGCTAAGGGGTAGGGCCAGATAAGAGTTTCAGAGGCTCAAGTATATTGAATCTCCCATTAACTCTAAATGACAGACCACCCAGGCTTTCTTATCGGCTTGCTCAGATGGGGGGCAAAAGGGGAAATAAAAGAGAGGGATGAAGCTTACTTAAAAGCTGTCATCAGTCAAATATTAAAAATGGATTTCAACTTTCTATTGCGCTGTGGTAAGTCTTATGCCAAGGACTTCACATGTAGTCTCTCCTCAACCCTCTGAAGCTGCTAATTAGCCCCATTTCACAGTTGAGAAAGTTGATGCCCAGAGAGGGAGAGAGACTTCGCAAAGTCAAACAGCTAGTTAGTCCAGAGCCAGGACTCTGACCTATGTCTGTCTAATGACAAAGCATGTGCTTTGATGTGATTTTAACCGTACAGCCAGGACAGTCTAATCCAGCCTAACAACCAGTGGGCTCATAAAATTCACAGTGAGGCACCTTCTGCTTAGATAATTTATGTCTTTATTAGTATACACAGCTGTAGCAATCATGGTTTCCAGTTACAAGCATGGCAGAGTAGGGTCCAGAGCTTGGACAGAGTGGTCACATAGCAAAGCAGAAAGATGTCAGACACTGGAACCAGAGAGATCTTGGAATGAACCCTACTTTCCTGATTTGAGGGAGTTCAGGAAAGTTATTTACCCTCTTTGTCTTAATGTCCTAATAATCACTACTTTGAAAGGTCTTCATAAGCATTTCGGGAAAATGGATGTCAAGTACCTAGTACATAATAGATGCTCACTGATGTAATTATCATTATTTTTATTTCTATGTTCCTAAAATGGGTTAATTTTAATGTAGCTTGCTAATTAACATATAAAGCAATTTCAGAACCTAGAAGCTTCTGTTGTCCTTTTCCTCCAGCCTTTGTTGAACATGAGACTTGAGAGCAAACAGATGCTTGTGTATCTACATATCCAATTTAGCATTTCCTATTTCCAGATTAACGTCTTCTGGCCAAATGCTAGAAAATTGGCACGAAGTAGGCACAAAAAGCCACAGATAAGCCTTTTAAGAGCTTAATGTGAGTGTGATTTATGTTCCTGATGGGAAGGGAACCCTGAAAATGGTCTTTTCTAATCTAATCTAATCCTAATCTGTCCTAATCCAGTTATGGAAGAAAATCAGGAATGATCTTTCCCTCCAAGTGATTTCTTCTCCTTCCCATTTGATAACAACTCTGTGGGGCACATTTTGTGAACTGCTTCGATCTAATTTAAAAAGATAACTTTGCATTTTATAATTTTACGCAAAATGCAGTCAGATAGAAGTCCCAGGAAGAACTTAATGTCAATGTCCAGAAACGAAGCTGGCTACTTTTCAGAGTGGCACATACTCCAAAGCGTGCTTCCACTTTGACAGCTTCATTTCCACTTCCTTATAGCCTTTCTGTTTATGTATTTACAACACGCACCAATTTAGTTGGGTTTCCTGAGATAAAACTGAAAGATAGGGAGGACAAATTACTCAGAGAGCCCCTCTGATGGGATGACAGATCTCAGACAGCCTGGGTGTGAAGCCAAATTCATTACTCACTAGTCATGGGACCATGGGTGAGTTCTCACTCTTCTCTCAATCTCTGTATTCAGATCTGTAAAATGGGAATGGTATTCTCTCATGCCTATGGACACTGTGAAGATTAAGAGGGATACAGAGAAAATGGTGCCTAGCCAGTTGCCTGGCACATAATAGATGTTCTCTTTCAATTGCAAGTGACAGAAATCTGATAATCATGTTAATAAAAGGTTGAGTTGATTGTGTTTGGCTCTCATAATCAGGCATCAGTTTAAGGATGGGTTCTCTGGATGGCTTCAAGCCAGGCTTGGCTGATAAAATCAGTGCTCAAGGGAGGTGGCCAAGGCTATGCCTTGTCTCCATCCCCCAGCTCCACTTGCTCTACTTGGCTCCATTCCCAGATGAATTATCTTCATATGGCCAATAAGATGGCTACAAAGAGCCTTGGACTCACAGCCTCCCAAATTACTAATGCTAGAGAGAGGAGGACTTCTCTTTTCTAACTTCCACATATGAATCCCAGTGAAGATTCTGATTGGCCCTGCTTCATTCATGTAATCCATCTCTAAACCAATCACTGTGGCCAGGGTAATATGGCACTCTGACTGGCCAGCATAAAGCAGATTAGCATCGCTGAGCAGAAGGCAGGATACCCAGGCCATGTAGTAGGAAAGAGTGATCTCCAAAAAGAAGGGGCACTGTTACCTGAAAGGGGGATGGATGCACATAAGACACACTCTATAAAGGACACACTCTATAAAGTCAGCCCGTTCCTCAATAGGGTCAATGAGGCCGCTAATTAATTTAGTTGTGTCTCCACAATTCCTGCTCCCTAGACACTTGAAACGCCAACTGCATAGTGACTTATAGCAAAATGCATGCAACATGAGCCACATTCTCACAGCCTAAACACTACACCTAATATAAGATTTGCTGGTAGATGGTCTTGCAATTTTCTAAGCAGCAAAACACAATTTCTTCAGTGAATTGGATAAATAGAAGAGCAGGTTGCATTTAGACAGGGGAATAATAGAGAGTGTTGAGTTTTTTTTCTCTCAATATTTGAAAAGTAGTGACAGGTAATAGTCTTGGTCCAAAATCTTATGGAAATTCACATAACAGTCCTCTTCCTCTCATAAGCTACTTCCTTCCTGACAGGCTTAAGTGGATGAGTGATTGCAGTCCTGCTGTCTTCTTGAAGGTCTTAGTGAAAACTGTCTTGGAACCAATACTATGATCTTAGAATGTCATCTGCTTAGATCAACTGTGAAAACTTAAATTCAGTCTCTGATGCAAACATTTGCAAAAAATGTAAGGCTCTTTAATCTACTATTCAGGCCATGGGTCAAAGCATAATTGTAGCTGGGTGAACATGGGGTTATCCAATGTATTATGACTAACTTTCAAGAAGTTATGTAACCTACCAGAAAAGCAATATGACTTTCAGAGCTACAGGATGAGTGACTGGGTCTTCTCTGGCAGACAATGGCTTATGATGCTAATGGGAAAAAGCACCCATCCCAATAGCAAATGGTGTTCCAAAAAATTTGGTTAGCCTTCAACTTTATATAGCAGGTCTGTGATGAAAATGAAGATTGCTCCACACCCTCTTTGAGCTGCTGGAGCGCCGTCACCCAGGAGCCCGCACATATGCTCTGTGTTAGAGGCAGCACCAAGTCCATATGAGAGATCACACCTCCCATTACCTGGGATGCATGTGCAGTTGGAGCCCTGAGACCAAGCCCCTGAAATGAGAGGTTAGAACAGGGAGCAGGGAAGGAGTGTGTGTGTGAGGTGTTGTCTGTAGTTTTGTCATCAATGACAAGTCACAGATTAATTTTCTCATGATGCTTTTGTGCCCTGGCAGCATTAATGTCACTAAAATGGAAAATCAAGGATCAGGAAACCAGCCCACGCTGTCATCTATGATTGATGGCTTAGAAGGGATTTTGCATTATTCAGGTTACTGTTGTAATTGAATAAAAGTGAGAGGTGGAGATGGCGTCATTCAGGGCCCTGAATTCCCTTCGGCAAGTGAGCGCCAAACAACAGATTGAGTTAGACATGTTTAAAAATCTCAAGATAATTTAAAAACATAAAATAATATAATAGTGATGATTCAGTGTCTAAAACAAGGCCTTATATCTGATAGGCACTTAGTGAGTATTTGTTATATAAACGAGGGAGTACCGATCTCTTTTCTATCATATAGCGTCCCCCAAATCACAAAAGATTTTCAAGCGTAAACTAATTGGTCTTTAACAACAGCCTGAGGGGTGTTGAAAGGAGCCTACGCAATTCTTTCCTCTTGATCGCTGAAGACTCTGGGATATGAAGAAGTTAAGTGATTTAGAAAGATAATATTCAATAAATCGTGGGCAACGTCAAGAGAAAAACATATCTCAAACTTCCTGCTTCCCCTCCAGGGAGCATTCCAACTCTCTCACTGTTTCCATTGACTTGCTGCTTGAAAACACTCTATGGTATAACAATGCCAGTAAGAACCTTGATTTTTCAAGCAGTGATCCAGAGCAGACCTCTCTCTTGATCCATTTATTAGGGATAATAGTGCCAAGATACGTTTCCTTTTTCCTTTCTCATGAAGTTACATTTCCCCCCATGCCTTCTTTACAGACACTCACACTCCTAATAAAAGATCGTGCTAAATTGGCAACTTATAACGAATTATTGGTTCTGTCAACTTCTGGTCCTTTGGGCAAATGCCAGAGCTCATCAGCCCAGCCCAGATCTCTCCCTCCACACCAAAACCTGGAGATCGGGGACAAATCAAAACAATCCAAGGAAACAAGCCATGGGCTCCAAGAAGAATGGCAATAGCTATGACCTCAGAATTCACCTGTCCAACCTCACCTTCTGCAGATGAGCAAAAAAAGTCTGCCAAAAGGAGATGTGATCCAAGCCTGCACCATGGCTGAAATCACCCCCTGAAGTTCGGGCTCCCCAAGGACCCTGAGCATCTCCAGATTCACAGAGAGAACGCTTCTAGGGAGGAGCTGGTCATTTTGTCATGGAATCAGGTTCCTGTGCCACATGCTTTGTGACGTCAAACAAGTGACTTCCTCTCATCTGTATTTGAGATGGACTCAACATCCAAATTAAATAAAGAATGACAATTTATGATTTAAAATGGAAGTGATGTGTTTAGCTCTTGAAAGGAAAAGGGATTTGGGAGGTAAAGGGGTCTTTTTGTGGTCACAGCAGCACTAATTTCGTTGCATTTTGAGTCATTTTGTAAATTGGCTAAGGCAATGGTTAAGCAGTTGGTCTCGTGCCAAATAATTATTCCACCTTGGAAACTTATGAGATGCTAGACAAAATAGACACTTTCAAAATCTCTTGGCTCAAATACGTATTAGCTGCATAAACTTAAGCAAATGAATCTCAAAGTCTGAATCTCTTCATCTGAAATGTGATCTTTTAGATCTTCCATGCCTGAGGATTAAATGAAATAAGGTACGTATGGAGCCTAATGCAGTGCTTGGTACATATAAAGTTCACAAGAGAAGCTACTTCCATTTCAGTTCCCTGTGCAACTGAATTCTTTCTCCTCTGACTGGTATGAGGAAAGATGTGCTCCTGACAACACTTCTCAATGTGTTATGTGATGTTAACAAAGTCAGCAACCTCTCTGAACCTCATTTTCCTTCTCCATAATGAGGTCGTAGATCTGGGCAATCTCTGAGATTTCTCTAGGTTGTGCTGTATTTTGATTCTCCCCAGAAAAGTAATATCTGTCATGGTGAGATCCTAAGCAGTTTCTATTTTTTCTTATTTTTATTCTTGTCTCTCCACTTGTGAGGTATAGCAGTAGTTTTCCACTGCCTGTGGCCATGATGCTGCCTCTTTTGTCTAAAAGGCATAAGAAGAGACCATACTGTCATCTCCTCTTCACCATACGACCATGCAGGAATGCAGCTGAAATTGTGGGAGAGGGGCCTGGACTCCAGCTCTCATTTCAGTCAATCTTTAGTCCTAGGGTACACTGGGGGATAAGAAGGAAATTATATTACTAACAAACAAAATGCAGAAGGCCACACACCCACCATTTCATTTACTATGACAATCATGACAAGCCTTTATTATCTACAGACTGTCTGGGACCATAGATCAGATCTGCAACTTTCTATCTGTGCAACCTCGAGCAGTTTGCTTAACCTCTCTGTGCCTCAGTGTACTAGTCAGTAAAACAGGCATCATAAGAGAACTTGCCTAATAGGGTTGTTATAAATATTATAAACTTTAATCAATGTAAAGTGCTTCCAGTAGCTCCTGGCACATAATAAATGTTCTCTTTGTGTTCACTATTCTTTTTGATGTTTTTTAACTGCTCTGTGCCAGAGGTTTTGCTGTGGATTAGGTATCAACTATAAAGGTTACAGTCCCTGATCCCAAAGAACTTGCAGCATCACATGACAGACTTGCATGTGGCTCATGTCAGTCCGTGATCAGTCTGCCTGTCAGTTCTAGAGTTCTCGACATGGTCAAGCACTCTACTTGGTGCCCAGGACACAGAGACAGAAACATCATGGTCCTGATTATATGGCGTCAGGGGAGTCCAGGGGAGAGCCATCTGGAGTTAGGCTGTCTTGATTGAATCTAAAATGCCAGTCACTACTAGTGTACCTTGAGTAAATTACTTACTTTCTGTGCCCTTCCGTGTTCTCATCTGCAAATGGCACTAACCTTAGACCAATGGCACTAACCTTACTGGGTTGTTGTGAGCCTTGGATGAGATACTATGCATGAAGACCTGGCACAGGACACAACACAAGTAGAAAGGCTGGCAGCTCCTGCCATGACAGAATAGACCCAAAGTGCCATTGAAGCACATAAAGAGAGGCAACCAACTCAGATAGGAGTGAGAAGAGTCATCAAGGATGCTTTCTGGAGGAGTGGATCCATGGAGTGACTGTTAAAGAACAAGCACTGGAGACTATTCTGGTGGAAGAAAACATGAGACTCAGAAAATGTAGTGCAGATGCAGTTCTCTGCAGCGTTTTCTCACCACAGGCATACCTGCAAGATAAAACAGCTCTCCTGCCTAGTTCAGGTCAAAGGAAGTTGAATCTTAAAGTTTCAAATCTGGATGTGGAGTTAATTGCCCACAAGAGATCAATGTAGCTCCAAAGTCAGAGCTAAATCCCCTAGATTTGTTTATGACACAAAAACATAGAGGTGAGGATGGAAGGTTTGTCCCTAGAGTGTCGTCATCCCTTGCCACCTGCATTTGAGGTGAAATTTGACATGAAATAGAGACCTATCTTGGCAGAGCTAGTCTCGAGTGGCCCAAAGTTGAGCTAGACCATACCCTCCACTCTGCTTCTCAGAAGAACAAAATTAGCACAGCTAGGACACACAGTATGAGGAAGGTCAGCACATTCTCCACCTAAGAAATCAGCAGATTTTAAATTTCTGGCAGCCTCTCTCCAAGCCCAGGAGAATCATAAGAATAGACTACAACACTGAAAGCTATTACGTTTTGCAGACATCCACTGTCGGTGTAAAGTCTGCTGTTCAACAAAGCTTGGGATATCTTTGAAAAGAGAAAGCAAACATTTTCTGCAACAAATTACCCCAGGAAACAAGACTACGCCCAGACTCCTAGCCTCTGCACCTTTAAACTAGAAGTTATCTGTATCTGGAAATATTTTACATCTCCCCACTTTGGGCAAGGCAATCAAGGATGCCAATGAAGATGCAAGCCTGTGTCCTCCACAGGCTTACGGGATAAATTCAAGAAAACATGAAGAGGAAGATGAAAAAAGGACCAAAAGAATGCCCTGCTGCTGCTCTTTTTCTCAGCTTTAATTATGCCCCTGTTTATATAAAAAGATACTATGATTTTGCATCTACACAATAATTTTGTTTAGTTTGTTTGAGCATGGATCTGTACATCTCCCTGCTTCTTTGGTAAATTCAGCTGCAGGGTGTGAGGTAACCCAGGAAAATGGAAAGGTAGCAACTGCATCCATTGGCGGTAGCTCTGTACAGATGAAAACCATCAGTCCCTATCACATATAAATTTTAAAGAAAACTTTAGGATGTGTACAGTGTTTACCCAAAGGCTAGTCTCTATCATGGCAGACTTTGCTAACTTCTCATCCACCACCTAATTTGTAAATGTTGGGATGACCCTACACTCAGTCCCGGGTGCTCTTTTCTACTTTCTTTACCTTCTTTCTCCAGGTAAAATTATCCATCTCCATGCCTTCAACAGCTATCTGCATTTCATTTCCATATTAGTCACTGAGGGTTAGGATACACTGCAATAACAAACAATCCCCCCAAACCACAGGGGCTCATCACAACAAAGGCTTATCTTTCACACAAATTGTGCTGGGGGTCTGAACGGCTCTCTGAGTTAGCTATCCTCTATGGGATGGTTCAACATTTCTCTTCTGTGTCAGAATGAGCTTCCGTCATTGCTGTGATAGGAGAAAACTAGCTGGTTGAATCTCACATGGGGAATTAATTGATTTGCCTGGAAGCGACATGCATCACTTCCAATCACATGTGACTGTCCAAATCAAATCACAGGGCTCTACAACATGCCTACCTTCCCATCCCCACATCAGTCATCTGTTTCTGACTCTTCCCAAAGGGTCCCTTCCCACCCTGGGGTGTCCCAAAGCTGGGTTGACTGTTGCTGTAATTGACCCCAGTGATTCAAAAGTCCCCATTCTTCCTCCCTCGGTCCCTTGTTACATTGACTTTGAGCTTTGCCACATGATTTGCTTTGGCTGCAGAACAATAGAAAATGGGATAAAAGCAGATACCTGCTCACTGGGGCTTACTGGCTCTTGCTGCTCTTCGGAACCCTGACAAAACCATGAGAACAAGCATAGTAGAGGATGAGACAATGCAAACAGAGATAAGGCATCCCATTTGGGACCTTTACATTAAGTGTCCTGTCAACCACTAGGCATAAATGGAGCCACCCTACACCCTCCAGCGCCAGTAAAATGCCAGCTGACCATAGAGATTGGCCAAGATATCCTTGAGCAGAAAACGATTCAGCTAACCCTAAGAACTGTGAAGAATAATCTATGTTTGTCATTTATAGGTGTCTTGTTACTCAGCAAAAGCTAACCAATTGCATAATAACAGTTCTGTTGAGACGTTTTTCTTCTCTTAGCTCTTTACCCCATTGTCTTCCTTTTTATCCTTCAGGCTTTGGGTGAAATGTCAATATTTTTAGACTCTACTTATGAGAGCTTGCTTTTCACAAAATCCTCAGCAATTATACTTGGTTTATAGCTTCTGAATATGTTGGAGCTCTCACATGGTGTTCATTAAACCCCTCACATTGGTCTGTGTGACAATATCTATTATACTCATTGTACTGTTTACCTCCATTCCTTTTATGTAATAAATTCACTGTAATTCCTGGATTTTTACATTATGGCTTTACATTTTGCCATGTCAACAAATCTTCCTAAGATATTCAATTTGATTTAATAAAAATTACTGAGTATCTACGACATGACAGGCTAGGCACTGAGTATTTACAGATGAGCAAACCACAGTTCCTGTACTTGACAATCTACAGTCATAGAGCAAACAAGTGAGTAAGCGGAATGCAGAAAACAGGATGCTTATCATAGCAGAAGCATGAAGAGCAGTGACCTAGCAGAGAGACGGGACAGACTCGGGTAAGGGAAAGAGAAAGCAAAGCAGGATCCATTGAACAAGGCTTCCCAGAGGAAGGACAGAGCTGCATTTTAAAGGATGAGGGATTCACAAAGCAGGGAGAGGGCATTCCAGGCTGAGGAAAAAAGCATAAGCAAATCAAAGAAGCAAAGAACACAGGGATTGGGTAACAAGGTCAAGGGTAGACCACAGACAGTTGTGTGTTACTGGCAGGGAACATGGAATAGGGAGTGGTAATGAATGAGACAGGCTGAGGAGGCAGGGGGCCAGGGGATAGTAGACAGTGCAGCCATCTTAGGCAACCCAGATGCTTCTCGTATCCTTTTCCATCTCTTTTTATTGGCCTTAAAATGGTGGGTCATCAGTAACTCACCCATCTCCACTCAACCTCTCCACCTTCTGGCATGAAGGTTTTCCAGGCTGGCTTTAGGATAACAATTTCCTGCTTCCTGAAGCTGTTCTTTCTCTTTCTTCTCAACTCCACCAGCTGCCCTTCCCTATCCTACCCACCCCCTCACCAGCATATCCCACATAGACACAATGTTTTCTTTTCCATTACTGATTTCATCATGACTCTCCTTTTCCTCTTCTCCCCTTATTGCAGCCCATATCACACATTGAATGACTTGCAGAGGAGAGAAGACATTCCAGGCAGAGGCCAACATGTGACCAAAAGCGAAAACCACTGACAAGGGCAGGAAGGAGGTTGGAGCCAGAGGTGATCCCAACAGAAATTTATTATCTGGGCTTGAGTCAAAGGTTTATATCCAGGGAGTAGTGGGTGTTCGGCGAGTTGTGAGTAGGAAAAGGAGGCTGCAGGTAGGCACGGTGGTTCTTGTAGAAACAGGCTGAGGAGTTTATATTTCCAACCTGAAAGCAAGAGGGAGCCCCTGCAGACTTTTCACCAGATGATTCTGTGTTATACTGAGCAACCTGGAGATGGGCCATACATCGCACTAACATAAACTGCATTACCCCAGGATACAGAAACTGTTACCAGGACCTTGTTACCAGAACAAGCACAGGATGAAAGGATCCAGAAAGAACATGCCAGTGCTTTGGGAGGCCTAGGTGGGAAGATCACTTGAGGCCAGGAGTTTGAGACCAGCATGGTCAACATAGCAAGACTGTCTCTACAAAAACAAAAATAATTATCCAGTTGTGACAGCAGGCACCTGCAGCCATAGCTACTCGAGAGGGTGAGGCAGGAGGATCGCGGAGCCCAAGAGTTCAAGGTTACGGTGAGCTCTGACTGCAACACTGAATCCCAGCCTGGGCAACAGAGTGAGACCCTGTCTCTTTAAAAAAAATTTTTTAAAAAGGAAAGTGTGATTATATAAGACAGTGGTCATGCTCTGATTATGTGTCAACTGTCCCATTTTCTATGTAAAATAATGTGATAAGCTCTTTATGTACGTTCCATTTAACCTAATTAATCCCCACAATAGCCATGTGAGTTAGAAATTATTATCCCCACTGTTCAGTCAAGAACTGAAGCTCTGAGAAATTTAATGCCTTGAGGAAGTTCACATAGCTGGTGAGTGATGAAACTGACAACCAGGTCAATTCCCAGTCTACAACACTTGGCTGCGCAGTTACTGTATGGCTATTGTTCGTAATCAACACCCACACATATTAACAGTAATAGTAATGGGAGAAGCTTAAACTGACAACCTGGCCCTTTAAGGGGCTCCACACAGCCCTAATTTAGTGAAGCTCTTCCTTCACTAAACAGATACAGATAGAAATCTGTACTTGGTTAGCATTCCATCTGCAATTTCATGTCAAAATGAATTTTATTCCTGCACACTCTTCTTTTAAATTCCAATCTCTATTTCTATCATTAGTTTTCAGTTTTAAAGTGACCACAGAGACCTCCTTGGCCAAAGCCTTCTCTTCCCTTTTGCACTTTGGTTATTATGATTTACTGGTTGGGGCCTCCCTGATGAAGGTGAGTGGACAGAAAACCTTCTTTTCTCAAAGGAGTCCATTAAGACCCAGCTATTGAGCCAAATGCAGTTATGTCCCTTCCCTGATACTCTCTCTCCCTCACACCTGCAACCACTTTCCCATTCCATCCGATAAGGTTTGTTCTTCAGGAGTCCTGTGTCTTCTCCCCCATCCATCTCAAAGCAGTCCAGAGCTTTGGCCTCCAGCTTGGATTTCCCCACCCCACTCTAAACAGCTCTCTTACTTTTCTCTACTGACCCAGATCTGTCAATCACTTTACAGCCATGAATATCCAAACCTTCCACTTCTTTCAAGTCCATCTGTCACTATTTCCTCTCACACCTGGATCTTTATCATTTCTTCTCAATTTCTCCTGGCAACTCAACACTTCATATGTGATCACTCAAGAAGTTAGGCAAAACAATGGCCCCCAAGGTGTCCACACTGTAATCCCCAATACTTAGAAAATGGAACTTTACATGGTACAAGAGACTTTGCAGATGTGATTAAATTAAGGACCTTGAGATGGGAAGATGGATGATACTGGATTTTCTGGGTTGGCCCAATGTAATCACAAGGGTCCTTGGGAGTGATGCAATGCAAAAACTCAAACAGTTGCAGCTGACTTTGAAGATGGAGAAAAGAAACCGTTAGCTAAGGAAGGGAGATGACCTCAAGAATCTAGATAGGCAAGAAATGAACGCCCAATCCCAAGCTTCCAGAATGAAATGCAGCTCTGCCAACACCTTGATTTTAGCCAAGTGGGACTTGTGTTGAACCATTAAACTATAAAACTATAGAATAACAAATTTATGTTGTTTAAGCCACTAAGTTTGTGAGAATTTGTGGAAGCAGCCATAGAAAACCAACACATTCCCTCAGTGAGTCCTCCCAGAGATTAAAATGGAACTTAGATTAGCTGAACTTACTCCAGATATGGGAACTGGGAGTCTTGTTTGATTCACTGAAAGTTGACCAGAGAACACTTTTTGCTGGAATTCTTTCTGGAAACTTTCCTGAAACCATGGTTTCTTCATCTCAGCGAGCTGAGTGCTCTCTACCTTCTTGCTACCCAGGATGGTCCATGGACCAAGCAGCCGTAGCAGCATCCAGTAGCTCATTAGGAAATAAGAAATGGCAAGAAGCCTGCGGACTTAGAACCTGCCTGTTAAGCAGAGCTAAAGATGATTTGGAAGCACATTCAAGTTTGAGATGTACAGTGCTCCAATTCAGAAGCACATTCAAGTTTGAGATGTACAGTGCTCCACATCTAAAAATTATACCAAAAGTAGTTGCACTGGCTGATTACTTTCCTGCAGTTAGTATCTGTTTACACTGGTAGCAGAATTTCCCAAGCCAAGAGCTAGACAACAACTTGAAGATTATCTCATCCAATGGCATTCAAACATGTTCGCCAAAAATTTATTTTTTTAATCATCTCAGAAGCACAGTATATAGCAAAAACATGAAAGTGGAGCTTTTCCATTAGGAAAATGATGTGGGGCCCCAGAGCCCTACCTTGCCTCATCCCTCTACCATCAGTTCTAGAGTTAACTCTGAGGCATCTCTTTGAAACCTGAGGAGTCTGCCTTACACAGTTTGAAAATCATCGATTTTAAGCTAAATCCCTCTCAACAAGTGTGGGAAAACTAAGACTTGGAGAAAGTAGGGAACTTGCCCAGGTTCACAGATACAATTATGAAGTTGGCAAAGTGAAACCTTCTCATCATGATAGATTTGTTAGTAAGCTCACCAGCTTTTGCACAACCATAAGTTTTTTCTCTTTCAAAATATTCTCTCTAGGAGGCTGAACATCCCTACTAGGGAATGATTCTGCCATCCCGCAAAGCTTTATTAGAAATCTTCTGTGGCTACCTTCCCCAAAGTTCCACCACTTCTGCCTAGTCTGCATATTAACAGAGGGGATTGGAACTTGGTGGGAGAAGGAAGCACTTTGGTCTTTGGAAATAATGAAAGTGAGTCACTGTATTAGTCTGTTTTCACACTGCTATAAAGATATAAGCTGAGACTGGGTAATTTACAAGCAAAAAAGGTTTAATTGACTCAGTTTCACATGGCTGGGGAGGCCACAGGAAACTTACAATCATGGTGGAAGGTGAATAGGAAGCAGGTACCTTCTTTACATGATGGCAGGAGAGACAGTGCAGAAGAAACTGCCATTTTTAAAACCATCAGATCTCATAAGAACTTCCTCACTATCATGAGAACAGCATGAAGGAAACTGCCTCATGATCTAATCATACCAGGTCTCTCCCTCTATACGTGGGGATTACAATTTGAGATGAGATTTGGGTGGGGACACAGACCCAAACCATATCATTCTTCCCCGACTCCTCCCAAATCTCAAGTCCTATTCACATTCCAAATCAATCATGTCTTCCCAGCAGTCCTCCAAAATCTTAACTCATTGTAGCATTAACCCAAAAGTCCAAGTCCAAAGTCTCATCTGAGACAAGGTAAGTCCCTTTCACCTATGAGCCCATAGAATCAAAAACAAGTTAGTTAGGCCGGGCGTGGTGGCTAACGCTTGTAATCCCAGCACTTTGGGAGAGGTCAGGAGATCGAGACCACGGTGAAACCCATCTCTATTAAAAATACAAAAATTAGCCAGGCATGGTGGCGGGCGCCTGTAGTCCCAGCTACTTGGATCCAAGATAGAATGGAGATACAGGCATTGGGTGAATGTGCTCCCATTACAAATGGGAGAAATTGGCCAAAACAAAGCAGCCACAGGCCCCATGCAAGTCCGAAACCTGGCAGAAAAGTCATTAAATCTTAAAGTTCCAAAATGATCTCTTTTGACTCTATGTTGCACATTCAGGACACGCTGATGCAAGGAGTAGGATCCCAAGAATTTGGGCAGCTCCACCTCTGTGGCTCGGCAGGGTACAGCTCCTGTGGCTGCTTTAATGCACTCACGTCGAGTGCCTGCAGCTTTTCCAAGTGTACAGTGCAAGCTGTTGGTGGATCTACCATTCTGGGGTCTGGAGGACAGTGGCCCTCTTCTCACAACTCCACTAAGCAGTGCTCCAGTGGGGTCTCTGTGTGAGGGCTTCCACCCCACATTTCCCCACTGCACTGCCCTAGTAGAGGTTCTCCCTGAGTTCTCCACCCCTGCAGCAGACTTCTGCCTAGACATTCAGGCATTTCCATATAAACTCTGAAATCCACGCAGAGGCTGCCAACCCTCAACTCTTGTCTTCTGTGCACTTGCAGGCCCAACACCATATAAAAGTCGCCAAGGTTTTGGGCTTGCACCCTCTGAAGGAATGGCCTGAAATGTACCCTGTCCCTTTTTAGCCATGGCTGGAGTTGGAGTTCTGGGATGCAGGGTACAAAGTCCCAAGGCTGCAGGGAACAGGGGGGCCCTGGGCCTGGCCCATGAAAACATTTTCTCTCCTAAGCCTCTGTGCCTGTGATGGCAGGGGCTGCTGTGAAGATCTCTGACATGCCCTGGAGATATTTTCCCTATTGTCTTGGAGACTAACATTCAGCTTCTCATTACTTATGCAAATTTCTTCAGCTGGCTTGAATTTCTCCCCAGAAAATGAGTTTTTCTTTTCTACTTCATGGTCAGGCTGCAGTTTTTTCAAACCTTTATGCTCTGCTTCCCTTTTACACGTAAGTTCCAATTTCAAATCATCTCTTCGTGAATGCATACAACTGAACACTTTCAGAGTAAGCAAGATCACATCTTGAGTGCTCTGCTGCTTAGAAATTTCCTCTGCCAGATACCCTAAATCATCTCTCTCAAGTTCAAATTCTACAGATCTCTAGGGCAGGAGCAAAATGCTGCCAGTCTCTTTGTTAAACTATAGATGAGTGACCTTTACTCAGGTTCCCAATAAGTTCCTCTTCTCCATCTAAGACTACCTCAGCCTGGAATTCATTGTCCATATCACTATCAGCATTTTGGTCAAAACCTTCCAACAACAAATAAGTGAATAATAATAGTAATAGTAATAGCCAATGTTTATTGCATCTTCACTATATGCCAAACATTGTTCATTTCACTTTTCCTGGCATCAGTCTCCTGCTTTACAAAATAATGGATGGATGAATGGATGTATGGACAGATGGGTGGACAGATGGATGGATGGATGGATGGATGGATGGATGGATGGATGTTTGAATGGATGGTTAGATGTTCAGACAGGGAATAATATACCATACTCTCTGGAAGATATTTCACCAACATATTGAGTCTTGTTGCAATTCCCCTCTTTTGTGTAGTTGCAAGTACAATCAGCAGAGTTTTCTGAACTGGAAATGCTCTCAGGACAGCCTTGATCCAACAATTCTGATAATTAATGAGTTCTTGCCTACAAAGTACTTTAAAAGTACAGTGTTAGGAGGATATTTTATGAAGAAATACTCTAATTACTGAAATATGTAACAGTATATACAGTGTTTCTTCCAGGATTTTTTAAATGGATTTATCCATATTTAAATTTTTTCTATTTTTTAAAATATGTTATTTAGCTAATATTTCCCCACAATGACTCTAAGCCAGTAGATTATAAGGCTAATATTTTATTCATCTCTTTATTTCCACCATGAAACATAGACTGTGTAGTAGTGTTGCAGTAAATGCTGAATAAATTAATAAATGAATGAACTTGATTACCATCAGAATACATTTGAATAGTGAGTTTTTCAATTTGTTATTTTTTTCAGCAAATGCCAATTAAAAGCCTGCTGTTCCCAAGGTCAGTCCTTGTCACCATAAGGGATGCAAGGTGTAAGAAACACCTCCAAGGCATGTCTAACTTCATCTTGTCTGCATGTGGAGAAACAGAGAAATTAGTTGGTAAAATAGGTATAGTTACTCAACAAATACCCATTGACCACTGACAACATGCCAGTGAGCTGTGGCTACTTTGTGAAGAGGCTCGAACACCATGATTAGGATTCCAGACATTATGCCAGGGGTCTTGTGTAGTCATTGAAGGGCTTTTCATGGGGCACTAAAATCAGAACTGAGCTACAAAAATAAAAAGAAGAGAATAAGCTGCTATCAAATTAAAAAATAGCTAATTATTTTCTCTCATAAATGCTTAGCTATATTTGTCTCTGTTAACCTCTCTTTTGATTTCAGATTTCAAATATATGAACCTTATATCGCATTACTGTATAGTGATGGAAAACATAAACTTTGATGTCAAACAGACCTGATTTTGAGTCCTGACTGTGTCTCTTATTAAGAGTGCGATCTTGGGTAAGTAAGAATCTTTCTTGGTCTCAGTCTTCACATCTATGAAATGGAAGAAATAACTGTATGCTTGTACAGAATTACAGTGGGAATTAAATGAGTTAATAAATGTAAAACACTTGGTTTTATGCATGGTACATGGTGAACCACCCAATAAGCAAATAACCAAAGCATAATAGATATTAGGGTGGATGAGGCTAGCCAATTGTTTGCCACCTTATTTGAGACAGGCACTCTACTACATATGTAAGCATGCATTTATTCAATGAGCTTTATTAAACCTCTACTAGGTACCAGGCACTGTTCTAGGGATTGGGGCCACCACAGTGAAGAAAACAGAACATCAACAAAAGTCCTTACCCTCAGAGAGCTTCCATTCTAGTGACACTACTTAATTTCCATACTGTGCCTCAGTTTCTCTATCTGTGAGATAGTGACAAGAGCTGAACAGCCCTCATAGGGCTGCAGAGGGAATTTGATCATTAAATACGAAGCACTTCAAACAGCACATGGCATCAAGTAGGGGCTATATAAAGATTTGCTGTTAAAATACTAGTTATTATTTGTATTATTATTGATATAGAGAATATTATCTACCTTTTGTACCTCGGGCACCAGCTGCAGAGCTAATAATATGGATTATTATCTATCTTTTACAAAAAGGCTGAGGAGTTTTATTAAAATCACTCACTTTGAAAGGCAGAGCCAGAATTGAAGTAAAATTTGTGTCCAAAATTGACACTCTTAACCCTCTACAAACATTTCCCAGCTCCCTCTTCAACTGCCCTTGAGAAAAATTTATTTCATATACACTGACTAGTATAAACAATTATATCATAGGCTACCTTTCCAAGAGTCATTTACACTCTTAATAAATGAGTTCTCCTGATTTTGCAGTGATGAATGAGTGAATTAGCAGTACCTTTGGAATTTTTACTCCCAGGCTGACCTCATTAGCCTTGTTTACAGACAAGGAAGGGCCAGACCATGTTATATTACGTAAAACAAAGAAGGAAGTTCTTATAGGATGGGCAGCTTGCTTTGATTACCCATTGTGGACCATGGAAGCACTTACAGTAGTGATTTTTATTAAGTGTTTTAATACAAACCAGCCAGACAACTTTGGAGTTCTGAAGTGTAGGCAGATATTTTTTTAAGTAACTTTTGGAAGTCTGTAAGTTTGGTGTTCTTTCTTTCTTCCAGTAATGAATATTTTGGACCTTTTCTCTAAAGACAATTTGAAATCCTTTTTAATCTGCAGATTAACAGCTAGTCAAAAATTACATTCTTTCTTTGATAAAAGGGACTAATAAGACAAAGATCAATATTGTACATGGCGGCATTTCTCAAAAAGCTAAGTTTGAAGTTAAAGCCGAAAACTTCAGGAGGAAAATATGCAAAGTATATGACAGAAATGTTGAAAGGTAAAGAAGAAAAAATAGATTAATAAAATCTTTGTCAGGGCAGGAAATCAGCCTAGACATATTTTATTTAAGCCCTTTGACTTTCTATTTGGGTTGAATTTCATCAGCTTTGAACTTTTTTTTTTTTTTTTTTTACGACATCTAAAGATATTTCTTCCAGAAGGAGGAGGCTTCGTGTGAATACACGAATTTAGTGAGCTCCGTTATTTCAGCTCCTAAAGTCCTTGTTAAAATGTCTCATTCTTCTAATGAATTAGCCTCTCCTGCTGCTAAGAATGTACCTGAGAAGGTTATTAAATCTGGAGGCCCCTGACCATATCTGAATCCCACTGAATTAGAAGCCCGGGTGCAGGTGGGATGGGGTGAAGCTCGTATTTCCAATAAGACAATGAGCAACTCAGAAGCAGGCCAGATACTCCTAATCTTTCCTTGCTAATCTGACAGCCCAGCCATACTCTCCTCCCCCATTTTGATGGGATAACTGAAAATCAGAGAAGGGAACTAATTCAGCACTGAATTTTAATTGTTTTTATTGTGGTAAAATACACCCAACATAAAATGTACTAATTTAATCATTTCTAAGTGTACCATTCAGTGATATTAAGCACATTCATATTGCTGTGCAACCATCATCAGCATTCATCTCCAGAATGTTTCCATCAACCCCAGATGAAACTCCACACTCATTCAACAATAATTCCCCATTTCACCTTCCCCTCAGCTCCTGGCAACCACTATTCTACCTTCTGTCTCTATGAATTTGGCTATTCTAAGTATTACATATGAGTGGAATCATACAGTATTTATCCTTTTGTGCCTGGCTTTTTCACTTAGCATAATATCTTCAGAGTTTATCCACTTTGTATCATGTTTCAAAATTTCATTCATTTTGAAGGCTCAATAATATTTTATTGTATTATATATCACATTTTCTTTAGCCACTCATCCATCTTTAGACATTGAATTTTGATTTTTAACCATCTCGAACCAAGGGCATGACGTTTCACCTGGAAATATTTGTTCTCCTATTCCCATTATATGTTTGCCAGATTTCACAGTAAGTCTTAATTACAGAATCCCCAGTTGAATTTCAGGTTAAAAAAATATATTTTTAGTATAAATTTGCCCTATGCAATATTTGACACATAATTATACTAAAAATTATTATTTATCTGAAATCCAATTTAACCAGGTGTGCTGTATTTTATCTGGCAGCCAAATAAGGAGATTCCTGCCTTCTTGGAGCCTTGAGTTGCTAGAATTCTTATTTTTGAAACATATCTTGATCTAGATGAATTCAAAGCAACCAAAAGTACAGGAAAAGCAGGCAGCATTTATACATTTCTTTTTGATTTAAAAGGTTTGTCTGACACATTGCATTCTCTCCTCAATCCTACAATTGCCAGCTCTGTTTTCCAGATAAGGAAACTGAGGCTCACACGGACCATGTGAATTTCCCAAGCTCATAGAGCTGGCAGAAAGCAGGGGTTTGGCTCAAATCCCAAACTTCCAGATTTCAAAGCCAATTTTTTTTCTTTTAACTGCTTAAAGTATACTAAGATGATATAAAGAATTATAATTATCAAAGTAATTCAAATGCAATAAATTATTTTCATTAAGCAAATAACTGAGTCTCTGTCATTATGCACAGAACAGTTGCCCCCACTGCTCTATACACCTAACTGAATCAAGAAAAGATGTTTGGATTGTTGGACAATTTGGTGCCTGAGTCATTCAAACAATTGGCTGTGCTTCTCCACTTCACTCTGACAGTTAAGACAGCCTACTGAAGGATAAAGAAGGCATCCGCACAGCTGAGTACTGACTCCTTTCACTTGTGCCATCCTGTTTACTTCCTCAAGCCTTATTAAAAACTGGCATTTTTTCTTACTTATTTGCCGTATTTTATCAAGTCCAAGATTTTGTAGCTTGTAAGAGACATCATTATGTTCTATAATGATAAAATGCCACCAATTAAATTATGACACCATAAATATTGCATTCCATTTTCAAGATGTTAAAAATGTTTAAAAAGTTCATCTAAAAACTAACACAAAGAGATATAAAAATGGCCCCAAATGTATAAAATGATGCCCGATTTCATTCCACCAACATGGCATATGTATACATATGTAACAAACCTGCACGTTGTGCAGATGTATCCTAAAACAAAGTATAATTTAAAAAAGATGTCCAATTTCATTCATAAAAAATGCAAATTAAAGCCACACTGAAATACCATTTCTCAACCATGATATGGACAGGCATTCCAAAGCTTGACGATATGAGTATGTGGTGAAGCAGATACTCTTAGCCATTGCCAGTGGGAATGTAAAATGACAATCCCTATAGTGGGGAATTTGGCAACCTCTAACAAATAAAGCATTTATCCATTGGCTCAGCAATCTCACATCTAAGAAATTACCCTAAATATACACTTTCAACAATATGAAAATACACATGCACATGGTTATTTATTGGTTTATTGATAACTGAAAATATTAGAAATGACTTTAATGTTCAAATATAGGACATTGGTTAAATAAATTATAGTCCACATGCCCAGTGGAGTATTGTGCAGCTGGAATAAAAGGATGAGAAAGAGCTCTATGAAGTGATATGGAGGGATTTCCCGAAGCTACTTAGTGATAAAAGCAAAGAGGAAAAAAAAAAAAGTCTATAGAGTGCATTATTTTGTGTAAAAAATGAAAAGGAAGTAAGAAAATAAACATACATCTTTTTTTTTAGGCGGAGTCTCACTGTGTGGCCCAGGCTGGAGTGCAAGGGCATCATCTCCGCTCACTGCAACCTCTGCCTCCTGGGTTCAAGCGAGTCTCCTGCCTCAGCCTTCTGAGTAGCTGGGATTACAGGCACTTGCCACCATGCCCAGCACCATGCCCAGCTAATTATTTTGTATTTTTTTTTTTTAGTAGAGACGTGGTTTCAGTATGTTGGCCAGGTTGATTTTGAACTCCTTGCCTCAACTGATCCACCCGCCTTGGCCTCCCAAAGTGCTGGAATGACAGGCGTGAGCCACCATACCCGGCCCACATATCTATTATCGTTACAAAGAGAAGCACAGGAAGGATAAGGCAGAGAATACTGAAGTTGGGGGAGGACAATAGAATGGAAGGAATCCAGGAGTGAGTGGCATTGTTCTGAGTACGCCTTTTTGTATGGATTTGATTTTCAGAAGCATGTTTATGTTCTACTTGTTTAAAATAAAACAAAATAAACAAAGGATGAGAAGGAGGAAAGAAAACCTAAAATAAAAAACAAACTAAAATAAATAAACCCAGTTATATTTAAAATGAATGTAAAAACCACACGAATGGGGGTTGATCACTAATTCGAGTAATTGGCACAGTATTCCTCTGTGGACTCTCGGTCTTGAGTGAGATTGAGGATTAGGGGAAAAATGCATTCCATTTAGTAGGTTTGTTTCTCCCAGTGGCATGGGGGAGGTGTTTCAGATGTGTGATAGGACTGAGCAAATGAGCAATGTGTCATTGATTTTGTTGAGATCCAGGGTTCTCACTAAGGAAGAAGGAATGCTGAAATATGGAGTGAGGGAAGGAAAGAAACAACTGTCTAGATTAAAATTGGAGGTTACAATCAGTGTAAGCTCATAATTTCCATAATGTGTACATGTGTGTCCATGCATGTATATGCGTGCTTGCATACATACATATGTGTGCCCATGGTGCGCTAGAAACAGCCATTCTGGTTCAAGACAGCAGATTTTTTAATTTCCCAGCATTTTGTGCACCAGATGTTCAACATCACCATTATTAAAATTAAATTATATAAATGTAAAATTAAATAAATGATATTAAAAATAAAGTAACAAATACTCAAAACTCAAAGCTTCCTAATTAGTTTACATTTTACCATTATTATTCTACAGGTGCAATATAGCAGCACCTGTCTCCTGGGCAGTGGGAAGCATCATTTGAAAGAAGATTGAAGTTAATTCCCTCCCAAGTCATCTGGGTTCAAATTCTGGAAATTAGTAAATGCTGTAAAGTAAGATCATTTTTGTTTTGAAGATCTGGTTGTTAAGCATGTACCAGGATACATTCTGTGTATGTATATATGTAAGCATCCATGCATACATTTTCTAGTTCTATTATTATTGCAACTTTTCTGTAAGTTTAAAATTATTTCCAAATTAAAAGTTTTCAAGATGCACATCAAAGAATTAGTGGAATATGGTCTTTGTTCACTTCTGCTTTATGTTCTGCCTCTGTCCTCTGGAACACTCACTCCAGGAGAATAGAACCTTGTTTACTTTGTGCATCACTATATCCCAAGCCCAGAAGAGAATTTGCTACAAGGTGGGTGGTTGGTAACCGTTTGCCCAATAGCAAAAAGACAAACAAATGATGAATCTTTCTCATTTAAAAGCTCAGAGAGGTTCCTGATTTATCACAGTTATGTTAGAATCTCAAACTTCTAGCCAAATTTGAATTTAACAGACTGCTGTCTTTGGCATGTAAATAGAATGCCACATGCATTCATGGGCTTCAACATGCAGGCTGGGTCTCCCAATTTCCCCTTTCATCACTTCCAGGAAGACTAAGGCACAAGAGCTGTTTTGATCCCTGCCAGATCCCCAGCTCCTAGAACAGTGCCTGGCATACAGTAGTTTCTCAGTTAATGAAAATGGAATTTCATGGGGCCTTTCCCTTTGGGATCAACACCCCATTCCCTCCATCAGCATTTACATGCACAGCCAGCCTCCCTTAATCAACATTCATATGACTTCATACAATGCAGAGAAGTTATTCTCAAGGGGAAAAAGTTGATAACCTAAATACACAAACCCAGTTAATAATACTTTTGAAATCAAATAGACTATTCACTGAAAGAAAAAATTGGCCAAAGAATAAGTTCCCTTGGAGAGACAGCCAGGTCAAGTGACACAGGGTGCCCACCCTGTGATGCTATGGTCCATAATCTGCTTAGGAATACAGAATTTAGCCTTGTCTGGACAAGAGTTTCACTGCAAACCTGTAGAAATGTGAATAGCTAGTCATTCATAAGGGCTCCCTCTGTTTGAGGAGAGCTCTGACCTCTGATTTGCTCTGTTGCTTCTTTTGCAAATTCTCCAAACATTCATATCCTCTCCTAGGAACCTAACTACTTGGATCCTGAACTGCTTCCTTTTTGAGAGATGCCCCAAATATCATGCTCCCTAATGCTCTCATTGCACTGGGAGAGGACTTTGGGGCTTAGTAAAGTGAAGGTTTCATGCCAGTTAGCTCCAGAGCCCCATAGTAGGACCACAGACCCCAAAGAAGCAACACTAGGCTCGACTCTTCCGCCATGCCTTAGCACAACCAGCCCAGCATCTGTCTTTTGTGGCCCACAGGGGTGTCCTCTGGGAAGGAGTTTACTTAATAAATACTGTTGAGCACTTACTCTGTGTCAGGCACTATTCTAAGGTGTTACAGGTATTGCCTCATTTCATCCTCACAACAGTCCTATAAACTAGTCATTAATTATTCTCACCAAATATTGTCAAGTCTCCACCTTCCGGGCACTTTCTGAACCCTGGGGCTGAGCAAAGTCATGTGACTAGTGCTGACCAACAAGTTGCACTCGAAAGTGATGCAGGTGGCTTCCAAGCTGAGCTGTTGATTGCTGGCCTTCTGAGCTCTCTTTTCCCTCTACCATGGGTACCAGCAATGCTCAGATGCTCCATGAAGAAGACGTTTCTCAAATGTTTTTTCCTGGCCTCAATCATGCATATAATTTCCTTTTTCATGATGAGGAAACTGAGGCTCAGAGAGACCAATAGGTAGAGGCTGGGCTCTAATCCAGTTTTGCTTCAAAGTTTAAAGGAAACTTTAATCTACCTCTGTATAAGCAAGGTAGGCAATTGTCATAACGAGCTTCTGACAATATAGAGCAGAACTCCCATCCAATCCACAATAAAGACAGCATCAGAGAGATGTAACCCTCTGCTGCTGGAAACCACTGAGATCTGGGGGTATCTGTTACAGCAGTGTAACTTTCCCTCTCCTGACCATTCTATGAGGCACGTCCTACTGTTGTCCCCCTTTTGTAGATGAGGAAACCAGGACACAGTGATATTAAATAACTTGCCCAAGGTCACACAACTAGGAAGCACTGGAGCCAGAATTTGAACCCAGAGAGCTTGGGAGGGAATTAACCTTAATCTTCTTTCAACTTGCTTGTCACCCAGTAGATAATGCTTCCCACTGCCTGGGAGAGAAGCGGAAGCCTGAGATGACTATGGAGGAGGTAGATTAATTTTTCAGGGCTGCCACAGCAAATCACCACAAACTTGGTGGCTTAAAACAACAAAAATGTATTCTCTCACCATTCTGGAGGCTAAAAGTCCAAAATCAATGTGTCATTGAGGCCAGTGCCAACTCTGAAGTTTCCAGAGCACAATCCATTCCTTGTCTTTTTTTAGCTTCTGGGGGCTCCAGGCATTCCTTGGCTCATGACTACGTTACTCCAATCTCTGTTTCCATCATCACATGACCATCTCCTCTTCTCTATGTCTCCTTCTGTGTGTCTTTTTTTGTGTGTATCTTTTTTTTGGGGCGGGGGGACATGGTCATGCTCTGTCGCCCAGACTGGAGTGCAGTGACATGCTCACAGCTCACTGAAGCCTGAACTCCCGGGCTCCAGCAATCTTCCCACCTCAGCCTCCTGAGTAGCTGGGACTACAGGCATGCACCAAGATGCCTGGCTAATTTTTTTATTTTCTGTAGAGACAGGGTTTCACTATGTTTCCCAAGCTGGTCTCAAACTCCTGGACTCAAAGGATCCACCCGCCTTGGCCTCCCAAAGTGCTGGGATTACAGGCATGAGCCACCACTCCCAGCTACCTCTGTGTGTCTTTTATAAGAACACATTGAATTTAGGACCCACCTGGATAATCCAGGATGATCTCCTCATCTCAAGACCCATTACATAATTACATTTGCAAAGCCTCTATTTCCCAAAAAGGTCACATTCTGAGGTTCTCAGCAAACATGGAATTTCAACAGACGCTATTCAATCCATTATAGGGGGGACTGTCAGACCTACCTAGGACACTGCCTCTACTGCCTTTCCCATAGCTGAATACACACTTGCAATAGGTTGAATGTTTGTGTCCCCGCAAAATTCATGTTGAAATCCTAATCCCCAATGTAACAATATTAGGAAAGGGCGTCTTTGGGAGGTAATTAGGTCATGAAATTAAAGCCCTTGTAAATGGAATTAGTGCCCTTAGACAAAAGACGCCAGAGAACTCTCTCACCCTCTTTCCACCATATGAGAATGCGACAGGCAGTCAGCAGTCTGCAGCTCAGAAGAGAGCCCCTCACCAGAACTCAACCATGCTAGCACCCTGATCTCCAACTTGCAGCTTCCAGAACTATAAGAAATAAATTCATATTATTTATAATCCACCCAATGTATGATACTCTGCTACAGCAGCCCAAAGACAACACTGGAGCCAAGAAAGATGTAAACTCCAAAATAGTGTGAAAAATTCTTTCAAAGCTATACAAAGTTGGAGATCAAAGGTAGCAAGGGGATGAGTGGAAATGGAGGAGAAAGAATCAAGAGTTGAGCCTTCTGCTTGGTTAAGCCACTTCACTCTTTGGTACCATTATAGCAACGAGCATCTCCTCAATGTCATAGGCTTGTCTCCTTCCCACTTAGAGGGGAGAGCTGGGCTCAGCGCCTGCTCTCCCAATTTCCCCAGGAAAAGGGAACATGAACTTTTGCCTTCTGACTGGGGAAGATGGAACTGTTTGGTCCTAGAGGTAAAGATAGGAACTAGTGGCCTCAAGAACTTGGCCTATAGATGTCTTGTTGGGACAGACTTCCCAGTTCTGCAGAGTGAGCTTGACTCTCCACTATCCTCTACACAGCCAACTCACTCAACTGTCTTTCTTTCCTGGTCCCCCAAAACATCAGTGTTTGAGCATCTTCAGGAAGTGTTAATGTGCCTTACCACTAAGAGAATTAATTTCTTCCTGAAAATTTTTGTCTGTCCTATCTACATTAAAAATTCATAACCCTCCTCTTAACATAACTGATCTCATTTCTTGAGCACTAATAACCTTAGCCTCACTATGCATTTGCCAGTTCCCATCCTCATTCACAACTCTCACCCCTCCTTCCTGCACTGAGTCATATATAATGCCTCTATCATCGAAGAGCTCTATGTCCTAAGAGTTTCCCCATAATCACTAAGTTTCTCCACTCAACCCAGGAGGCAAGATTGAAGAAGAATTTCTGCTATCTCTGAATGCTGGTGACTTTGGTAGCCTCCTGGAATGTAATGATAGCATAGCAAGATGCCTGTTGCAGAGGAAAAAGGACTGTCCCTAAAACCAGACAGTCCTGGGCTCAATCTTGGGTCTGTGTTTGGCTTGCTGAGTTAACTTGCACAGAAAAGCCCAAAGTCTTGGTGCCTCAATGCCTTCATGTATAAACAGAGATAGCAATACTCTGCTTGTAAAAGTTAGATGAGATAATGAAAGTAAAATCACCCCTTACTCTGCAAACACTACACAAGTACATGAGATTGCTGCTATTTTTCAATTTGTGCACTCTCGGTTTCCTCTTACCTAATGTAATTCTCCTATCCATGTCCAGAACTGCCAACAACCCTTGGTTTCTTCGGATTGCAACACTGTTCACAAGCCCATTGGAAGGCAGATGTGGACAATCAGAAACAATGACTTGAAGGGGAGGCATCAGTATCATTCCCATTGTAACACCTGGTATTATTTCAGAAGTAATTCCTTCCTGCCCATCCTCCCCCTACAACTACTTTCAGGTTCCCTTCACAGGGATATTATAACATGATCCCTAACTTGGCTGCTTAGGTCAAAGATAATCATCTCCATAGCCTGTAATTCTTGAAAACTGCTAAATCTCCATCACCAAATAGCCCTTTAAATCGAGAAATGAATTAAGTACGTCACCAACAGATGTGACCAAATAAGGGGCATGAAATACAGGAATCCACAATAGACACTTCCTCTCATACATTCCTTCATCTATTTTACTGAAATATGGAGTGATACTAATTACAAATAATAATGAGCATTCATTAATATCTCCAGTATGCCATTATGCCTTTTAACTTCTGTGTATCAGTCAGGGCTCTCTACAGAAATAAAACCAAAGGTACAGATGATGATAGATTAGATAGGGATAGAGAGAAATAGATAGATATATATAAGATAGATAGATAGATAGATAGATGATAGATAGATAGATAGATAGATAGATAGATAGATAGATAGATAGATAACTATTGATGCTATTTTTCAATCTGTGCACTCCTAGTTCCCTCTTACCTAAAGTAATTCTTCTGTCCATGTCCAGAACTGGCAAAAACCCTTGGTTTCTTTGGTTTGCTACACTGTTCACTGTTGTATCAATTAGATAGATATATTTAGATAGATAGATAGATAGATAGATAGATAGATAGATAGATAGATAGATGATAGATGATAGATAGATAGATTGATTTAAGGAAGTGATTCATATGATTGTTGGGCTTGCAAGTTTGAAATTTGTAGGGCAGACCAGCAGGCTAGAATCTCAGGCAGGATTGCCATGTCAGTCTTGAGGCAGAATTCCTTATTTCCCAGGAAATCTTAGTTTTGCCTTCAAGGCCTTCAACTGATTGGATCAAGGCCACCGACCTTATCAAGGTTAATCTGCTTTACTTGAAGTCAAACCATTGTAGATATTAATCCACTCTATAAAATACCTTCCCAGCAACATCTAGACTGATGTTTGACCAAACAACGGACCACCATTGCCTAGCCAAGCTGACATATAAAATTGACCATCAAATCCTGTGATGAAGGCTTTTTTTTTTTTTTTTTTTTTTGAGACGAAGTCTTGCTCTTTCGCCCAGGCTGGAGTGCAGTGGCGCAATCTCGGCTCACTGCAAGCTCCGCCTCCCGGGTTCACGCCATTCTCCTGCCTCAGCCTCTCCCAGTAGCTGGGACTACAGGCGCCCGCCACCACGCCCGGCATTTTTTAGTAGGGACGGGGTTTCACCGTGGTCTCGATCTCCCGACCTTGTGATCCGCCCGCCTCGGCCTCCCAAAGTGCTGGGATCACAAGCGTGAGCCACCGCGCCTGGCCGATGAAGGCTTTTTTATAGGCCCCTTTTATAGGGGGAACTGAAGCCCCTTGACTTTAGATAATATATCCTGGGGAGATGAAATATGCTCCCTAATGAAGGGCAGCAAAGACCTTCTCTCTCCGCTGCACCACATTATGCTCTGGAGAGACAATTCCAGAGTTCATAGAAAAATAGAAAAAATAAAAAAAACACAAAAAATGGTCCTAGGAAAAGGCTGTCAGGAAATAGGCAGGAAAGATAACTAATAATAAGAATTCACATTATTCCATGATTCCCTATTTTCCAAATAATAAGAATCCCATTATTTCCTAAATGGGATATTATTGGTGAAAAAAAGATTTGACTGATTGTGTTGTAATGCTGTGTTCTTTAGAGTCTTGCTTCCTAAAATTTAATCCCAGCATTGGTATCACCTTGGAACATCTTAGAAACACGGACTCTCAGGCTCCATCCCAGACCCACTGAATCAGAATGAGTCATCATTATAGCCAGAGCTGCAGGTAGATTCATTTTCTTTTCTGAGTAACAAATGGCCATAAACATAGTGACTGAAAACAACACCCATTTATTAGCTCAAAGTTCTCTAGGTCAGAAGTGGGAGTAGAGTGTGGGACAGGGTTGGCTGGATTCTCTACTCAGAGTTTTAACATGCCTGAAATCAGGGAGTTGGCAGGGCTGGGCTCTTATCTGAAGGCACCGAGGAAGAATCTGCTTCAAACTCATTGAGGTTGTTGGCAGAATTCCTTTTCTTTACAACCGTAGGACTGAGATCCATGCATCCTCATAGGCTGTGAGCTGTCACTCTTGGCTCCTAGAGGCTGCCTGCACTCCTTCTCACGTGGTCTCCTCCAGGTTCCAAACAGCAACACATACTGAGTGTGTCTGCTTCAAATTTTCTCACACTTCAAATCTCTCCAAAATCCTATGTTGCGATCAGTGGGAGGAGGCTTTCTGTCTTTTAGGGCACATGGGATCACATCGGGCCCACCCCAGATCTTAAGGTCAACTGTATCATATAATGAAACTTCATCAGTGGAGCGATATTTCAACACATTCACACATTTTAAGGATTATGGTGGGACACCTTTGAGAGACAGAAGCTCATCTTTGAATTCTGCCTATCACACCAGTGAGTTCCATGTACAATATTAGAGCTTGAAAA
Source organism: Hylobates moloch (assembly GCF_009828535.3). NCBI lineage: Eukaryota > Metazoa > Chordata > Mammalia > Primates > Hylobatidae > Hylobates > Hylobates moloch. The sequence continues at coordinate 70,406,202 of NW_026652292.1, read as the reverse complement.
TCACTATTTTACAACATTTAGAATTATGGATTCATCCACATGCTTCATTCTAAAAATGTATGTCACAGGAGATTCTCACAATGTGGTTAACAAATATAGCTCATTTGAGATTGTGCTTGCACATGCATTATCTCATTTCATTCTCCAAACAGCATGGGTATGAAGAAGACACTTCCCTTCTCAGGGAGCCTCAGTGTCCTGCTGTAGACTTGCTATGTTACCTAAGGCAGGTAACTCAGTGTCCTCAGTTACCTGCCCTATGTGCACAGAACAGCTAGTGTTTGAACCCAAACTCCCACTTAAAAGTCAACCATGCTTTCTCCTTCTCTCCTTCCTCCAAATAACATCCCTGTACACTTACCCCCATACATATGCTGGTGTTAGTAGATTATTATAAAAGAACTCTGGTATTAAGCACATTTTTACTGAAGCACGAAAGACTGAAAGATAGACTAATTAATTGGTTCAGCAATTACGTAGTGAGTGACTGGCTGCTATGTGACAGGCTTGTTCATTTGTGACCAAGACCAACTCAAATCCTTATCTTCACTGGAGTGGCATGCCAGCAGCTAGCCAACAGCTGAGTATTCCAGGACTAATGGCACAGGATGACTATGAGGGGTTCAAACCTGGTCTAGGAGGCTCAGGAAAACCTACCATTGTGGTTTGCAATTTATGAGAGTAAATCCAAAGAGAGAGCATTTAAGTAGCATTTTTGAGGATATATTTTTGGATTGGTGTCTTTTCTCTAAAATGCCTCAAACCACACCACACCCTGAGGGTAATGTAGGCATATTCGAAGGCAGGAAACATGGTCTCTAGACCTGGCATCAGCAGCTGTCATTGGGAACATCATGTCCTAGCTCTGAGCCTCTGCTTTTGAGAAATCTTGTTTGGAGAAAAATAACTCTGTGGTCTTTCTGTTAAAGGACGCTGCTCTAGAGACAGCAGTGAGATGTAAGGAGGAGCTCATAGAACGAGAGGGCCAAACACCTGGAAACCATCTCTTAGAAACCACCCCAGCCCTGGTGACCCCAGGCTCTGCTGTCAGTCCACTGAGCTGGGTGGAGAGCTGGATCTAGTCACTAAGCAAAACCCAGAAAAGCTGGTGGCATCAGAGAGGGCCAAAAAGAGGTGCCCTGGAAGAACTCTGCTGTTGACAACTTTCTGCGCAGTGCTTCCTCATGCCTGAAGCAAACAACTGGGTTCAGTAATGCCATGGATCCCTTCCAGCTATGGGACTAGATTCTTGTTGAAAACACCAAACGATATCCCTCAGCATCCACCATCAGCCACTTTCTCTTTTGACGTTTTAACAGTTCAAATGGAAAACTGTTGGGAACCCAGTTTCTGATGCCTAGTGAGTCATGTCATCAAGTTAAGTGATACCACCTGCATACTTTGTTTCATCTGGAAGGCTTTTAAAATATTTTTTAAGGAGTTGAAACAGCTGGCCACCAGATGCCAGTCTCCACTTCTTAAGTTGTGTTGGTGGCTTATAGTTGGGATAACTTGACCAATCCTTACTCAAGTTAGTGCCTAGTTACCTCTAGGCTGGACTTTTGTTGTTATGTGGCATTTAAATCCAGGACAATGGAAGGCTTAATGAAAAGAAGGTAAAGATGATCCAGAAGTATTGTCCTAAGGATAGAGTGGCTGTAGCCAATAAAAGTTTTCAAATTTTGGTTTAGAAACTTGTGCCTAGATAAGTAAATAAATCAAAATAAATATATAAAAATAAGACCAGTTTATAGGTAATAATTCAAAACAACTACCAAATCACAGTACATTTCAATATTTTCTAACATTTATCAGACATATATCTGTGATACGATAATATGAGGACAACTCACAGCATGTCTGAAGATCAATAAATCATCATAATTTTTGCCAAATACTATAGCATTTGCTTTTCTGAACAGAACATGCAAGCTGAAGGGAAGAGTCAGAATTCTCAAGATAATTGAGGAAATTATTTTCAGGGGTTTTTTTTGTCTAAATCAATTTTGTAATAAAATGCAACTGTTTTATATGTACAGTTCAATGAGTTGTGACCACTGTCTACCATTGTAACCAAACAAAATCAAGACATAGGAAATTCCCGTCACCCTCTAACGCTTTGCTGGAGCCCCTTTGCTTTCAGTCCTACTCCTACCCCCAGTCCAGGCAACCAGTGAAAGGCTTTGTCACTATTGATTGGTTTTGCCTGTTCTAGAATTTCATGAAATCACACAGTATCTTCTCTTTTGTATCTGGTTTCTTTGGCTCAGCATAGTGTTTATGAGATTTGCCCATGTTACATATATCAGATAGGATTTACACAATTTATTTATTTATTCACCTATTGATGGACATTCGGATTGTTTCCAGTTTTATTGCTGATATAGTTTGACTGTGTTCCTACTCAAATCTCACCTTGACTTGTAATAATCCCACCGTGTCAAGGGCAGGACCAGGTGAACATAATTGAATCATGGGGGTAGTTTCCCCCATACTGTTCTCATGGCAGTGAGTAAGTCTCATGAGATCTGATAGTTTTACAAATAAGGCTCCCCTGCACAAGCTCTCTTTGCCTGTTGCCATGTGAGATGTGACTTTGCTCCTCATTCACCTTCTGCCATGATTGCGAGGCTTTCCCAGCCATGTGGAACTGTGAGTTAATTAAACCTCTTTCCTTCACAAATTACCCAGTCTCAGATATGTCTTTATTAGCAGCATGAGAACAGACTAATACAATTGCCGAGTAGTGTCTTATCATATGGATGTAATATAGATATACCACAAATTGTTCATTTATTCACTTATAGATGGATATTGTATTTCCATTTTTTTGTTATCATAAACTAGGCTGCTATGAATATTTTTTATTAATTTCTTGTTGGCTGGGTGTGGTGGCTTACATCTGTAATCTGAACACTTCGGGAGGCCAAGGTGGGAGGATTACTTGAGCTCACGAATTTGAGATTAGCCTGGGCAACAAAGTGAGACCCTGTCTCTACCAAAAAAAAAAAAAAAAAAATTGTTTAAATTAGCCAGGTGTAGTGGCATGCACCTGTGGTCCCAGCTACATAGGAGGCTGAAGCAGGAGGATCGCTTGGGCCCAGGATGTCAAGCCTGCAGTGAGCCATGTTCGTACCATTGCACTCCAGCCTGGGTGACACAGTGAGACTCTGTCTAAAAAAAAAACTACTGTAGACATATTATTTCATTTATCTTGGGTAAATAACCTAATAATGGAATTGCTAGGTTTCATGATAAGGGCATATTTAAGCTTTTATGAAAGTGCCAAACAGTGGTTGTCCCATTTTATACTCTCATCAGCACTGCACTAGTTGCTCCATACACTTGTCAGCTTTTGGCACTGTTAATCTTACATTTTAGCCATGATAGTAGGTATGTAGTGTTGCATTACTATATTTTAAACTTGCATTTCCCTAATGAAATGGACATTTACAATACATTTTAAGGTCAGAAGAAATGACAATTGGACTCAGGAGCAAAGAAGGAAGGTTAATGGGTAGAGTTACCATATATTCCGGTGTGTCAAGGACAGTCTTGGTTTACACTTAGTATTCTGGTGTAATACTGCATTAGTCAGCTCAGGCTGCCATAACGCAACACCACAGTCTAGGTGGCTTAAACAACAGAAATTTATTTCTCTTGGCTCTGGAATTGACCAAGTTCAAGATCAAGGTGCCAGCCAATTCAGTTCCCCAATAAAAGTTTTCTTTCTTGTTTGGAGACAGCTGCCTCTTCTCTGTGTCCTCACATGTCAGAAAGTGAAGAAGCAAGCTCTCTCACGTTTCTTCTTATGAGGGCAATCATCCCATCATGAGGGCCAGCCTCATGACCTCATCCAAACTTAATTACCTCACAAAGGTCCCACCTCCAAATACCATCACATTGGAAGATAGGGCTTCAACATGTGAATTTGGAGGACACAGCTGAGCTCATAGCCTTGTAATGGCAAGGCTTTGAATTAAGTTTTGCTGTTCAATGTGTGATGTAATCCATCTCTTCCCAAAGCCTTTAGTAAATCTACATCTCTCATCAACTTTTAAGGTTGGATTTGTGTTTATAAGTCTGGTCCCAAGAGCAGCTCACCCAACAAGACCCCTTCATATTCATGCTACAATTATTGTAGGTTTCAATTATATTAAAAAGTATGCCCTACTATTAAGAATGATATAACGAACTTTGTGGACTAAGAGGGGGAAGGTTGGGAGTGGGTGAAGGATAAAAGACTACAAATTGGGTACAGTGTACACTGCTTGGGTGACAATGCACTAAAATCTCAGAAATCACCACTAAAGAAATTATCCATTTAACCAAAAACTACATGTACCCCCAAAATCATTGAAATAAAAAGTATGCACTACTCTATGCTTCATATTATTGAACCATTAGCTTTCTTCTAGATAGAGTCTGGTATTTTGGTTTGAAGAATGAACCTTACAGCATAAATTGTGATGCAAATTTCAAAAAACAATATTATCAATGAAAACATATAATATCAAGTTTGAGCTAATTTGAAAATAAATTTGAACATTTATCCTCTCATAGGTTTCTATAACATTTTCTTTTGACCCTTTGTGAATTGAAAGAATCATACTCCATAATCAGGTATGAGTTTATTCATGAAAGCAAAACAAAAGTTGAGCCAAGGATTCTGTCTATTCCTGAGACCAAATCCAAGTAAACATGTTTTTGTTTTTTTTTTTTACTGTCTTCCCATTCCTCTTTCATTCTGGCAATAATCTATCATCAGAATGTAATCATTTCAATTTCATATTATCTCTTCCTCATTAGGGTTCACAAGATAATGCCCAGACCCAAGCATTGTATCTGATAGCACTTAATGATTGTTTGAAAATGGGTGAAAGCATACATGCACCCCTGAAATTTACTCCTAAGTCTGACCACTTTTTCACTACATAACCTTTCAAATGGTTTCAGTCTTGTGTGGCTTCCTTTGGCATTTTTTAAAATATGTACATAAACACAAGATATTGTGTGAAGCACCATGGATAATAGAAAGTTACAAAAGTTCAAGACATAATCCCAGCCCTTGAGAAACTTAGACTTTAGTATAGGAAAATAAAAACCACACACACACACACACAAAGGCACATACATGAAGAACTATGACACGAAGCAGAAAGTGGTAAGTACCCTGTGAGTGAGATAAACTACTGCAGCTTGGCAGCATTGAGACTCCTTGTAAGCAGGGCTTTACTCTGCCAAGAGAACTATGCATGCAAGAATTAATAGCCAAGTGAGGGATAAAGTCATGCTTTTATTAACAGCTGAGCCAGTGCCCATTAATACCACCCTCTGGTCGGGGAGAAGAAAAACTGATCTCTGGGAGTGGTGTTGAAAAGCTCAAGGCTTATGCTTCGAAGTTGAAGCAAACCTTGCTACTCTCAGCCTCTAACCCCTTACTCTGCAAAGCCAGTGCTAAATCCAGGTTTTTTTCTTTTAATCAACTGTACAGACCCAAGATCTAAAACACACTAAAATAACGGTGGATTCACTCTGTAGGGAGATGACTTGCCTGTAACTACATGAAAACAGAAAACTGAAAATCATCCACCTCACCTGAGGACAGGAAAAAAAATATGTAGACAAGAGGATTGCCTACCCTAAGAAGATAGATAATTTCTTGTTCTACCACAGAATAGGAAGAGAATTCAGCCAAAGAAGCCCTAAACATTCAAGGATGCATCCCCACAAATAGTGAATCACGGCCAGTGAATTTCAGTCTTGGACCAAGCAGATGATAATGCCTTTTCTGTTAGAGGGAAACTAGAGAAGGGAAAGAAGATTATGGAAAGGGAAGGCAAGTACCATTACATGAATGTGCTTTGCACAATATTTGTACCATAATGTGCTCCTCAAGTTAGCATTCTTTGAATCAAGTGTTTTGTTGTAAAACATAGAATATTTTACCCCTTAGTAGAAGACTGAATGCACCAATGGTACCAGTATTTTCCACCTTCGTGTATCCATGTCATTTGGTGGACTCTTTCACTGACTCTCTGGTCTTGAGCATGACACTTGCATTAGCCAATGGGTCAATAGCAAACTTGATGCAAACAAAGACTTGAAAAAGTACTTGAATATTTCTGGCTTTTCCCTTGGACTCTCTCAATTGCCTGAGAACATGTCCAGACTATCCTGCTGGAGGATGAGACACACAGAGCAGAGCCAGTTACCCAGCCAAAGCCATCCTAGACCCACCAACAGCCAGAAGACCACTAGACATGTGATAGCCTCAGCCAAGACCATAACTGCCCAGCCAAGCACATCCAAGATCAGCAAAACTCCCCAGGCAACCCACAGATTTATGAGGAATAATAAATGGTTACTGTTTCAAGTCACTAAGTTTGGGGGGTTTTTTAATATGGAAATAGTTAATTGACATACCCCTCTTGGAGATTCCCATATATAACTATTCCCATATATAAAAATTTCTTTTACCATGGAACATTTTAAGAGTATAATTCCACGGACAATACTCTAGGGAAACACTAGATTTTTAAAAAATGTAATAATAGAAGTGCTCCAGGGTGCCAATTTTAGAGATATAATAAAGAAAAGACAATGTGGATTTGATGACTGAATGTTTTGGGGAAGAAGAGAAAGTAAAACCAATAACACGTGTTTAAAATCCTGAACACTTGAGAGGACTGTGGTATTAATGACAGAATTAGGCAACTCAGGAAGAGTGGGTTTAAGGGGAAAAAGTTGTGATACAGTTTGAGATATTGAACCTGAAGGAAATGCACTACCTCCAGGAAGTGAGATCCTGCAAGCATTAGAAAAGCACAAATGATGCCGAAGGAGAGGTTGGATTATCCTGTAGATTCTAAATGGTGAACACCTGACCCATGAAAGGAGACCATGCAGAGGATGAGAGTCAAGGGCTAATTAAAGAATCTCAGATAGGTGTAATATAGGTGGCCACAATATGCAGAGGCCAAGAGTGGGAAAATGACTTCTCAAGGCCAATAGCAGAGTTGAGTCTCTAACTCAGACTTTTGATTTCTTGGTCACCTTACCGCACTGCTCATGGGTCATTTAGCCATTAATTAGATATTGTCTCACTGGAGGGCATCCAACCAAGATGGTAACCTAATTAAAATCATATTGCATGAAGAACACTTAAAATCATTGAACTTGAAGAAAGGGAGGTAAAGTTGTTGGGTGGGCGGAAGGCATCCAAATTACCTTTGGATATCTGAAAGGCTCTTGCATGTGGAAAACAGAGCAGAAATAGTCACTGTTGCTCAGAGAATTATTCTAATGCCATGTGAAGCCATGGCCCCCTTCCCTAGGAGCAGTCCAGCAGAAGTGATGTGGCCATCTGCCAAGGACATGCAGATGGATCAGGAATAGAGTGAGAGAGTGAATTAAAACACTCTCAAGTCTTATTCCAAATCTCTGATCCTGCAGTCTACAAACAGATCTTTTCTAGTCTCCTTTTCTAGTTTTGACTATCTGCAATAAGTTGACCTGCTACCCTAAATCACCAAGGAAGTAAAAAGAAGCCTTCAGATTTGCTCACCATGACTGAAACCTATGAAAAGTGACTCAGAGACTGCAAACTCAAAGACATGACTTCTGTGTCTCCAGTACTCCACAGTGACAAGCACATGGTGGGCACCTGTGTGCCATCTGACAATTGGGAAGAAGCTCAGCACCTCCTGAGTGGCTTCCCTTTGAAGTTGGGTTGGATCATTTTCTACCGCTCTGAATAAAAGCATTTCAGTTGAGTTCCAATCTCCAAACATTAGTAATGTATACCAAGGGGAATATGGGGTTTTCAAGCAAGGCTCATTTTTCCTTGACCTCTTCCTCAATGTCTTCACATGTTTGACAGAACTCAGGAAAGACTGTATGATAAAATCCAGATGAAGCCACCTGGGTTTCAGGATATAATTTGAAACTTGGATGCTGTGTGCAAGCAAAGGAGTAGAAATAAAGTTAATATACAAAGCCTAATATATGAAAAACATGAAAAATGTTCAAGCCTTATAATTGCATTCAGATAGGAAAGTGTTTGCTGCCTCTAGCAGTTCAGAACATCTTTCAGAAGTAATCTGTACTCATCTCAAATACCCATCTTAGCAATGAATACTAAGGAAAATACGTGGTTTAAGCATATTTTCTTCATTTGACATGAATGTGTTTTCACCAACACTCGAGAGCTTGGATTGCTGGAAACAAACAGCCTAGGTTCAAATCCCAGATTTGTTTTTTACCTTCTGTGTGACGTTGAGCTGGTCACTTAACCTCTCTGTATTTCACATTCTCCATTGGTAAAATAAGGATAATGTTGGTATCTACTTCATAGGCTTGTTGGCAGCATACGATGAGTTTGTACATTTATAGAGCACCAAAATACTGCCTAGTACATAGCTAATGCTCAATGAATGTTTGCAATTATTGTTACTGTTGCTTTGAAATCATGGAAGGAAAAAAGGGTCTGACCCATTTTTAAAAGGTCTGCGGAATGAAGGAAGCTGCATTTCTAGTGGAAATGCTCCAAATACCTGAGGAGGAAACAAAGTGTATGAACGAGGACCTTCTGTACCTCTGTTCAGAGCAGTTCAAAGGCAGTAGGAAAAGCATGTGGCCTCAGTGAATGGCAGTTTGTAGGAAAATTAGCTCTTGGTCAGCATTAATAAGACATTTACTCTATTTCCACTGAGAAGCAGCCTGGAACAGTCAATGTCAGAACACACAGTAAAGTGAACATTTAGGCAAGGGGAGTTTAGAGCAGTAAATGCTATGGAGAGTATTTAACTTGTATTAATAACTTGGAGCTTATAATTTCCTTTACGCTCTGCTTTGAAGGTTGTTCATGAAAATCTAATAGTAAGTCATTGGATAATTTTCTTAATAAATGCATACATTTTTAAAAGACGGAGAGTAAATTTTGTTTTCAACATCTATTTCTCTCACTAATCTTTCCATGATTTTCAATTTACTTAGCCTATTAGCACAAATTTATAAAACTCAAATTTGTACAAGTACTCACAACTGGCATTTAGCCGAATTATCTTTGCAAGAGCAAGAAAGTAGGGATTTGCAGTTAACATAAAAACAGCTATCAAAGGGCGAAAAGTTTCAGTTATATATGATGAATAAATCCTAGATATTTATCATACAGCATAGTATCTATAGTTAACAATACTTATTGTATGCTTAAACATTTGCTGAAAGAAAAGATATTATATGAAGTGTTCTTACCAAAAAATAACAATAATAATAAGGAGGGAGAAAAAAATTTTGGGGGGAGATGGATATATAGGTGGCATTGATTGTGGTTTCACTGGTGTACATTTATGTCCAAACTCATCAAGTTGTATACATTAAATACGTATAGCATATTGTATACCATTATACCTCAATATGGTGTTCTATAAAACAGCTCTCATTTGTTGAGCATTTGCTATTGGGTTGGAACCTTTTCTCCATTCTTTAAATATAGTATTTTACTTAATAGTCCAAGAAGCTTTCAAAGTACTTGTATTAGAGCAACTGACACTAGCTATCTACGACAAATATATCCCAAAACTCCACGGAGAGACACAATGTAAGTGTGTATAGTATTCAGGAAGATTCGATGCAGGCTAAGCAACTCTCCTATAGCAGACCACTGAGGGATCCCCCAGGGTTCAGCCTTCCTTCTATTACTGGGCTCCACCTCCTCTGAGTCATTTGCTTCCAGCCACATGGAGAGAAGAAGGAGAAAGAATGTGGAGTAGGCACATCAGCTCTTGATTACCTCAGCCCAGAAGTACCTATCCCATGACTTCTGCTCACTTCCCATTGACCAAAAATCAATCATACAGTCAACCACACCGCAAAGGAGGCTGGGAAATGTAGAAGAATACATAAGCATCAGTAAGCACCAAAAGTATCTGCCATAGTTTACTCCCTGGTTACCAAGAATCAATGTCCTCTCCTCTTTCCAAACACAGAACATCCCTACTGCCCCTGCCACCATCCCCACTCCAACTCCCGACATTAAGCAACCTCTAATCCCACCACTCACTGCATTCAGCACCTCCAAGGTGATCTAGACTTCTGGGGCATGTGGAGCTCTCTGCGTAACTCTGGGTGTGGCTGTCTCTTGATCCAGTGACCTATGAACTAGAAAGGAAGTGATCTATGAATGAAACGTACAAGTTCTCTCTCTCTCTCTGTCTCACACACACACACACACACACACACACACACACGTACACACTGTGTTAGTCTGTTTTCATGCTGCTGATAAAGACATACCCAAGGCTGGGTGATTTATAAGGAAAAAGAGGTTTAATGGATCCAAGGTTCCACGTGACTGGGGAGGCCTCACAATCATGGTGGAAGGCAAAAGGCATGGTCTTACATGGCAGCAGACAAGAGAGAATGAGAATCAAGTGAAAGAGAGAAAAAAAAGAAGGAAAAAAACAGAAACGAAAATAAAAAGAGAATCAAGCAAAAGGGATTTCCCCTTACAAAACGATCAGATCTCATGAGATTTATTCACTACCATGAGAACACTATGGGAGAACCACCCCCATGATTCAATTATCTCCCACCTGGTCCCTTCCACAACAGATGGAAATTATGGGAACTACAATTCAAGATGAGATTTGGGTGGGGACACAGCCAAACCATATCTCATACACACACACACACACACACACACACACACAAGCACACAAGCACACAATGTACTAGCAATAAGAGAACCGTAATATAAAATACATTTGGAAAAGGGAAGAATGGGAAACAGAGCAGCCACTGATGCCCAGGCTGGCCAGGCCAACATAGTAAAGGCTCACTCCCTTACAGGTGGAGTTGGTTCTTGGCCATGGTTCTGCTCTCCAGGGAATACTACTTTGTCCACCAAAGTAGTATTTCTCTGTGGCCACCAGTTCTTTCTGAGAGGCTACCCTTGCCCATTCTCCTTGGCCACCTCAGAGGTGGGTTTCGGGGAGCTTTCCCTCCATGCAGGCCTACAGCCAGCCTCCTGCCAGTGGGAGAAGTTGTTCCCAGCCTTGAGAGACATTTGTAGTACAGGATTACAGGTTTTTTGTTTTTAGCAATATACGTCCCTCAAAAAATTGGAAGGCTACTACAAGCCATCAAATGTAGGTACTCCTTCCCAATTGCCTCTTATTTCTGTTTATAAATTAGCTATTTCTTTCCTGAGCTCATCACATTCTTGAAACACTTTGCCAAATGCACTCAAAAGTACCAACACACACAACTAACATTCTCTCCCCATCCTTTGCCCTTAGAGCTACACAGTTACTCAGCACATATTGCCTTACAAACTGTCACAGGTATCAGTTTCACCAAATGTTTAGCTACTGCAAAACACGGAACTTCATCTTTCCAGCCTTTGATATCAGTCCCCTTGACACTCACAATGAGGCCAACGCCACTGTGTTTAGGTTTTTGTCAGAGCAGCCTCCCATGCCCATTATCAGTTTTGAAATGGGTCAGGAAAAGCTAAGCTAGCTGCTATCACGAACATCCCTAAATCTCAGTGAGTCCTCAATAGGTCTTGTTAAGTACCTGATGGGCAGCAAAGTGCTTAATTCATATTTGTTGTATACAATTATGTGAATAGATTGTTTTTACTTATTGGCATTTAATCTTTCTCAACTAAGGAAACCAAAGTTCAAAGAAAGTAATACATCCAAGGTCACGTAACTGGAATGTGGTAAATCCAGGATCTGAGTTCAGGTCTATGACACTACACGTGCTGGTGCCTGCAAATCTCTCCTCAATGGAAATTAGAGTGAAAATAGACTCCATCTTTTCTCTGCATTCACAGCAAATAAAACCTAAAACTTGAACATTTCCTTGTAGTTTTATATCCTTTCTTTCTTTGCACAATTAAAATCAGAGGTATTATCCTCTGCTCATTGCATAATAGTTATTTTAGGTGACTCAGAAAACATAGCAGAAAGGAAGCTATAGTTTTTGAAATAATGAATGAGGTTTGTTTCCTGAAACTTGTTTGCATAACTTTGCACAGTGAACATACTTAATAGATTATGCCCATGTCAATATTTCTATTATCTACCAATTGGTCTGTTTATTTAACTGATGTTTTCTATTCATTTAGGAAACTTTAATACATCATAACTATTCATTAATGTATGCCTGACAAAGGTATGTATTGCCCTATGTTTACTTCTATACAAGCTTTGACATATTAACCATCTCTAATGGGAACATATATGCAAACCAAAATTGTCAAAACTGTTGGTTGGTGTGAACATATGCAATACTTTATTCATTCAGTATTTTTTAAGCACCTATTATCTATCAGGTACTAAGCAAGATCTGTTTTGAGATATACTATCAAATATTTTTCAAATCACCATTTTCAGTTGATCACACTGTAAGTTGGCTATAATTTGAATTCACAAATGCTCCTGTGTGTGTGTGTGTGTGTGTGTGTGTGTGTGTGTGTGTGTATGTGGTTTAGTGGCAGTTGATGGAAAGTAGTAAAAATAACATTTGTAACATTGGTTACAGATCAAATGTCAGAAGATTTATTCAGCCACAGATACTGCAAAGTAAGCATCTTCTCTAGTTTATGATTCGTATGTAAGATAAAGTTTAAAATAAGACCAATGCAGACATCATTTTAGGTAGTTCCCCCTTTTGTGAAAAAAATTGCATATAATAATTCCAATTTTTCACGCAGATAAATTAGGCACAAATTGCATGGAAATAATTCTGTAAGCAAAAGTGATGTTTAAACATAATTTCACTAGCATCACTTTTCCATAAGTTGGGGCATAAACTTTCCTAAGTACTCTTTTTGCTTCCAGTGAAATGATACCATTTGGTCTTTAGGCATCACTTTAAAAGGCAAAGCAACTAGAAGTAACATGGTAAGAAAAGCAATGGATAAAAGAGAGAAAGAGAACTGTTTAGATACCTGAGACCCCTGCTTTTCATTTGCCTCAGTCTGGGGTTTGCAGAAGAACACTACCCACTCCTACTTGTTCTTAACTAGTGTATATATTAAGCTCTTTGAAATGTGAGTATTATGGGAAGGATCGCAGTTGCTTTAAATTATAGAAGTTGGCAAGTCCCTGGGAGAAGGAGTGGGAGGTTGTTTAAACTGAGAAAGACAGTTGCAAAACTTCGTACAACAGCATGAGCTCCAAGCTTCAAACGCATTCTCATGCTCAGACGAGCATTTTATTTTTCATCAAGTTATTTTTTGCATTGTTTTGGAGCAGCTTCGAATAATAAACACATATTTCTGCTTTAAATTTTTAATGGTTACTACATTCATGGGACAACCAAAGCAAGAAAGCCTCATGTTTTGGGGGAAAGTTTGATATCAGCAATGTCCAGACAAGGTAAGCTACCATTTTCACTGCTGTTTTTCTCTTTTTCCCTCCTATTCGGCCTTCATCAAAATACTTCCTGGGAGAACTTAAGAAAGCTCCTTGTAAAGAAATGGGGGAACTTGTAAAAAGTATGTCAACAAATGATAAATCAGAGGTTAGAAAACCTCCGCAGGAGAGCGTTCTCCTACTTTCTATTCTGCTTGACGCATGAACCTCTGTAAATATCTTTCACTATATAAAAAATGCCATTTGTTTCAGAAAATGTAAGCGGAGTCTTCAAAATCTCCAATCTGATGAACTTAGCATTTGTCAGTGTAGTGACAGGCTAACTTATTACCAAGGTCAGCTTATCTATGTTTTCTTATCCCCTTATATGCAACTCAACTTCCGGAGCTGTGATTCTTCTATTAACTTGGAAATATTTCCCAAGGAAGATTTTAATATCATTCCAAAAATCCTCCTAAGTGCAGTTACTATGGCTTCTTATTAACTTGTTTTGCAGAATATATTTTTTAAAGTTAAATAAATCATTTGTCTTTTGTAACTGACACGGGAGGATGTTACAGATATTATATATTCTGAGAGAAGGAAACAGTTCAACTCAACATTCATTAATTCAAGTCACAGTCTGCTGACAATGTTATCTAAATAGGGTGACTTTGCCTTCTTGATTGTGCCTCATACACAGGTAGGGAGCAGCGAGGATAAGATATTTTCTTGTTTTTCTGTGCATTGGTCACTTGAGAAGTATCTTGTGGGTTGAGGTGGAGGGGCATACAAATATGTGATGTGTTATTCCCTTTTTCCCTGAGAATGTCTCTGTTATCAGTGTTCCCATCTGTCTGAGGCACAATTCCAGGTGCAAAAAACTAGATTGTCACAGAAATCTGCACATTCTTCCGGCAGGCTGAGATTTTATCACAGCTCCACATTCATTCCTTCACACACACATGCGTGCTCACAGGCAAAGATTATAAAACCCTGTGGATTTGACAGAGCTTGAGTGGTTTGGGACATTTAGGTGACCTCAAGCTGCAAAACCCACTGGTACAGAAACATTAGCAAGGCGAATTTCTCACCCATTAGGCCTGAGGGAGCAATGTGAGGGCCGCCCGGGACCCTGCTTTTGGTCTGAGAGGGCTCTGCCTTCTTGCTACACCAGTTCTTTCTCTGTTTCTGGAATATTTTTTCCTTCTGTGTCAAATTCTAGTTACATAAAGTGGACTGTTGTGGCTTCCTCTGCCTCATGGTCTCAATGATAAGAAAGGGATTAAGGTAAGAAAGACACTGTTTATAGAAAACCAAGACGTCAGCTTGATCGGCTAATTGCAAAGTGGTCAGGAGACACCATTAGTCGCCTCTCTCCACCCATAGTTAGTGCAGCGAGTGACCCGCGACTGCCAATTCCTTATCCTTCTCTTTCCCAAATCTTCTTCTGTTCTCCCTTTCCCCTCCACTTCTATCTACACCAGCCTATAGAACATTAAGAGAGGGAGCAGTGGGTCGGACACACAATATTACTGTCTCCTTCCCGGTCCTCTCGGCCCATCCCCAGGCCGGTCGGGGAAGCCCCCACCCTATTTGGAGTGGGGTCTCCGGGGCCCCACCCATGACCTCATCTCAGGCAGCTCGAGAGCTGGGATGGCCAGCGTTTGCATGGCGCCTGAGTGCACCCTGGGGACGGGTGCGGCAGAGAAATGCACAGTGTGGCATGACGTGACTGCTGAGAAGCCGGAGCGCGAACTTCCTCACGGGCTCCAATGGAGGCTGGCGGCATCTCTGGAAGTCAGGCCCGCCAGGCCCCACCCCAGGGCCCCAGAAGGCCCCAAAGAGGACAAAAACAAAAAGGCTATTAGGGTTGCTAATGAAGCCCAAGCCAGCTGACTCATCTAAGGCGCAGTCACTGGGGGGCTTTGTAATGAAACCTGGACAGAGCCCTGGAAAGGACAGGTCAGGGTTGTCCCATAAAGGGCGCTGATGAGAGAGGCCCACAGTGACCTAATCGCACCTCCTCGCCTCCGAGAGGCTGGGAGAGAAAGGCAGCGTCTGCAAGGGACAAGAGTGTTAACCAATGAACTGCCAGGAGTGTGGCAGCCATGCTGTATTAGCTCTGGGTGTGAGCCAGGCTTAGTCCACGTTTTGGGTCACAAGTTTGTGAACCTGGACCTGAAATGCCCCAAGGTTAGGGATCAATGGCTGATGGGCCAGAAAAAGAGACCATGGTAATTCAATAAACCTTAACCAAGTGTCCACCCTGTGCCAGATACTTTACCAACGCTCTTTGAACATGTCCTTGACAAAGACAGAAAAAACATTAAAAACAGCATAGGAAAGATGGCAGGAACACAGAGGGGCTTTGCAAATCAGCCTGCTGAAATCAAAGAAAGTGTCCCACAAAGCTGTCCTTGAACTAGACCTTGAAAGATGAGTAAAATATCATGAGAGAGCCAAGAGGGCCAGGGGTCCCCAGGCAGAGGCCGGCAGACAAAGGCACAGAGGTGCAAAGGCCATGGATGAGCCCATAAGACAAGTAGCTTGGGCGTGGCGGGGCTCTATTCCCCCGAGTGTCTTGCAATGAACAGCACTTTCATGGGTTATTATTATAATAGGAGGATAACCAAAAGTATTTCCTGGTCAGGCAAGTTTTGGAATGTTGAAAACTGTGCACCATGGTGGATCAGCACTCTGGCTTAGGGGTCACAAATGTCTGGCTTCAAATCCCAGCTCTGCTCCTTCAATGATGTGTGAACTTGGGCCCATTCAAACAATTAGTTTCCTTATCTGTTAAATGAAGATAGTAATCACATCTATCTTCTATGGGCATTCTGAGGATTAAATCAGAGAGTCTGTGTAAGGGTCTACTATCAAAATGCCTGACATATAATGAGAACTTAGAGAATGTTAGCTATTCTTATTAGCTATTAAATGCTGATTTCTTTACCTCAGTAAGTGTCACATGTTTTAGTTGGCTAATGTGTGTGCTGACTCCCGTGATCGGGTTGTTAATTAAAATCTAATGTTTTCCAAACTCATTTGACCATGAAACCACTTTTTCTGAAGTATCACATAGACCAACGCATGCTGGAAAATGGTGAGGTTGAGTTGTCCTGGTGGGTTGAGGCCACATGTCCTTTGAGTACTAAATCAATGTTTCCCAAGATTTAATTGAAATGTACTAATCTCCACCAGTCACCACAAATTCTCTTCTGTATTTCTATGAAACAGAAGCCCAACAACTGGGATTCTCATCTCTAAAAGAATTGACTTTTTTTTTTTTTTTTAACTATGTTCAACTTTTAGGAGGAAAAATGTCAGCAAAGCAAATTCTTTTCAGGATTTTCACACTTGGAAAGTCAGCCTTTGCCTAAGTTTGAGGACCTACTGAGGTAAAGGACAATGCAATAGGGACAGTCTAGAAGAAAATATCATCCTACCTTCAAGGAGCTACCAATTGAATGGGGAAATAAAATGTGCATTCCAACATCTAAAATGCAAAATTAGATACTGCAATTTAGGATATAAGAGAATTCACAGTGAGTGGGAATTCAAAGAAGACAAGACCACAGGTCCCTGGAGTAATACCAGTAATTAGTCACATTCTTGGACACTTACCAGATAAAAAGTATTGTGCCGAGTACAATAGAATTAACCCACTTATCTCTTACAACCAGGTCACAAGGTGGGTGTAGACTTACCCATTTGGCAGATGAGAAAACTAAGCCCCAAAGAAATTAAGTAACCTTCCTGCAGTCTTTCAGGACCTAAGCGGCAGAGTAAGGTTTCAAACTCAGGTCCAGGTGATTCTCTGTATCCCTTACCCAGGGAAGACTCCTCAGAGGAGGTAACATGCAATCTGGCCTTGAAGAGTAGATAAGGATTGGTGAGAAGGGCCTTCCAGGCAGAGAGGAGAATATGAGCAAAAGCACAGGAGACTGAGAGAACAGTGTGGAAAGTAGCAGGAAGGCTTCCCTGCAGGCAAAGTGCATGCATATGGTGCAGAAGGAGATAAGCTTAGAATACTTGGTTGGAATCAGATCACAGAAAGCCTTGAATGCCAAACCACAAAGTTTAGATTTTCTTTAAATGAAGTAATCATTTAGGTTTGTAAACAAGAAAGTAACGTGATGAAAACAATGAATTGGATGAGTAACCAGTGCACAGCTGTGGCAGAGACTAAACTTCCCCAATTAGGAGTCTAGATATGTCCAGGCAAGAGACAGCAGCAGTGGTTGCTCACACAGCTGTTAAGGAGTGGAGGTGCACATTTGACCCAATTAACACCAAGACTTTGACCATCTCAACAGTCTTTCAAAATGACAACCCTCAGGCCTCAGTAAATCCAGATTGTACGTGGACCTCAGTTTAACCCCTGTAAAATGGGAAGGGTAGGAGGGGCTAGTTGACCTCTGAGGTCTCTCTGACTTCTCACACTCTATGAAGATAACACTCTAAGCACTTTTATAGAAATCATAAACTATACAGTTCCCTATTCGATCAGCAGGTTCCAAACTTCTCTTTCATATCAAGCAGGCATATTTCCAAAAGAACGTTAGGGTCTACAAAATTTTATGCATTTACTGCTACAGCAATTACATAATAATAGTATTGGCACACAATGATTAGGGGAGGGTGCATTTTTATATATTCCTTCAGGAGAAACTTTTTTCCATCCTCCTGGCTATCTGCCTTTTGCAAAATTCAACTGTCTACTTCTCATGACTGAGGACTCTTTCTGCAGTTTGTGACATATCAGGATCTTACAGTGCTGTCAATGATAGTTATTCATTAGGTGTCTTATGATCTTCTGCAGTTCCCAAATAGGTGGCAGGCTTTTAGAGAGCAGAGATAAATTTATCTTTAGATTTTCCAATGCCTTACAACTATAGCAGGTCTGAATCTTATAAACACAGGTCTGCAAGAAAAGTTCTATTTCTTTATTTTCTTGAAATCAACATAAATCTGATTCCAAGAGTCTACGCCAGCAGGAACTTTAGTTTCTTACATTATTTAGGCTCCTACCTCCACCACCTTTAACACTAAGGTCAGGCAAAAATCCTGGGAGGTATTTCTTCACACCAATTATGCCCAGTCTTGTCTTGTAAATGATCTCTCCCTTTGGAATCTGTGTATTCTGCTTTCAAGCCCTGCTTGGGGACTAGAAGTCACTGTCAAGGCCAAGCACCTGGTGTCTGAGCAGAACCAGGCAGCCCTCCCTTCTGAGGTCTAGCCAGGCAGGGTGACCCTTTCTGCTTCTCACAGATGCACCGACCCCCAGTCTTTCCAGGTGTGAGAAAACCTCCCATCAAGAGTGTCTCATTCCCCTCTCCCCAGCACATCCTCTTGGGCTTGGAATTTCTGAAAAGAAAGCAAGTGTTGTTTTCAATAAAACTCCTCCTGTTCTGCAGAACCCTTGAAGCAAGGAAATACAGAAGGCTGGGCAACACTTGTGAAATGATAAGGCAGAGGTGAAAAACAACACATAAATTAATATTTAAATAAGGTACGCTGTCACTCAGCAAACAGGTGTTCAATAATCATCAGCAAAATAGGTGGCCAACAGATGATAAAACAGCTTCTTCCAAGTTACTCAGTTTGCCAGCAGAGGAGGCATATATTATAATCAGATTAATAGTGTCTTTTTATTAAGTGCCTACTGTGTGCCATGACTTTAAATATACTGTCTCTTTGTCCCTATTGTTTAGATGAGGAGAGGTAAGTAACTCACCTAATATCCTATATATACTAAGAGACGGAGCAGGTGTTTAAACTTACATAATGCCTGCTTTAAAACCTGCCTTTCCGCACTGTCACAGGGATTCTCAGAAAGGATTTTTTTATTTTCTATTTAGCAATCTGGTGTTCTACTTTTGACTAATCCTTCAGTCATTATTTCCAACTAAAATGTATTTTAAATAGAGAATTAATGAAATTTATTTTGCCATAAACATAGTATGGCTTTGTTAGATATAGTAATGAACCCAAAGAATGGTTTATTACCCCATCTCACTGCTCATCTGCAAGGTTATGGGGTGAGAAACAAAGCACTTTGCCTAAGGTCAGAGGGTTAGATGACAGCTCAAACTTCAATACATGTTTGTCTTCTGTCTCCAAGTAGAGGAGAGAAAATTGGTTCTAATTAATGGATTATTAATTGGTTCTAATTAAAGACTAATTATAGATTAGTATTAAATATTGGCAGTTTTAGGGTCTTCATGTGCTACCAATGATACAAAGCCATGGCTAATGTAGTTGCCTCAAAACACATCCTACCATATATACTATGACAGTATTTTGAGAGCTGTCATGAAAACATTCACTGGTGGCCTTTCCAACAGCTAACATGCCCCAAACAGCTTACTCTCTTAAATTGGTAATTTTTTCCAGTTTCTTTCTTGCACCATTAATTTATGTAGAAAGACTTTTTATGAAGTCATTTTAATACCATTCCACTCTAAAAATCTAATTTGACCACAGTGGAATCTTATTGAGGGATTCTTTGAATGTATCAGAATTACCAACCCATTTCATCACAGGTGTATCTATCAATTTCCAGATCATTATTAGCATTCCCTCCTTTCCTTCATAATAAAGACCATATTCCTCAACATGGCCCCCGGGGCCTTTGAAGGATCTGCTTCTTGACTGCCTTCCTTGTCCATCTCTGTTCCTACCACTCTCCTCCATATTCCCAATATCAGTACACATTGAACTCTTCACTGTTTCTTGGGCATCCTTCTTCCTTATGCAACAGGGGTCTAAGGAATCTGAGTCCATTCTCTTGACTTTATGTGAATGATGTTGAACCACATAAAATTTCTAACCTTCAACCACTTTATTACCTACAAAAAAAATGGCAACTTTATATGATCCCAACATAATCTAGAGATGTAAAAAAGACTCTCATTTCTTGAAGACAATTTATGTGCCAGGCTCTTAAATATAATAAAAATGTGTTCATTGTCCTCCTTGTTTGTCCTTGGGGCTGAGAGGGAATGGGGTCAAATAGACTTTTAGAATTTATCCAAGCTACCGATGTCACCTTCAGCTTAAATGCCAGCCTACTTTATAAGGCTGCTCCTTCCATTAATATACCACTGGTCACCAGAAAGTTCTTTATTAAGAACTTTCTTAATGTCTCGCATTCTGATCTTTGCTCTGCTTTTAGAAGTAGCAAGAAAAAGTTATCTTTCCTCTGGCATTTTAAATGCTTGAAGACTCTCATCATCTGCCTTCCTGGCCTTCTCCCAGGGTCTTCCTGTGCTTATAGGGAGGACTTTCCCCAGAAGCCCTGTGGTTCACCTAGGATATGCATGCCCTCTTGAAACAGATATCCAGACTTGCTCACCAAATTTCAGATGATTTTCACAACTTGTGCCAACTCCATATGGATGTTCTGGGATGGATAGTGGCTGCCTGAAGCCCTGTACTGAGAAGGAATCTGAACCCAATCTGGAGTTAGCAAGAAGGTGTACAGAGTTCAATTAGTGATATCTAAAGGAGAATCAGATATTGTCCAGGACCACTCTACTCTGGATATTGCCTGACAGCCCAGAGTACGTGGAACTACTACCCTCTCTGATTTAAAGACACTATTTTCCTTAATGCTAAATTGCTAGTAAGCCCATCTCATAAAAAGACCAACTAAAACATTGAGATCATTTCTTAAACTTGCAGTAAGGCCTATTTTAGTTCATAGTTAACTAAAAAGTGCCAGTTCCAGCCCTAGCCCTTCCTGGTTGTGTGATCATGGTTAAGTTACTCTAGTTCTCTGAGCTCTGTTTGCTCATCATTGAACATGGTAATAATATATATCTGCTCCACTGGACTTATTGGAAGTATTAAATGAGATATTATATTTGCAAGCTAGAAGATAGTTACTTTAAGAGCCCGATATATTTGGTGGGCCAGCTAATCTTTCTCCTTGCCTCTTTGCTATGGGGGATTTCCTCTCCCTGGACAAATTGATGTCCAGTGGGGGATTAAAAAGAAAAGTACAAGAAAAAGGAATAAAAACACACTAAGTACTTAGTGAATGGAGTTGCATGTGGGTGTAAACATGTCAAAGGAGACAATTTCAGTGGAGATGAAAGTATTTCCACAATGCTGTCAAAGCAGAGTGACAAGCAAAGTCCAAACTGCCTCTCCCTGGCTTGCTTTGATTATTCAAGGCCTGGGATGTTTGGTTTGGAATGATTTGTACTTGCCATTTGCTCACACAATTCTACATTGCTGCCTTCATGCCTTTGCTAACATTCCTCAGGGATATGTTATCAGCAAGACATTAGTGTAGCTCCAGGCAATACACTAAGTCAGGGGCTGTCATCCAAACCATCTGCAGGACCAAGCAGGAAATGCCCATCAGTAAATAGGCAGGGCAGAGACCCCAGAGACTTAGGTTGCATGCCTTACCTAAAGTGGGCAATGCATGGTGTTCATGGGGCAATATGGCCCACTGGTGCCAGGTCTTCAGATTTTTCAAGAAAACTCATACATCTGGACATTTTTATGTGAAATGTTTCTATTTTTAAAATCCTTGCTGTTTTTGAGCTATAGAAATGGCAATATCATATGGTTCAACCTAATATAATCTAGAGACATAAAAGGAATTCCCATTTTCTTGCTGTGTGGAAAACCTCAAGAGCCTTTGTCATTCAACACCTATGTCCTAAATCAACATGAACAGGCATGCACAGTGCTCTACAGTAAAACTAGACGGCAGAGCACACTCACTACGCAGAAGGCACAGTTGCAGGTAAACCCTCATTCCATCCTCCCAACACCCCTAGAAGGCGGTACTAGGTTTATTCCTATTATACACAAGAGACCCAAAGCCTACCATCGGTTAGAAGTGACACATACATAAAAGAATATGTAATCTCCTTGCCAACAGAGCCAGTCTCCTTTCATCTCTTGCCACACAGGACTGGAGGAGGAAATGTAAAATGCAAATTTCTGCACATTTCCCCAGAGTGGGGCAAACTGGGGCGACAATGATTCTCCAGGCTCTTCTTGGAAACTTTAAATCTTCATTCCCGTTTGGCTCCTTCTACGGAGAATCCACACTCCTTCCTCTCTCTTCATCTTTTTTGTACGCCCACCTCCCACTCACTCTAAATTCTTTTTTTCTTTGCATTTACGCTTTATTTTCTGCAGTATATATGACCCCAGATAACCGAAGGGCCTAGCACAGTGCCCAGGATATAGTAGAAACTGCATAAATTTCAGTTGGCTCTTTCCACACAGGATTTGAGGAAAATTAAAGAAATGTGCAAAATAAAGCAGTTTAAATGGAAACAGAAAAGCAAAGCCATGACATGAGGAGGAGGAGGAACAAAATATGTGAACCACAAGGACCAATCTGGTTATAATGATTGAGTGTGAAATTTCACTTCCTGGCAGCCAGACTCAGAGCCTTTGCAGACTTAAAGTGACCCGTGTATTCTCTCTTGAGCTCTGGGTGAAGGACCAAAGGAGAGAAAATGAATTCCTTTTCTTTTCCTTGACCCGGGTCTTGCCTTGGAACAAATGTTTTTCCTCATATCTGTTTGATTTTCAGCATCCATTAATCTCTCACTGAACATCCACTGCTGTATTGTGCTCAGACTTCACTCAAATCCTATTTAGAAAGATGTTTTGTGTAGTAAAGAATACAAGTCTCATAAGGAAGGCAATTTATAGTTGAAGCTGTTGCTAGGGTGTTGCTAAAGGAAATCTGTAACTCTTAGTTAATCAGAAAGCTCACTGAATTCAGACAGAATCAAGCTACAGCTGGATGATTTATAGGAGAAAAATATTAGATAAAAGGAAGGGAGGAAGGGAGGGAGGGAGGAAGGAAAGAAGGGAGGAAGGGAGGGAGGGAGAGAGGAAGGAAGGAAGGCAGGCGGGCAAGCAAGCAGGAAAGAAGGAAGGGAGGGAGGGAGGGAGCAAAGGAGGGAGGCAGGAAGGAAGGAAAGAAGGGAGGAAGGAAGGGAAGAAGGAAGGGAGGGAAGGAAGGAGGAAAGAAGGGAGGGAGGGAAGGAAGGAAGGAGGAAAGGAGGGAGGGAGGGAGGGAGGGAAGGAAGGAAGGAACGAAGGAAGGAAGGAAAGAAAAAAGAATTCTGAGTTTTTCTTCACTTTTTCCTAAAGTTACTCATTTTCTTTCCCCTGTAAAGTTACTCCTTCTCTTCCCTCCATCACCATTGCCTGACCTCTTGGAGATCTGCAGACGAATTCCTCTCTCCATCTCTGGCCACTCCCTCTCAGTGGAAATCTAGTCCTTTTCTTCTAACACTTTCTCCTGAACATAGAAATTTAACCATCATCACAAATTATCTATTTTGTTTTGACCCAGCCCTTTTCTTTAGTTGGTTAATGACTAAGACTGTCATTGCTATATTGGACTAGGGACACCACATATTAATAGGGCCATTATCAAGCTGAACCAGAGAGAGTGTGGGTGTCCAAGCAGATGAAATCTACTAAAACCAAAGCACATGAGGAACAGTTGCAGGACCTCAGGATAGCTGCCCCGGAGGAAGAAAAACTAATGAGAAATAGGAGACTGATTTCAGGTATTTGAATATCTCCTTTGGGTAAGATTTTTGAAGTAATTTCCCAAGATTTGATGTTAATTACTTAGGATTCTAATCCAAAGAGGCAGCAAAATGTAGGCTGACTCTGAAGTCCCTCTCAACTTGGATTAAAATCCCAGCCTTCAGTTTCCAGGCTCATGCCCTTGGGCAACTTCTCAACTCCATTTCCTTGCTATAAAAAATGAAGATAATAGTATCCATCTCATTAGAGTTTTTGTGAGGATTAAGTGAGATAATATGGTGCTCTACAAATCATAGCTAATATTAAAATTGCTGTTTTTTTTTATGGAGATGAAACAGAAAAGAAAGCATTAGATATGCAGAGTATTGTTAAAATCATAAAATATAAGATTTTCTTTTCTGTCTTCTTCTCTCCTTTCCATCCTTCCTTCTTTCCTCCCTTTTCTCCTCCTCCGTAGCCATCTAGCATGCACATACATTAGGTAAGCTTCCTAATTAAACACAAATTTTAGCTTTTCTTTAACAACACCATAGTAACAACTAAAACTATATGTTGCCTTAATTATAAGATTTGCATCTTTTACTACTCAAAACAACATCCTAAACAAAGTTTGACTGAGATCCTGAAAAAGATTCAAAAGAAGCATTTGGCAAGTAGGAGAAACAGAGCATTGTAATATTACATAAATAAAGGACAGTAGGAATTTTAGCTGTTTCTCAACCATGGCTGCATCTTAATGATCAACCAGGGAAAAGTCCCAAAGCCCAAGCAGCGCCCGAGACTATTACATCAGAATCGCTGGGGGTGGAACCCAGGTGTGAATAATTTTTTAAAGCTCCTCAGGTGATTCTAATATGCAGTCGATGTAGAGAACTACAGTTTTAGGGGAAGCACTGGCCAATGGTGTGGAAAGCTGCAGAGCTGATGAGGCTGCATGCTGTGTGCATGACGTGAGGATGTCTGTAACTTTCTAGACTTTACAGAGGCTTTTCAGGAGAGTTGAAGAAATAGAAGTCAGGCTGTGAAAGGAAGGAGTTAGGGGCTAGGGAGAGTCTACACTAATTGTCACTTAGTCCTTCAACAAACATAGAGAGGAATCTGGAAGGAGAGAGGGAGACAGCTTGAGGAGTTAGCAAAGGCAATATAATTTATTTTTAGAGGATGGGAGGCCTAAGCGTATTTGAATCAAAAGTGCGTCTACTGTATCTTGAAAGTTTGCAATTTAAATTTTGGAGAATGATGAGAAAATTTTGCCTCTACCCAGTAGATTTCATCTTGATGAGTTCAGATTCATCAGAGAATCTTGACCAAATATGCCCAAGCTGCAGCTTTACATCTATTTATTTCATTTTAACTGCCATTGATTAAATTTCACATCGTGTATCAAATATGTCATTTAAATACATCTCTTCATCCTCACAAAAATTCTATAAAATGGCTGCTTCCCATTTTAGAGCAAGGAAATTTTTCAGATGAGAAAATGAGATTCAGAGAGGTTTGGTAGTTTGTCCAAAGTCATTAAGTGGCAAAACCACGATTCAAGCCTGGGTCTATATGACCCCAAGGCCCACAGTCTTTTCACTCTGCCACCATGGATGCAACACAAACATTTAATCCTTGCAGAGCTGCATGCTCCCTCCAAAACCTGTAAAATGACAAAAGCTGTGCGCTGCAAGATAATGTCCCAACACCACGGCCTCTGAACAAAATGAACGAAAAGTGAAAATGTATCAGAGGCTGCAGCTAAAACCGCAGGTTGCAGAAGGGCTTGAGCAAGGTTCAGATTGTTTCACAGAGTGCTGGGTGGGCAAAACAAGGCATAACAGCCAGAATCAGGATTGCTCATAACCGACATGAATCAGAGAATGCAGCATCTTGCACTAAGGGCTGTTGGGTTTTGGATAGGAATGGCCATTCTCAGCACTGTTCATCTCCACCATCTGCCTAACTCCTTCCTCCTTCCCTGGACACGTAGTCCTTGCCGACTGTTGCCTGCCAAATCATCTCACACACGCCAGCTCATCTGGCCATCTTCTTTGCTGAAATCAAATCTCTACATCCTTGATTACTCCTAAAAACTGATTAGTGTCCATTTGCAAGCAATATTTTCCTCCTAATATATCCAGGTATGTATGACCCAGAGGGCTGCTTTGATTTCTGGAATATTAGCTTAGAAAAGAATGAAATCTAATAAAAATATCATATTAGCTCCAAATAGCTGCATAATCTGTGTCAATGAGATGATTTCCATTTGGTCTGCAGACTGTAGTTATTAGAATTAGTTATCCTTTGTACTGAGATGGGGGAGTGAGCAAAATATTGTTTTCTCTCCCAATAAAAAGGTCTCAAATCTTGGAAATTGCTGGTGCAATCCCCACTTTAAAAAGCCAGTGACATTTTGTGTTGCCTTATAAAAAAAAATTAGTATTATATTTTAAAAGAAACTGGCCTTCAAGTTCATTCCAGGACAACTTTTAGATTCTTTAAGATCAAGTTGGGTAAGACCATAACAGAGACTGTTTAGTTTGGACAGACAAATTGCCAACATACCCATAAAAGGGAGGATTGGCTGAGCATTTTTCTTTCAGCTCGTATTTTCAATTTTCTTCAAAAGCTAGTCTAACAAAAATGTGAGAGGGGCCATGTGACATACCCATAAAATACAAATACCTCAAATAGAGCTTGTGTCTCCGACCAAATCGGTCCAGGGAGCCGATGGAGACATGGGCAAGGCTGCCAGCTGTGATGTCCCTAATTGGTTATAAAAGTCATCAGAAGAAAGGAAAGAGGGGCATTTTCTTAGTGTGCACCGTGGGTCTGGCTTGTGCCCTGGGTCCTAACCGGGAGCGGGACAACTAACTCATTTGGTCATTCTTCCAATTACCCCTCAAGGTTGGTATTATTTCCATTTCACCCAGAAAGAAAGAGACGCTGAGGAAGATTAAAAAAAAAAAAATTTGGACAATACGGCAAGCATGTAGGGCAAGATATGAGGTGGAAAATGAGGCTGAAACTCTTGTTTAAAATGTGTTTAAATTATTGAGCTTATGAATCTTAAAAGATTTTTTAAAAAGAAATATACCATACAATGACTCTAGAGGCCCTGATCTATTCTAACCCTTGAAAATTGGAAGCGAATGTGTTGTGGGAATCTAAAGCTTCGGTCAAGGTGCACTGCAGTATTCATGGATCTCAGGGAAGTGGCACCACCTTCTCCCCCAAGACTGCTGTGTGGAAGGCTGGCTATGCGCACTTTGTCCTCACCCAAACCCATTCTCCAACTAGGGTACATGAGGCTCAGAGGTCTCACACCTCATGGGACAGAAGGATGAACAGGGTCTGAAGGAATGGGAGGACCTGTATAAATTTGGGAACAGGAAAGGAAAGACTCACACAGAGTCTTTGGTGAATGCCATGTAGCCTTGTTTGGTCAGTGAAGAATGTTCTGGAAGGAAAGTAATTAGGTAAGGGTTGGATAAGAGAATACAGGAGAAATAATTTTGACCTTATTCTGAAGGAAACGGGATGCCATCAAAGGTTTTTGATTGAGACAAACATGTGGAAAACAGAGTTTTAGGAAGACGAAGCTGACCATGTGTGGGGGAGGGACTGGATGTGGGGAGGCCAGATGGGGAACTCTCCTCAGAAGTATCCCATGACATCTGAGGGTCATGGCTGTTCTGAGGCTCTGCGTGTCATTTGAGCTCAGCTGCGCTCTGTCCTGGGTTCCGGAAAGCCATTTAGAGGAAGCAGCATATCCAGGCTGCGTGTGCTCTGCCCAATGTGGTTCACATTGGATGGTCTCAATCCCTGGCCTTTGATGTGGAAATGTCATGAGAACATTGAGTGAATTCCAGAGAATCTTCCAGGGAAGAACACACGATAAAAGAGGCCCCACACTACACACATATTGACCTCAGGAAGCAAAGACACAGTGATCAGAGGGAAAAAGTAAGACTGTTTTTCCCTAGTGCTACAAGACATAAATTTACATTATGCGCTCCCAGACGAAACCAACAGAATGGGAAGGGTTCACTTGACCTTGGCCAATACTTTAAGGACAATTTTCTTTAGACATGTTGCCTCACCCCATTCCTGCTCACATACGCATGTGTTTCACCACAGGATTCTTGCATTGGGAAGATCCTAGCCAGGGCACGCTTTGGGGGATTAATGGGTCCATGCTGTTTACCGGTTGTAAAAATTCAAGAAGGCTGTGCCAGGGAACTAGGATTCAACCTGAGTGCACTCATTAGCCATGTGACCTTGGACAAGTTTGCTCAGTTGCAGAATAGTAATAGAAACACGAGGATCTGAGGAAATAGTACATGACAGCATCTTACCCGAAGTAAGGAGTTGACACAGCAGTGAGCAGGACAGTAAATCAATGCCGGCAGAGCCAGGTGGGAGATGCAAATGAATGCTGTGGGCTGGGTGAAGACCTGAGGAAGTAAACTTCATGTGACTCACATGAAGAGGGCACCAGCTACTGCCCCCTCATCTGCTGCCACAGAAATCAGAAATAGAGATTTCTATGTGAAATTGCCCAATTTTCAAATAATAGCAACTAACATGGATCACGTGTTAAACCTCAAACTAAGCAGTGGATCAATTTTGCTCCAAGTCTGCAAACAAGGACTAGCAATTTGCAAGTTGTCATAGATATTCAGATCGTGCACGGTGAAACCACTGGAGAGGTGGCTCAGACCACCATTCAGGCCCTTGCTAGTTGTGTATGTTCTCCAAAGCTTACTTTTCTCATCAAAAAAATGTGGATTATAAAGACAACTCTTAAAGGGATGGTAGGAATTAACTGAGATCACGTGCACAGGAGACCACCAATCAGAAAGAGGATAAAGCTTGTGAGGCAAGTCCCCTGCCATGCAAGGCATTAACCCTGTGGTTGCTGGTCTTTGGGGAGGTCTGGTGGGTTGGACTGGTGGGTAGAAAGTTGGAGCAGCAGCTTTAACAAAAGCCCTTTGCCCAGTTCCAAGCCCTCTGTAATGCTCAATAAATAGCCCCAGTATTTTGTTTGTTTGTTTTTGAAAGACAGGTTATCACTACGTTGTCCAAGCTGGAGTGCAGTGGCCCAGTCATAGCTCACTGCAGCCTCCAACTCCTGGGCTCAGACAATCCTCAGCCTCCCAAATAACTAGGACTACAGGCCCATGCCACCATGCCTGGCTAATATTTTTATTCTTTTGTAGAGACAGAGTCTTACCAAGTTGCCCAGGCTTGGTAATGGGGTTATTTTTTCTTCAGTTTCTTTTTTTTATTATTATATTTTAAGTTCTAGGATACACGTGCAGAATGTGCAGGTTTGTTACATAGGTATACACGTGCCAGGGTGGTTTGCTGAACCCATCGACCCATCATCTACATTAGGTATTTCTCCTAATGCTATCCCTCCCCTAGCCCCCAACCCCTGACGGGCCCTGGTGTGTGATATTCCCCTCCCTGTGTCCCTGTGTTCTCATTGTTCAGCTCCCACTTATGAGCGAGAACATGCAGTGTTTGGTTTTCTGTTCCTGTGTTAGTTTGCTGAGAATGATGGTTTCCAGTTTCATCTATGTCCCTGCAAAAGACATGAACTTATCCTTTTTTATGGCTGCCTAGTATTCCACGGTGTATATGTGCCACATTTTCTTTATCCGGTCAATCATTGATGGGCATTTGGGTTGGTTCCAAGTCTTTGCTATTGTGAATAGTGCTGTAATAAACATACATGT